>NC_143020.1:120275183-120589648 GCF_055824585.1 Amblyomma mixtum | reverse complement strand
TACTGACCTCGATGGAAAGCCTACTCTGACTGTGATTCCGGTTCTAGTATTATTAGCCACCGTTATTACATTCTTAATCCCGGTCGGTCGAAGCATTCACGTGAGGGACGTAGGACGGGCGCTAGTTGTGTCAGATCACGGTAAATAAGTAATGCTGCGTTAATAATATTCATGCACGAATACATTTGATGCATGCGGGCCGTGCGCACGCAATACGCCTCGCGCAAGGGAAACTTGAAGAGTCCGGTGCTGCACAAGTCGCCGCTAACAAATCTTGCCGCGGCATGTCGCAAACCATGGGAACGATGCTTCGAAAACTGTGTGGATTTAACTAATGGAAGACAACTGCAGATACGATTTGGAGCGCACGAGGCAATTACGAGCGCCCCCCTCTCCACTTTATTACCGGTCTCTTTCTGCAGCTTTCCCCTTTCTGTTTGGCGGAACAGAGAGAGAGACAGCAATCAATTTTCCTAATTAAGAGCTGCAATTGCGAGCCGTGAAATATGAGGCATGAATCGCGGTGGAGGGGGGGGGGGGGGGGGGCGGGGCGATTGGGCTTTTTCCTTAGTCCCACTTTTCTCCCGAAGGAAATTTCGTGTCCCACAATCTTAGCGAACGGAATGAATGCACGCGGGGCCGCATCTTATTCTGAGCGGGACGCTGTCATTCACTTGGGGAAATGTTTAGCTGCGCACGATTGCGATGCTCGCAGCGATTCCTGACTGCTGCGATGAATGCGGTCATTAGTTCCAGCTAAATAAACAAATGAACCACGCATTCGAGTTTTTCAATTCGCTCGCGAACTCTTCCGTTATGTCTCCCTTTCTCTTCCCTGTACTGAGTGCTACCATTTCTAATTAGCGCCATTATCTCCTTTAATTAACTTCTTTATGAGGTATACGTCACATCGTGTTGCCCTTACTGACGCACAGAAAGATTAAAACCCTTGTCGGTCGCATTCGCTTCATGCAGTTGCGTGACCACTTTGACATTTACCCACAATCGTTTTCTTCTCGGATTTCATTCCATGCAGTGCTTTCAGAGCAAAGAGTGAGGGAGAAAGCTTGCGTACATGGACCGCCTGCTCTTCAGACCTGCATGGTGTGCTCAACGTTGAGCAAGGATCTAACTGGAAGGGTAGTAACTACTACACGAACAAAATTATGCAACATGTTTTTATATATTCCAAAATTTGATTTAAAGGGGAGCACGTGGACAAAGTTTAAAAGATATAAAAAATGGGGTTTTTTAGACTGTTGTAAGAAGTTTTCATTGTTCTGTATTTTCTTGAAGTTAGGGCGATTATATCTCTTGTCGAAGAGACATATAAATATAAACCTCAGCAGTTTTATAGGTCTGTTTGCACAGATGATAGCACATAATTACTGCCACTCCGCAGCAAGCTGTTTGTAATATAACAATCCGCAAACTTGATAAAAAAAGCGTTCTTCAGGCGGACTTCGAAAAATTTTATAAAAACGTAGATAGCTTCTAGAGCTACAAAAATAACCAAACCAAACCAAAATAACGGTGCACAAATAAAAACATACATATATTTACCCAAACAGTTTTCAGATACCTAATTTTAATACACCTTATGTAAATCATAAACAAAATTGGCCAGAACAGCAGAGCACTGAAGCGCGGAACTCCACTTCTCCGTCATTAATAATTTCGCGTGCTTCAAAACAATTTGGGAGGGGGGGGGGGGGGGGGGGGGGAATTACTTGCTTATTACTCCTTCCCAGCCATTAGAAAACAACACATAAAAATTGAAATTGTTAACATCAAACTTCAAGTCACTATCACAAGTGCATCATGCATTTATTACATCACTGCACGACATGTTGATGTAACCAGCATAAACTATGTGTCTTACTTCAGTTACCACATGCCTTTACTGGCTGCCCTACGGGACAGCACAGAGCACATGCGTGACTAAAAGCAAGTTTGCTCAAAAACTGCACTTCGTTTATGGCAACAGAACTTGGATCATACGCATGCATTCCTGTACTGGAATAATGTAGGCGCAGCACGAATTAGACCGCTATTTTTGTACTATCCGAGTAATTCATCATAATCTGGGTCCGCAGGGATGTCACAGGCGAGACAGATGCACTCGCCATCTTTTTCGGAAGCCTTGGTGCCTATCAAACAGATTATCTTTCACTAAACTATGAAACACCAGTTCTGTATGTATACTTATTTTTTATGCCAACCGGGGAACTTTTCACATGTTCACTCTTTGGAACAATTGATCGCCTCAATAGTTTCGAAGAATATGTTCAGCAAATCGAAGGTCGCCGATGTACTCCCCGTTAATACCTGCACTTGTTTTTCCTACTCCAGACATGTCTGTGGCCAGCAGTTCCAGTTTGATGGGAGATTAAGTAATTTAGCCATTTTTCGCGGTTATTGCATGCTTTCTTTCCAACCAACCACTCTCCAATTTTCCTTCGCGGCGAGACGGTAAAACGGATGATACAGCATCAGAAACAAAAGCTGTTTTCCGAGTACGTTAGCAAACCAGCAGGCGTCAGTAAATAAGCCGAGTATTTGTAACAAAAAAAAAAAGAGAGAACATGTTTTATGTGGCATCTAATGCACTCAAAAACTGTCTTACAGCATAGCTTGCATAAAAAAGACAAGTAGAACATCTCTCTCTACGAGGGAAGAAAATCTATCGAAAGTGGCTCGCATTGCTTTTGTCTCCGTGCTGTTATCACGCGCGCTCTATTTTCATGTGTTGTGTTGTCGAAGTGTCGTTTTTCCCTCCTTTGTATTGCCATGTCCCCGCCTCCCTCCCGCCTCCCTCCCTCTTCCATCTGTGCTCGCGCGTTGCCCAGGCCGCGTTAGGAAAACGGACTGCACTCACGCTGATTCCTTTTGCATCCACTGGGGACTGCCACAGGCGCGTGAGAAATGAAAACTTTAGGCTGGAAGGATAAGGAGTAATCAAGAGGAATATCTGTCTGCAGGAAGACAAAGACAACCCGAAATGAGGGCAGGACCGGTGGAGAAAGGACATGGAAGTAGAAAGTCTGCAGTCTGGAAAATTGCCACGTTTATATTCATAGAACGCTCTCTGTGGCCCTTTATTTGCATGCTTCGCACTTTGGAAACCTCTTCCGAGTGCTGTGACAGTCAGTACGCGGCTTTCGTCCCCACCAGAGAGACACCTATAAAACAGAGAAAATAGATAAAAAATTGAAGGCGCGAAATAAATAGTGAAAGCGGGAAATTGGCACCGAGAGTCCGTCGTTGGGACCCTTCGAGCGACGGATCGAAAATTCATTTCCCGCTGCGGTCAGGCCGCGAAGGAGGATTTCGTACTGGCTCTGCCACATCTTCCTTGGCATGCGATCCGCATGCGGCCTATATTTTATCATCGTCCGTGTGTCCGCTGTGGATTGTACAGGCACGGCGCCAGATATCCGGCAAAGCTTCTTTGCACTCTGGGCGACCGCATAGGTACAGAAGAATCAGTTGCTACGGTCGCCTCATTTCGCCTTTCTTTCCATATGCCCTTTTCGCCTGGAACACTCGTCTCACACCTCTAAGCTGTAGAATAGGTGGCTTGAACCAGGCACAATCAGGATCGGGATAGAAACAGTATTGAACCAGGCACAGGAAATGCAGAGCACTTCAGTTAATAGGCTTAACTATAGCTTACTCTTTCCGTCTACAAACGCGGGCGGCGATTATTCGATGTGCAGGTTAGTGAGAGGAAACTCCTTTCTTATTTTAATTTTATTCTCAGTCATCTCAGTGCCGTTTTCAATTGAGTTTTAAGACGATATCGACATCAGTGCAATTTGATTTGGAGTCTAACTCGGGCCTTCCCGCCATTGTGCTATCAAGGCATCACCCTATACGTATTATTGAAGCGAATATAATTCAATGGTGTGTCTTCGATCGTTCTGAGTTAGTAGAGAACCGGACGCGAAATTCGGAGGTCGTGGGTTCAGGTCCCACCGGTGGCATGTGGCTGTTTTTTCTTCTGCTTTCTCATCAGTTATCTTTAAGCTTGCGCCTCACTATGTGATCGTGTGGGAGTCCCATGGAGGCGGCACTTCGAACCCGGGGTGAATACATGGTTGTTCGTATCACCAACTGCAAGCTTGTCTACTGCCACGCCAGGCACTGAGTTGATTTGCAGCTCCATGAGATACCTAGATCCTTTCGGCGAACTTGGGCTTCGGCACAAAGGGATGATGTGGCCAAACGGAAGCCTTCACCAGTGTAGCCAGCGAGTAACCGGCACGCCAGAAATTAAGTGGCAGTGGTCAGTTGACTTGAGCGTGACCCGAAAGGACGCCCGCGTGTATACGCTCCCAGAGGCGGCAGTGCGTAAAGGGACGAGCCTACGACATGTACCAGTGATCAGCGCCACGTGATCTTTTGAACTCTCAAAAATTGTCCCCCTACGCAAAGGAGGTTTTCCCCACGTGGTGTGCAATGTGTAGAGCTACCAGTTCGGTCCTGTATAGAGCGGTACCACTTTCATTTCTGCCACTGCAACAAACAGTTGATAATTCTCACCGTCGGCCTGTCTCTGTCTCGGCGGCCACTTACCATTGTCTGTGTACCAAAGGCTTGACGTCTGGTTCAGCCCACCGCCACCTCTAAGTTCACTCCCGCAGTAGGCCCAACGCACCAACTGACGCCAGCTGTGGGATCCATGGAACAACACCTCAGCAATGCGGTTTATGTCCAATGAATAGAGACAACAAGACTACGCAGATTAATGTGACTATACGGGGCACTGATGAAGAAAGCCAAGAAAAAAATGAGCAGTTAAAAGGCCTATGCAGGGGAAAATACGCGACCATTTTCTGTTTCTTTCTCAGCATGCACGTACGGAAACACACGCGCGCATGCACACACCAACGCGTACAGTTTGTGATCTAAACATTTCGATTCACTTTTGGAATTACTAGTTAGTCAAATTGCACGCTAACGAGCAGGCATCTGCGCAGCGCATCAGGAGCTACGAATGGCATGTTTCTAATCAGCACGCCTCGCTTTGGGCAAGTGAAGACAGCGGAGGAGTTCCTCAGGTGCGGAGCGAGCCGAAATACACGACGTTGGCAGTGCGAACACGTATCGTGCACAGCTGAACATCCGCAAGCCGTCCCATGTATTCGCATGGGCGCGAAGGGAAATGGAATTCGGATCGAAACCGGGAAGAGACACGGCAGCGCAAAGAAAGGAAAGATTGCTCCAAATCGTGCCGCGAACGCGATAATGAACAGAGCGTTATCCAATTTGCATACCAAATCAGAGCGGGCGCCACCGCACACCGCGGAAAGCGGGAGCGCGTCCAGCTGTGCGAACACGATGACGTGTTCTGCATCCCCACTTGCGTGCAGTCCGCAGTTGGGCCCGCACTTATGCGCTCACCTTAAACAGGAGCAAAAGATGGAATTGAGGGAAGAACGAAGGAAAATTCGTGCCTCTTCTTTCTTTTTTATTTCAAGGCAGTGGCTTGTTGACTGAACGGATCTTTTATAATGATATTACTTCATATATAAGGTACCGCTAAACACCTGCGAACCCACTGCCACCTTTGTGGGCGGCCGAGGAACCCAGGTCTAACTCTTAAGCAGGTCGCCAATTGGCCTCTCTGAGATATACAGACCCAGACAAAAACTAGCGGGACGCGCATCTGGCGAAACGAATTTATTGTCGCTTTGCCTCGCTAGCCAGTGCGCTGTTCGTTGTTCCGGGGAAGAGAGCAGGGCCTGTCTCCTCGTGCATCTCTTCTTTTCATTGACCTGCATTTCCTGAGGAAGCGAAAATTCACAAAGGTAGAAACTTGGGCTAGTCGGTAACTGTGATTCATGGTACGTGAGGTAGCGCAGAACGGGATAAGGGACAGAGAAAGACGCACACAACACGGGCGCTAACTTTCGACTGACAGAAGCCTAGGCGGTTCATGTTCGTCTTAGTGGCCTATGTTTCTGTAAGTCGGAAGTTAGCGCCTGTGTTGTGTGCGTCTTTCTCTGTCCCTTGTCCTGTTTTGAGCTATCTCACATACCATAAGCGAAAACAATCTCTTACCGTCAGTTCGCATCCCACAACCTTTTGTCAATGACAGCCGACTAACACGTGGAACATCACATGCTAGACACCTTGAGACATGTCCATGCGAGACAAAGAATAAATTATTCAAGTGAGAGTGTGTCAGCAGTCAAGAAAGATCCTCTGGCTCACCCGCTGTCGAGAGCAGAAAGTTACTTCTTTCTGCTGTCGACAGTTACTGTAACCGAGAAGCGACACATATTGTCGTCATCGGTGGCAAATGTAATGAACTTAAAATTGGATCACAAACTGGCGCCTAATCTGATTTCGAGCCATTGCATAATTTTTCGTTAAGCAACTTCTAATCAAATTGGCCAGTTGACTGAGAATGTTCGTTTCTCAGATTCTTTCTGCTCTGATGCCTGATGCTCCTTGCATGAGTTACGATGCGCACGCAATAACGCGAACAAAAACGGGAGCCCACCCCCCCTTTTTGCATGCTCGCTCTGGCTTTGACTAACTCGATTTCGCCAATGAACCCCCGCCTCCACCACTGCTATTGAAAAATACCAGTCGCAGACCTATTGCTGCTACTCAGGCAGCAATGGCGTCGGCGAGACTGATGGCGTAATTCCCGGCCGCGATTACTGCCGCGCGCAGGGCGACGACGTGATGGATGAACTGTTTGGGCGGAGGGATAAGTGACGCGTGGCTGGGAGCACCGACACGTACCCGCCTTCCCGTGGGGTTTTTGTAGCGAAAGCTACACTACTATAGCCGGGACGCATTTCGCCGTGAGCCTCCGAATGACCTTGAAACAATCTTGAGATACGTCATGGCTAGTGTTGCTGTGTACATGTACAGTCGGGGACAAAAGTCTCCGGACCACGTGTTCCTCAAACGGAGCTTTATAGCTCTACTATCAGACAGCGGCTGGAGACCGCACTTGTGGAGATGAAAGAACAAAAATTTAACTTTTACCTCCACAAGTGCGGTCTCCAGCCGCCGACCAATAACAGAACTATCGGCTTCGTTAGAGGAACACGTCGTCCGGAGACTTTTGTCCCCGACTGTACCTACCCATTTGTGGTCCACTAAGTGGGCCACCTTAGACCTTGAACTCTGACCTTCAACTTGGACCTTGACTTTTGACCTTGACCTTTTACCTTGAGCCCTGATCTTGAACATTGACATTCAATGTGATATTGAACATTGATATTCACAGAAAAGAACGTCACGTGGTAATCATGTCATGCCACGTGATTCAATTTACAGTTGTGACGTCAGGTGTGGGATATATATATAGCCAGAGCCGTGCACTTGACTTCGACGCTAAGGAGGAAGGAGAGCGCGCTGAGGAGCGCACGTATAGTGAACTACATCTTCGAACATTGCGGCAAGCAGCTTTTAAACCATGTTTAATCATGCTTATGTAGCTTTCGCTACGTGGAACTCGGTTCGACTGAGTTGAACCGTTGCCTAACTTTTAACGAGACAACTCGACGCGCCACGATGCCAAATGTAAATTATTTAATTATATATCTACAGACACTGCAGTATGACATGTTTGCCTGAAATTTCATCCCAGCACAGGTGTTATGCCCGTTTCACATGATGCGATTCTTGCCACAGCGCACTGCGATTTCAGCCGCACTGCGACAGAAGGGCACGCCGCTCTCGTCGCAGAGCGGCTGCGGCAGGCTTCCAACCAGCTGGTCGCACGCCGCACAGTCGCAGCGATCGTTGCGAACGAAGCGGCCGTCAGCCAATAGAATTCAGAGGTGTGACATCACAGGAAACGACGTAGCGGAAGCCTCATCGTAGTTGCGTGCAAAAGCAAAAACTTAAGGATACCTTCTTTGTATAAAGTACTTGATATTTTAATAAAGATACATTAATTCAATAAAAAAATTAAACTGAAGCGTGTTCTACGTTTATTGTTGGTAAATTATTCCAGTGCCGCTCGTGCCGCACCAAAAGAAATCGCAGGCGCCGCAAGCATGTGAAAGGACTGTCGCGACTGGCGCCGCTGCGACACTGCTTCTGGACCGAAGTTTTTCGTGCGAGCCGCATCATGTGAAACGGCCATTAGCCGTCCTCTGCGATAGCGGCATGCTGAACCGGTGCTGGGAGATGTCAGTGTTAAGAAGCGTTCCTGCGTGCTCTGCCAATCGAAAGGGAAGCAGTGCGAGCTCCGTTTGGGTGCGCGGGGGCCAAGAAGTGCATGGCTGTTGGTTCCGTTTTGAATAGCGGCGTTCTTTCCTGGCCTTCTTTTCTTCCGGCTGGAACCATTTTCATCTTCTCCAAATGGCGTGTAGGATGGTTTCCTTGGCATATCTCTCATATGCACGCTTTCACTGCACGCTGGCTAGATTTGTTCGCTCTATACGAGTTCTTCGTTGTTATAGCTGCTCTCACATGAACTAGCGTAGAGAAGCCCAGAATCTTATAGGTTCCCAGAGAATAGTTGAATATAATTGTTTTTATTTATGTAAACGCATAAACCCCTCGGTCATAAACCCCTGAAGTTATAGCCTTCATAAGCATGGCGCAAGGATCGCGGAAAGGAAATAGTCAAGTACTTGGCTAGATTCTGGTCGTAGTCCTATATCCCGACATCGTTCGCAACATGCAGGGCTTTTGTAAACCACGACGAATCACATGTTGGACGAGATGGGACCCTCCCGCTCTTCCTGACTTGCTTTTTAGTGCGTTAGAAACAGCTTCCACTCAACCGCTTCGTCTTTGTCTGTTGTCTGTGTGCCCAACGGGTTGTGGGAAATCTGCCCTTGGTGGTTCCCTGGGTGTCATGTGAGCCACCTAGGTCGCGTGACCTTGTGACGTCATCACAACCTGTCGACCGGGGCAGGCGGCAGTTCAATTAATGATTGGTCGCGGGATGTTCCTAGGGAAGACCAACCTGGGTCTCACAAGCCCCACCGGTGGCAGCACCTGCCATTGCAAGTCAGCGGCGCATCGCTTAACCGCTGCCCCACTGAGCAGGAGTGGTATGAGAACTCCCCGGAATGTATGATTGTAAAGTAGACAACGACAAATTCCGCATATATGGGCATTAACCCATTAACTATATTCTCCATCACACCCTTAAGGCGAAGCTTCATTCCGATTTCGCCGATCTTTGTCTTAAGCCTGCTTGACCTGCTTCACACGCTAAATCGCCCGCCATTCTTTCTTCCCCTCTTCCTTTCTTTCTTCATTTTTCATTATTTCTCTCTCGCTCTTTTTTTCTCCCTTTCTCTTTTCTCATCTGCATTCCTTCTCATAGAGTTATGTCTTACATACCCACTCTGAATTTATAAGTTACGGCATGTTTGACGAAAATCTAAAAAAGTTATTGCTCCAGCGTGCGATCATGATAAGATGCACGAATACCGCGGCAGATATCTCTGTTCTGCACCAGGGATAAGGGCCCAGAATACAAATCGTGAGGCATGCTTAAACAATAAAGTAGGGCGTTAACAGGCACTCCAAGATGCCTACATAAGGGGTCTCAGTCCTCCGCTGCCCCCTTTTCCGAGAAAGTGCTGGCCAACTCCGATCCTGGCTGTGCGAGGTGGCATCGTCCACCTGTCGAATGCTTTTCCGCTTTTCTTCACATCGCTACACAAATGCATCTCATGGAGTCGCACACTGCGTAACGGCGCCCATTGCTGCGCTCGTGCCACTGCATCCAACTGCACCGTGTCGAACAACAACCGCACTGTGGCCTGCCGCAGCGGTGTTTCAGTTGTGGTCTGTGAAGGCCGCCGTTGATCCCAGGCAGGGAAGGAGGAGGAAGAGGAGGAAACAACGAGGATGAGCGAGGAAGGAGTGATGGCGGCGAGCTCCATTCCGGACTGCTTATTAATCGCATCGGTTAGACCAGGCGAAACTACACACAGCCTTCCACATGCACGATGTGTTGCAACAGCCAGCGCCGGGACGCAGACAAATGTTGTCGCATTGCAGGGTTGGCGAGTGCCGACGGAGGCCGAGAGACGAGGATGAAGGCTGTGACCGCTCGCGTTCGTATGCTTCCGCGGCAAGATTAATAAGGCCTCTGAAAAGAAGGCGACGTTAACGCTTGTTTTCTGCGCCAATCGCGTTTTTTCATTGCAGCGCCGTGTCTTTGCGGCAGTTCTCTCTTTTTTTTATAGTGATGTTTCTTTCAACGACCTCGGCTCGCCTGCTAGCTGGCCAGTGTGAGTTACGGGGAGGGCTGGGTGATCCGAGAATGCCGCCTGCGCAGACACTTGGTTCGGGTAGGCCTCGCTCGTCAGGGCCTCTTGGCGAGCTTCCTCTTTTGGGGGCCGGTGGGCAGTTTAACTATCAGTAAGTAAGTGAATGATTAATAACCCTTTATTACCACCAAAGGAAGGTAAGTAATAACAGGGTAAAAGCTCAAACAATGTTGACAAGTTTCAGGGCCGATAACGTTCACGGGTCACTGACCATTGTCAAGGAGAAATGACGTTTCGGGAGCGGTACGGCTCCCCTGTTAACGCTGGGGCAATCGACTGGACGCATCGGCTTTGGTAGCACATAATAGCGTTTTTAGTGAGTTGGCATAGATAACGTACAAAGTACCATCGTTCCTATTTATCTATCAGGCGTTTATTTTTACATGATAATTCGGTCAGTTTAGGAGACGGATACATTCTTTTTCGTTGTCTGTATCTTAACTTCGTCCCAGTTACTCTTGTGGCCACTTTTTTTGGCATGCTCGGTGATTGCGGTGTTAGTCCTTCGTCTCGCATCTCTTCCTGGTGTTCTCTCAGGCGTCTCGTGAACTCTTGCGGGATTTGAAAAGAAATTAATCTCCCAAACCTGAGATCTGGCGGATATGCGACCTTCGAATTTCTTAATCGGTAGATAAAAAAAAATGCTAAAATCATTAGCATAGTGAAGTGTAGGTGTGTGGGAAATAATACATTTTCTACTGAGACCGCAGGCCGGGCTTGGCAGCTGTGCCGTTATATTAGCTGATCTCCACTGCTCAGCAACTAATAAACAAGCAAAAAGAAGAGGCCCACGGAAGCACCAAAGCCGTGCCGTTTCCAAACTTGACAGAAGAGATCACAGCGCTGCCGGATGTGCTATGAACAGACCAGGTACAAAGACAACCGCATCATTTACCGCCAGCGACTACGTCTAATCCGACAGGAGAACATATCAGCTAGGTAACACAAGAAGCAAAATATACAGAAACAAGGTCACTTGTATCGTTAAATTTTGCCTTTAATAAAAGTCCGCCATCATTATTGGATTTCGGGGTTTGATTTAGAGATACGTTACGAATTTAGATGGCTCAAAAAGATCGAGTGGTCTGTGCAAAGCTTGAGAAAGAAAAGAAAGCGATGAAATGGGGCGTCTCAGCTAATTGCCACTTCAAGATAGGCGGTCCGTGTCTAACTGTCGCAAACGAGAACACAATGAATAATGTGGTTACTAGATTAAACAAGTTGGCGCTGACGTTACCATGATTGCGTCAGCTGAGTTCCCGCGTTGCCCACTAACTTTGCTGTCCGAGTTCATTGTTACACAATCTGACGGGGCGGCGACTCCAAATATACGATTACCCTGGATAAATATCTCGCCAAAATGAAATATGACAATTTATAAATTGCAAGGGAAACTGACAGGTCAAATTAAAGGTTGCAAACGAGAGTTAGACTGAAACGCGAGGGCATGTCTGTCTGCGTTGTTAACCTAATTTTTCGAGAAATGAAGGATGGTTACGGCTCAATATAAAACGGCCGCACCGCAGGTATTGCGCCACTTCTGAACCGGAGACTGCGCGCACTTGCGTACAGTGCAGCGCTTTGCAGCGTCTCGTTGCGGCTTTGCCAAGCGAGCCGTGATTCACTTTCAGTTGCGTAAAATCGTAACGACGCCATAAAAGTTGCGAATATATAGTAAGATTGCCTCACGACAGAGTGCGCTGCGGACGGAACAACCCACAGCACGTGTTCGCAGCAGTTGCGACACTGCACTCTGTCGGCCGAAGAAGAGAGCTCATGTGGCCGAAGATGCGTGCAAGCAAACGAGCAGTCAAGCAGTGCAACGAAAATCGGCATTCCGGAGCGCTTCAGAGCAGCCGTGGGTCGCCCGTTTGGGGGAGGAACGTTTCGGCACGGAGCAGCGACACCCAGTTCGGCATTAGGGAAGCCAAATTGATAGGCTCACTTGGTCATTTCCCATCCGATTGCGCTCAGCCATAGGAGATCGTCAGTAGAGAAATTGAAAACTACGATCTTTGGGCCGCAGAGTGAATCGGGAAAGCTTGGGTTCAAACCAATCTTTGCGGCGTCCTCAAGCGTTCTCCAACGTACAGAGCATATCCGTTCAAAACAACCAAGTTTAGCATAGAATGCAAGACCCGTTTGCTGCCGACAAGGTGGTGAAAGCGGAACTCACACCCTGAAAATGATCACAGACAGCCGCCCACTCTTCAGCGTCCCTTTGAGCGAGTCTTTTTTGCTCTCTTCCAACATGCTTCAAGAACGCACCAGCTTGCTTGCCCGCACTCAAATTTTAACCAAATTTCAGATTTTCGATGAGACACTTCCGTCGAAAAAAATAAGGTGTCAAAACGAAAGAAACATGTCCTTAGCAGTAAACCAGAAATTACTAGGAGGTGCTAAAGGATTTCGCCCTTTTGCGCGCAAAGGCTCAATAACCGTTTATATTTTGTCTTCAAGGGCAGACGACTCAGGGCAGCGATGTGTTCGTTAGGTCCTAAGTCTCGCATTCCAAATTTCGTGCTGTTTTGATCACCACGAAAGGGGATGCAAGTAATCTGCACCAGGATTTTACGGGTTCACCATGGCACCGGTTTTACGTGACTGATCACAGGGCGGTGGCGCGTCTCTTAGCCGCTGCATCACTGCGCGAGAAGGGGTACGAGGACTTCCGGGGAATCTATTAATGTTAACTAGAGGGTGCCTAATTTCGCATATAATGGCACTAACCCATCTGTTGTGGCTTCATACCCTTTAAGGCGAAGCTTAAGCGTACCCTCCAATTTTTCCTTTTTACTATTTTCCTTCTTCCCTCCCTCCCCCCCCTCCCTCCCTCCCTCCCTGCCTCCCTTCCTGTCTTTCCTTCTTTCTTTCCTTCTTTCACTAATTCTTTCTCTCCTTTCTCTCCTTCCTTTCCTTCTCTCCTTCTTTCTTTCTTCCTTACTTCCTTCCATTCTTCCTTCCTTCATTTCCTTCTTTCTCTCCTTTCTTTTCTTCTCTCCTTATTTCTTTCTTTCTCCTTTCCTTCCTTCCTTCCTTCCTTCCTTTCTTTCTTTCTTTCTTTTATTCCTTCCTTTCTTTCTTCCTTCCTTTCTTTCCTCCTTTCCTTCTTTCTCCCTTCCTTTCTTCCTTCCTTTCTTCCTTCCTTCCTTCCTTCCTTCCTTCCTTTCTTTCTTTCTTTCTTTCTTCCTTTCTTTTCTTCTTTCTTTCTTTCTTTCTTTCTTCCTTTCTATGTTTTTACGTTGTTCCTCTTAATTTCTTTGTTTCTCCGTCTTTCTCTATTTCCTTCTTTTTCTTTCTCTTCCTTCCTTCCATTATTTCTTATTTCACGAAGAAGGATGCCTTTTATTCGTTTGAATTACGTCGCGCCATCTTCACAACTTTTAAGTTGTGAGTGCGTTGCTTGGCTACTTGACTTTCACAAGGTTATACACCCTAGCGCGCATACAGGTCCCATGATTTTCTGCTTTATTTTTTTTGCGGTGGTCTTTAACGGCAATTAACTAAATCCTATTTGGTCGACTCCGCTACATGTTTAATGTTTGTGTCGTTCGGTCTCGCGCATGCCTTATTCCCGGCCTGTTTGGTTCCGCCGGTTTGGTTTGCCAAGTTTTACAATGGGCCACCTAGCACTCACCGGCATTTTCATACGCGCTAATAGCGCGGATTGGGCCTTTCTCGCAAGGATAAATGCGGCAGTCCATTCGCGTCTGACAAGCTCGATAATCGGAGATCGCTCGGCACCATTTCTCTCTGCGTTCGATTATGGCGGGAGTCGGCTGAGGTCCCGGAACTGCTTCGTTAGGCTATCCGCCGTTGCGCAGCGCTGGCTCTCGCGCGGAATCGGGCGCGTCATTCATCACTCGAGAAAAGCAGGAGCGGTCACAAATGCCGGGGCCATTCTGCCGTGGGAGCTGGCAGGCAGCGAGGAACGCGGCTGTTCCGGTCCTCTTCCACTAATCACTTTCCATGATCGGCACTAATTGCAACGAATCAACCTCAATTAGCCCGAATTTTTCTCTTCACCCTCCCCCGTGGCAGACAACTTGCGTCGAGTCTTCCCCGATGAAGTCGTCACGGCATTTTGTTTTGTTCCGTCACTCTTTCGCACCATGCTCCCATGTGGACGGATAATAAGGCACTCCTTGACAGGCACTCTTTTTGCGAGTTAGAGTAAAAAATTAACTATACTAATAGAAGCCTAGTTTTACTGCGTCGCTATAGCAAGGGAACCCTCGATACACTGCTGGCCATCAATAATCCACAGCTTCGCTCTGCACAAGGAGGCCTACTGCGCGCGTGCTATTTTGCCGATTCACAGTGCTAGAAATTAAGTGACGCCGATTATAGTGAAAGGGAGTAATAACCGAGGAGCAAGTGATGTATTCTGCAAATTTCCTTCAGCAAACGAAATAAAAGGAAACGCTTAAAAGCTGAATAACTTTGAACACCTGTATTCTGCAAATAGGCGCGCCCGTGAATTTCGATCGCTTTCGCACCGGGAGTTGTCCTTGCCTTCCTGAAATCTCTGCGCATTTCAGGACTGACACTACGTTTCCGTTGGGTTGTTTTCTTAAGACCTGACTCCTCCCAGTTGGAAATTGCCTTTTACCCATATTCGTGGGTAAAAGGCAAAGAATATAGGAGTCGCATTTCGCGTTCGTTAATCGATTTTGCCAGGAGTATTTGTGTCACTAAATTAACTGCACGCAGTGAAAACAATTCAAATCGAAAACCCTCTGGTGGATACCGTTTCCAATGCGGCCTGCAGTGAGGTCTCCTCTGTCTACAAGGTTTAGTAAGTAAAGCAGCCAAAGCTTAAGCGAGCGATGTTTATACAAGCAACTGACTATGCTCGGGAAGACCAACGTTAGTGGAGCGAAGAGATAAAAAGCGAACGACTTCAGATAATGCAGGCTGCAGTGCTTACTTAAGATAAGCGCTGATTATGATCTTGATTCCAAGTCAGCGAGTTCGAGGAGCGCGCGCGCTTAAAGGATCGAGAGCAATGCGCATCGCATCGGCGGCAGAAAGCGAGCGCGCCAGGGAAAAATGCCCCAGCGTGACGCGTGCATATCTCTGGCTTAGCAAAACTAAGCGCCTTGGAATGGGCGGCGCGGCACGAGATCGCCGCCATCGAAAATCGGAGGCAAATCCGGAGGAGAAGAGCACTTCGATCCCAACCCCCAAGGAGAGGGGGATAGAGAGAGTGGGCGAGGTTGCAAGTCTGAATGGGAATGTCGTGTAAAGGCATAATTTCCTCGTTAGATTCTGGAATATCGACGACAGCGCTCAGGGAAGGAGGCCTGTGGGAGATAGGCGACGGGAACAGTCTTCTCAAGCCCGCTTTAATTAGATTTAACTTCTATGTCACGCCTCATGCCTTTCTTTCTTGTCGTTTTCAGCGAACAATGTTTCTCGTGCCGATTTCAACTTCCGGTTTCGTTTCCTTGGTCACCTGTGCTTTGCTACTCTTCTTCAAGCGAAGGGTTGACGACTGTCCGCGGCTCTAACTCCGTGTTGAAGGGGCTGAAAACGCCACTGAAAGCGCTGTGATGCGCACAAGTAAGGTGCTTGAGCGAACGCGCCCTTCAGCTGTGCGTGTTTCAGTTGGCTCTACACAAGGCAAGGCACATAGCGAAAGCTGTAGAATTAGAAGCGTCCTCGGCTGACAGCAAGCTCTTGGGATCGAATTCCGACATAGGCGGCTGCATTTTGATGATGTAATACGAAAACGCCTATTGCAGTGCACGCTGACGAACGCCTGGAAGTAGGAGTTAATTCAGAGGTCACCAGTACGGCGTCCCTAATATGTAGCCCACATGCACTATCGGTATGTTAAACGCCGCCTACCATGCCAGTTATATATGTAAGGAGTCAAGTCAAAGGGCGCCGGGGCTTTCCGTGACGTTATCATCAAAGCGAGAAGGAAGTGGAGAGGGCCGTGCGTCCTCACAGCGTGTAGTAGCAGCCCCTGCACCCGACAGCGACGGGGGCGCGACCGCGGAGAGTACACGTTCCGGCCACCAGCATGGCGGCCTGGCCGCTTTTCAGCGAACGCGTACTATCGGGCCGAAATGAAACGCGAACACGGGAACGCGTGGCCTGTGGCTAATTTTGGTACAGCGCGCGCCGCCTAGCAGCGTCTGCGATAAGCTGGTGACGTGTGCACTGGGTTGGTGGCTTCTTGCCCAGCCGCCCTGTGTGCAGCTATTGTGCCCAGAAGTGCAGCCTTCGCTCGACTTGCCGCGGTTTCTCAATCCCCGTCTAGCTCCAGCATGGCGCTAGCCGTGTTGCCTCGATACCGACACTCGCCAGTCCACGATCTGGGCGAGCGGGATGACGTTGCGATTTTCTCTTTCTTTGATGACCGCGTTATCTCTCAGCGCGATCTCTCGGCCATTAGACTGCCGGATGACCTCCGTCATGAACGTGCTAGTGACGGCCGCTTCGGCGTGATGTCTGTGTTTAATTTTTGCATCACATACATTTCAGTAAAACTTCATTTGTGCAATATTTGTGCAGTTCACTTGCTTGTGCAATTTCAGTTGTGCTGTGAATAAAAGAGTGAATTAATTAATTAAGAGTCAATAAAAACTAAATTAAATTGGGAAACTTTTTTTTACAGCACCTCTGGCTTTGGCAAGTCCAACGTCGCGGGCTCCAATGTCCAATTCCAATGTCGCGGGCTCGATCCAGGTAGCGACGGTCGTATGTCAGTTAAGACGAGATACAAAACCGCCCGTACGCTGTGCGATGTAAGCGCGCTTTAAAGAAACCTAAGTGGTCTAAATTAAAATTAGCCCTCTACTACGGCATCCGTCATAGCCTCTGCGACATTTCAGAACGTTTAACTAAAATTGCCGCATTTTTTTTTACGCACATACAAGAAAGATCGACCTGAGCCTTCGACATCCTGCCGAAGCAGATATCGCTTGCACGATCATAACCGACCTCATTGGGCAGTCAAGCTTCATCATTGCACTGAGAAGCAACGCGGTAGTTAGGAGGAGCAAAAACCACATCGTCATCCTGCTAGCCGGGACCGGAGTCATGACGTCGGATTTAAAGCGATGTGGCTGGGGCCATGCCGGTGCTAGACGGGGATTGCAAAACTCGGCAAGTCGAGCAAGGGCTGCATAGGGAAGAAGCCACCAACCCAGTGCACACGTCAGCAGCTTATCGCGGACGCTGCTAGACGGCGCGCGCTGTACCAAAATTAGCCACAGGCCACGCGTTCCCGTGTTCGCGTTTCATTCCGGCCCGATAGTACCTCATGCATGCGTCCGAAGCTTTTGTCAGTAGAACAGAAACGAAAACAACTCTGAATAAATGAGCCCCAATGAGTCATCAGAGGCCCAGACAACCACGCAGTTCATGACACCATCTCGACTGAGTAACAAGAAAGGTAGTCCCGACTGGTACTCGCCCGGTAAACCAGAGGGCAGCACCGAACACGCCGCACATCCTCTCATTCTGCTCAGTCCGCAAGACACTCCCGTGGTTGGCAGTCACTGCTCCCTCCATAGGGCAACGCTTGTGCGTGACATTGTCCTCGAAGAAGGGGAAAAAAACCATCTGTAGGCACGTACGGCTGGTGTTCGACTATTGCGACAGTGTACGTGGGACTAGATTACCATTTTAAGCGATGAAAAAAGCAAGACCCAATGGAAAACAAGCTTGGCCAGTAATTTGTGTCAACTCTGTTTCTAAAAATTAAAAAATCCTCTCAAACTCATGCAGTTCGCTTCCAGATTAATTCCAACCAGGCTTCCATATTAATTAACCAGCGCTTCTTTAGGTCCCTTTTTTTTATTGTTTTCGCAACGTGCGCGTTCGATACCAGCGCCAAACTCTGAAGTGCTTTCTTTATCATAATGTTCCCTCCTACGTGCCTTTCGATTTTGGATTTATACTCAAGCGTTAGACTAATACTGGCTCCACCAAAGCATAAGGATTACGAAAGCACGATTACTAAAGGCAAATAGTACTCACTCAAACTTCTTGTTTCAAGACCCGTCTTAGTGGACTTCGCAGCTTTCGACACTAGCAAGGCGTACGTAGTACTAGCGGGGACAGAACGGCCCATCACGCGCCGCCGCCCCGCCGCTGGCTCAAATGAATCGTTCCGTCACCAGAGTCGCATATAGTGGTCAGAGAATGGCGCGTCGATTTTGCACGCCAAGGGGTGCTCGTCTGGAAGCGTCTGCTTTGTAGCCCATATGCTTGCTTCGAGCAGCAGCCCACACGATGAGTAGACAAGCTGGCGCGCTCCACGGCGCATGCCGCCGCTTTGATAAGGCGCTGGCGAGCTGCATTTCCTATCGGATTGACCGGCAGCTCGCTTCTGCGGGCTGCCGGAGCGCTGCTTCGTGTACCAAGCAGAAGGATTGAAAAGCCATACGGGGAACAATCTCGGACGACCGCCGCTTCTAGCTGGAATGGGGACACGGAGTAAAAAAAGCATCACTGACAGCGGTAAGTTTTTTGGAAGCGCTCGAGCGACCTTCGCCCTTCTGTCCCTTATACTACATGGGATAGACGCTTCAGTATTGTTGCAAGTTGTGGGGGTGGCGGGCAGCCGTGCAGTGCTCCTTTTTTTCACACACCTCCGTCGAAGCGGGCGGAATCTCAAGCAGAATCTGATAATAACTGCAATCTTGCTCTTGAAAGGATTGATTGTGTTTTCCGTGGCTCGGTTCACGTTTCTGAAAGAAAAAAAGCAAAACTGACATTGCGATATGTCATTGTCATATCGGCGCAAAACAGCAGTGTGAGTTACGTCTTTCTAGTAGTACGGAGGACCACTGAAAGCATACTACAGACATGGAAAACATAGATTTTCTTATCCCTACCTCGTCCTCGTTTGCTGTTGTGGAGTCTGCAGGACACTTTTGCGATATATTTGTATGCCTTGTTCTTGTTTTGTTTGGTCTGTTGCGGTAGCGGGCCCCAAGGCTAGCGCTGACCGGGTGAGACGGGCCGAAGATTTGAAAACTAAATGGTTTATTCTTAAGCCGAAAATGAAAATGGGAGCTCTCTAATCAGGACAGAGCGCGCGCTTTTGTATACTGCACACCACAAAGGGAAGTCATTAGTTCTCAAGGCAAGAAAGTTCCATACATCACAGGATCACGTTACACTGCTCACTAAAACAGGAAGCCCCGACTCTTCACATGATGACACCTGTGGCACATGATCTACGTCCCAGTAATAAGGGAATAATAAGAGAACAATGTCCGAATCGCCGCCGCGGTGGCTCAGTAGTTATCGTGCTCGGCTGCTGACCCGAAAGACGCGGGTTCGATCCCGGCCGCGGCGCTTAAATTTCTTTGGAGTAGAAATTCTAGAGGCCCGTGTACTGTGCGATGTCAGTGCACGTTAAAGAACCCCAGGTGGTCGAAATTTCCGGAGCCCTCCACTACGGCGTCTCTCATAGGCAACCAATGTCCGAATCCTCGCGCGTGCGATGAAAGCACACTGGCCATGTTAACTACAAAGCATTCCTTGCAAGACCGTTCTTGTCAGGTCATATTGGGCAAAAGAGCTTCCGGTTCAGCGATAGCACTCCTCTGTGGGGAAGCATAAATCCGCTTATTAGGCTCCTGGAATCTTGCGAAGCTTTAACTGCTAATCCAAGCCCGCCAACTTCTTTCGTGGCCGTAAGCAAGCTTACAGTCGGGTATAGGAAGAAGGCAAGAGTCCTCCCGGTTTTCGACGTGCCCCATCCACATTTCTGCCATGCAGTCG
This sequence comes from Amblyomma mixtum, assembly GCF_055824585.1. Lineage (NCBI taxonomy): Eukaryota > Metazoa > Arthropoda > Arachnida > Ixodida > Ixodidae > Amblyomma > Amblyomma mixtum. The sequence goes on along the minus strand of NC_143020.1, from coordinate 120,569,630 downwards.
CCTCACGAGGCGCGCGTGGGCCAATGGCTGCTAATCTGGCTGCTGGGAATGAGTGGTTCGTAAAAGTTTGTCATGATCCGAAGGACCTCTTCCTGGGAATCGTAACAATCTCAAGTGCACCAGCCACATCGACCAAATGCCTTGCTTCTAAATTCGTGGCAGTGCAGCTGAATGCCATAAGACGCTTTGTTCTCCTCTCAAACTGTTGCTGTCAACACATTGAAGTTGCTGTTAGGCTACGATAGAACGCATCAAAGTTTTAATAGGCATGAAAATGCGTCCGCGGTATGGCCATGACTCTCATGAAAATTTCTAGAGCTATACACCCCAGCTTCGCGCATTACTCATCGAAAGCATTCATAGATTTGGTTTAGCGATTTAGCTTTGCATCTGGCGTTGAAATCTACATCGTCATCCATACGAGAAAGCCTAGCTGTGCTGATGCGGATCAGCAAAATATGATGTGGCCACCCGTCGCCTCTATCTCCTGCATCTCCCACTTGCCCTCTCCCTCTTGTTCCTTAAACATGAAGAGGGTATTAATCTCTCCCATTTTGCAACCTGCCAACCGTGGCAGATGGCAATTTAATTTAATAAAATAAATTAAATTTTATTAGCCTAAGTTAAGTTACCAAATGAACTAAAGTATAAAGTAATTAAAGAATGCAGGGCTATATACAAAACGAAAGCTGCCGCAGCTTTCTCTCTAAAAAAAGAACGCACCTACACATTTTTATTCGCATCTTCCTCGTGTAGTTAGTCGTTATCAGTCGGTAACGCGTTGTTTGCATGAACATCATAGTAGCAGCCCTTACTTCATGCGGACTAGAGTTTCTTTAACGCAACACAGCTTTTCCTAGAGGTGGCACACATTTTATGGGCCTATTCGAAAGATATGCAAATAAAGAGAGGAAAGTAACTGAATAAAAGTGCAAAGCACTGAATTGCCTGGACAGGTGGTGGTGGTGAAAACTTTTAATTTCTGAAATAGAGTTTGGGAGCCACAGAGTGGCCACGCTACATGGTCGGCGTCCCTAGTCCGGGACACCGCATGACAATGCCCCGTCTCTAGCCCGTTTCACCAGAGCCCTTTGGGAATCAAGCGAGGAGCAGTTGAGAAGGGCAGTCTCCCATGCCTCTCTGGAAGGGGTAGGGGAAGGGGGGAGGTGGGGATTTTGAGTACATGCCCACACCATGTGGAAGATATCACAGGTCTCCCCACAGTGTGGGCATCGCCCATCCGTGTTAGGATCGTAATGCTTTAAGATTGCAGGACAGAGTAGAGTACCTGTCTGCAGGCGCCTTAAAGTTCGCTCCTCCGTCTTACTCAGCCCCTTTGCAGGGGCCGGGAAAAGGCGGTGGATGTCGCTATAATGCGTTATAATTTCCTTGAATCGCAGCAGCGGCTGGTTAGTCTCCGAGCCAGAGGAGCTGGGATGAGGAGCCCGGTGAGTAAGCGCTCGGGCAGCCGCGTCAGCGGCCTCATTACCTCGTAAGCCCTGGTGGCCAGGAGCCCAAATGATTCTTTTGGGTGTTGGATCAGTGGCAGTCCGTCTTAGAATGCAAGCAGCTAAGGGGGAGATCTCCCCTGCCACGTAATGATCACATGCTTTTCGGGAGTCCGTAATGATGATTCTCGAATTGGCGTGGGCGGCAGCAAGCGCTATCGCTACTTCCTCGGCTCGCATTGAATTCGGGGCTCGAAAAGAGAGTCCATCAACGTGCATTTCCTGGTGAACGACAGCGGCCGTGTAAAATCCCGTGGGCGATGGGCCTGCTACGTCTACATAATATACACCGGGTCGGGAGCCGTGTTGTCTCTCAAGAGCCCGAGCCCGCGCTTGTCGCCTGTTTACGTGCATGTCGGTGTCCATGTTACGGGGGAGCGGGGAGACCCAGAGCATATGGCGCCACAGTACTGGGATACGCTCCGCCTCCTCTGGAGTGCAGTCGTGTTGGATGTGTAAGCGGTTTAGCAGGCGGCGCCCAGGGGCCGTCTGCATGAGCCGCGTGTATTGGTTCACGAGGCGGGCCTCCCGCAGCTCCTGGTAGGAGTTTAGCACCCCCAATGCCTTGAGTTTGGCATTAGAGGTAGCCACCGGGAGATCCAGGGCTCGCTTAGTTGCCTTGTGGATGACGGCGTCTATTCGCGCCTCGTCTTGCTTAGTAGTGCGGAGATATGGCACGGCGTAGAGGATCCGGCTAGTCACGAAGGCATAGACGAGCCGAAGCGCGTCCCTGCCCCGCAGACCGCCCCGCTTGTTGGAAACGCGGCGGATCATGCGCCCTACCTGTTCGCCTACTCTCTTGAGTTTCAGAATGGTGGAGTCCGGTCTGAGTCTGTGGTGAATGAAAAGGCCCAGAATACGGAGCTCCTCCACCTCTCTAATAGGACCTCCTGACAGAGAGATGTGAATTGCTGTCCTATCCTTTGGGTTCGCTCTGACATGCAAAAGCTCTGATTTCGCTGGAGCACATTGGAGCCCACAGTCAATGGCATAAGCATCGACTATGGAAGCGGCCTGCTGAAGGCGGGCCTCCATGTCCCCAAGGCTCCCCTCAGTGGTCCAAATTGTAATGTCATCTGCATACAACGCGTGTTGAATGCCTTCCACCCGGGCCAGTTGGCTTGGGAGGTGCATCATAGCTATGTTGAACAGGAGCGGTGACAACACCGCTCCCTGAGGGGTACCCCGTGTTCCCATCATGTAAGGGCCGTATTCCTCGCCCTCAATCCGAAGAAAGGCCTGGCGATTAGTCAAGAAATCTCTTACATACGCGTAGGCCCTAGCACCACAATCGGTAGAACTCAAGTTGGCCAGGATGCTTCCGTGTTTAACATTGTCGAAAGCTCCTTTCAGATCAAGGGCGAGGATGGCTTTGTCATTGTAGAAGGATGGATAACTGGGCGAGTTTGTACTGATACATCGTGGGAGGGAACAGCGCGAAACAAAACGACGGACAAAGGAAGAGGCACAAAGACGAGCGCTGACTCGAAACTGAATTTTTTATTGAAAAAACGAAAACATATATACATCACACTCACGTGAACAAACAGAGCAACTACCATTGGTCTAGTGGAATCAAGACCATCAAACGCACAATATGGCACGTGGTGAACTCTGAACAAAAGCACCCCTGAATCCCGAAATGAAGCAAGTCATGAATTATCTAAAAACGACACTTCTTTGTTAACTAATGCTAAAGAAGGCTGGCTGATACACTGTGATTCCTTCTTTCGTATGAAATAAGCTTCCATAATCTCCCTTGTCAATTTATCCCGGTGTCTAAACAAAATTTTAGTTTTTGTGACCAAAGGGCGGCACTTTTTCTGTTTTTTATCATTTTCCTTCCCACACTCGCGGCAATGATCTTTCAGATGAGAGTATCTGGTGTCTGATAGTGAATTAAGATGTTCCCTCAGGCGAACATTAATACATCGGCCTGTCTGACCAATGTATACTTTTTTGCACGATAGTGGAAGCTCGTAGACTACAGAGCATGCGCATTCCACCAACGGTGATCTGTGAGTAACACGGCATTTAAATGGACTAACTCCTAATACACTTTCACTACGGTTTCTGATGGCCCGGCAAAGCCCGCTCAACTTGCACGGTGCCGTCGAAGTTGTTTTTTCGGCACCGTGCAAGTTGAGCGGGCTTTGCCGGGCCATCAGAAACCGTAGTGAAAGTGTATTAGGAGTTAGTCCATTTAAATGCCGTGTTACTCACAGATCACCGTTGGTGGAATGCGCATGCTCTGTAGTCTACGAGCTTCCACTATCGTGCAAAAAAGTATACATTGGTCAGACAGGCCGATGTATTAATGTTCGCCTGAGGGAACATCTTAATTCACTATCAGACACCAGATACTCTCATCTGAAAGATCATTGCCGCGAGTGTGGGAAGGAAAATGATAAAAAACAGAAAAAGTGCCGCCCTTTGGTCACAAAAACTAAAATTTTGTTTAGACACCGGGATAAATTGACAAGGGAGATTATGGAAGCTTATTTCATACGAAAGAAGGAATCACAGTGTATCAGCCAGCCTTCTTTAGCATTAGTTAACAAAGAAGTGTCGTTTTTAGATAATTCATGACTTGCTTCATTTCGGGATTCAGGGGTGCTTTTGTTCAGAGTTCACCACGTGCCATATTGTGCGTTTGATGGTCTTGATTCCACTAGACCAATGGTAGTTGCTCTGTTTGTTCACGTGAGTGTGATGTATATATGTTTTCGTTTTTTCAATAAAAAATTCAGTTTCGAGTCAGCGCTCGTCTTTGTGCCTCTTCCTTTGTCCGTCGTTTTGTTTCGCGCTGTTCCCTCCCACGATGTTTGTCATTGTGTTGCATAGTTGTGGGTCGTATTACATCCCTGTGCAGCTGGAGAAGGACATCCTGTGCAGACATGTGGGGGCGAAACCCGAACATGGTAACTGCAAAGAAGCCCTTACTCTCCAGGTATGGAGAGAGGCGATCCCGAACCATCGTCTCCATAAGCTTGCCCGCACATGAGGTCAGTGATATGGGCCTCAGGTTGTCCGTATGCACGGCCTTACCTGTTTTAGGGATAAACGTCACAAGTGACGTTTTCCACTCGGGAGGGAGTGGACGCCCGTCCCAGATCTGGTTGATGTATTCTAATAAATGGAGGTAGGCTGAGTCCGGTAGGTTCGCCAACAGGTTCACTGTTATGTGATCCCGTCCCGGAGCCGTACCCCGGCGCATTTTTGCTAAGGCCGCCTTAAGGTCGTGCAACTCAAAAGGGGCATCAAGTGTTTGATTAGGCCTGCCAGAGTACATGTACTCAGGCCCAGGCGGGTCCTCCGTACGACAAAGATATCTGTCGCACAGAGTGTCCGCAAGTTGCGCCGTCGTACCTTGATACCCTTGCAGAGCCCGCCGGAGCTGCTTTTGCGTCTCCCCTCTCGTTTGAGAGGGGTCGATTAGACTGCGAAAGAGACGCCACGTCCCCTTCGAGCTCATCTGATGAGCTGCGGCGTCGCAGCGTGCTATCCAATTTGAATCTGAGAGTTCGGCAGCATACGCTGCAGCTTGCTCTGCGAGTTTGACTATGCGGTCGCGTAATTTGCGATTAGTTTTCTGCTTTTTCCACCGTTTAGTTAAGCTCCGGCGCGCCTCCCACAAATGCAGGAGGTGGGTGTCCACTGCGGGGATCTCTTCGGTGGTTTGTAGTGTTGTGACGTGTTGTTTCTGAATGTTGTATATGTGGTTAGCCCACTCCGCGTAGCCGCCGGAAAATAGTACGGGAGGGATAGTGTGATTTCGGAATTTGTGCCAATCGGTCAGCTTGTCATTGCTGCTAGAAACGGCGAGCACGAAGTTTAATTAAAATAAAATTGCAAAATGTACCGGAAGACGAGGGGCAACTCGAGGCAGACAGTCTGCGCATGATGGCATTTGGGCACATCACATACTAACGCCTTGATCGCCTAGCCACGCAAACGTTTTAATTGACTTCATCCTGTTTCCCTTCATTAAATTGCTTTCTCTCTCTCTCTCGCTCAACTGACTTCACACCGCCACTGAGCGCATCTACGTAAGCTTTGCAAATGGCGAGGTGAAGACCTCTTCCAATGAATGCGTCTGCCGTAGGAGAAAGACCGACCGAAACAATTTTTTTTTTGCCGTTTTCTTTTGAACCTTAGCAACTTTAGAACGACTGCTCCTTGCATGTGAATGTATTGCCAATTTTTTTTTGTTCTTCCTTCCAACGTCCCCAGGAGGCAGCAGAGGACAAAGCACCCCCTTCCCCCTCTACCAACCCCTTTCTTGTTCCTCTCATATTTCATCTCGAGAAAGGAACGGCCAACGATTTGGTGGCGTCTTTTTTTTTTTCTTTCTGCTCCTCCTGTCTCTGCTCTCGATTACCCCTTTTACTCGCTCCACCGCGACTTGCTCTTCTAGTCAGTGCGATTCTTCACTCTCCTAGTCTGCCTTCCCAATCCTTTCTTCTCCCTCAAAACAAAGCAGCAGTCTCCTTCGGCCCACATTCTAGAGGGGCCATTCACGGCAGCTCTCAGCTGCACCTCTTCCCACCGCGGGTGACGACGCCAGCGAGGGGACTGCACCTGCTCAGAGCCAGCCGCCGCCAAGCTTTCCTTCTCCACTGGAATTTTGGGAGGGGGGGGGGGGTCAATGAACTCGTCACTATTCTCTCCTCCTACCGTCCTTCCCCCGCCGACTACCCATCTTCTTCTCTGCCTCTTCGCCGCGACAGAGGGCGCTACGGCAGCGTGGAGTGTCTGCCGTCGCCATAGAGTTTCTTACTATTACCTAGAGGGAAAGCTGGCGGCCCGTCTATGGGAGTTTGCATGGCGACCCCTCGAGACCACTTCAGCCACCATGGGCGCTCAAAGCATCATGGGGCGGTGAGCTACTTGTTGCGGAACTGCAACTTTTGGCCAAAAAATAATGGAAAAATAAAGCTGTTTGATAACTACAAACGTCATAACTATCAATATCTTGTCTAATTATTGCAACAAGCAAGCAGAAAAGCATTTAAGTGCAAAGTTTGCCCAAAATAACAGACGACTCGCTCTCCTATTGGCCAAGTAATGAACACTATAAAAACTAATATTTCGTAATTAACAAGCGCATTTTTAAAAGTAAATATGTTTTCAAAAAAAATTTTGTTGCTTAGATACTTTAAGAAGTTCTTTAATGGCATTTCAGAAAAGTGAAACCTTTTATTGGCGTCGTGTGTCTATGCGTTTTTACTACTATGGTTTTTGCACACTGCGTTCGCGCGAAAGTCGTCTGCGCACACACGAACAGCGTTTTCGGAATGAAACGTCTCAGTAGTGCCACTCCATGCTCCCAAAAAATTACGACTGTACCGCAACAAGTAGCTCACCGCCCCATGATGCTTTGAGCGTCCATGGTGGCTGAAGTGCAGCGCCGCCAGCTTTCCCTCTAGGTAATAGTAAGAAACTCTATGGCCGTCGCCGTGTTCTCGCCGCCGAGCTACCGTACTGGCGGCTGCCCCTGCTATCGCCGCGGAGTATTGACTGCATGTGCGAAGATCGTCGCTGGCTGCATGGAGCGGTTGTGTAGTCTCTGTTATCCCCACAGTGTGTTCTCCGAGATACCGGATATTTTGGCTGCTTCGATTTGGTTCCCCGATCGGGTTACGTTGCGTGCTGTTCCGCGAAAGCGTATTAGATTCCGCTGCTGCATCTCGCTGGAGCTGGGTATCGTGTCGGCGCCTAAACAACCTCACGCGCTTAGGTTTGGAAACCGGAAGTGGTGCCGCTGTCAATCCACGCCTGTTCCCTCCTCCCAGCCAGCCCAAAGTTTCACACCTCACTAAGATTTGCACGTCAAACTCATTGCAAGTTAGCGAGAGGGCAACCAGCTTGACCAAACAGCTCCTGCAGATCGACGCCGGCTGACTATTCGCTCCGCGTCTAGTTCCCCTTTCAGTCTGCGGCTTCGTTAAACAACGTGACACTGTGCTTTGGTCTCGGAGGCCGTAAACTGACGGCGAGTACTTGAACGTCACTATCGTGAGCAAAAGCAGTGTCATAGTAGGACGCTCAGTGCGCCGAGTTGGTATAAGTTCATATTTCCCACAGTAGTGACGCTCACGATAGCGACTGCTGCAAGCGTTACTCGTCGTCAGGTCATGGCCTTCAAAACCAAAGGAACGCGGGAACAAGGTGACACTTTGTTTAACAAAGTCTGTTTAAACGACCCTTTTGGAAAGCATCGCAGAATGCACCTGAAAAAGGTAACCCACACCCCAGGGACAAATGTAAATGTAAAATATTCATGTCCGAAAAAAATAGACGAGAAAAAAATTTTCATTACGGTAATTCCAACTGCTGCCGCACGTGGTGTTCCTGATGACTATGTTGGAAAAGATTTAATGGGTCCAATAAAAAAATTTGCTCGAACGGGAGTTGCCCCTAGTCCAGGGCTCCTCCAGCGGCTGCCGTTAGCGTTATACCATTGTGCCACATAACTGTTGCGAATACTCGCTTTTAATTGCGCTTTTATCCATTCCCCACCAGATATCTATTTTCCGGTAGATGGTACGGCTTAACTGCAAGCTGCGGGACTGTACCGCTGAGTGTACGGAATCGTGCTTTGTCTGCCACAAACTGCATGCGCAGAGTAGTAGGAGGTAATGAAGACAGACATGGAGGGCCTAAATTCAGGCTTATTGGATCCTTGAAGCACGTATAACCAAACATCTCTCGTGATTTAAAAGAAATTATTCGTCCGATGAGCTTCGATCATTCTCTTGAAAGCTGTTTCACATTGGTATGCACCTGAATGCTCACAACGGCGGAGCTAACTTTGCAATCTCATATATGCAGACGTGTATTTTTTAAAGGCTTCCGTTTTGGTCATACTCAACCGTATTCACTCATCTGGACACCCTGGCAAATTGATGCAGTGGACCTACCCTGTACGCCACTGCTCTCTCTCCCGTTCCTTTCCCTCCTCGGAGAAATCCCAATAGCTTTGACTAATTCTGGTATGATCTACTCCTCTTGCTGCGGGTTGTAAGGGTAGCCAATTTTTTTTTTCTGGCATTTTTTCTACAGGGTTTAGTATGTTTCAGGTACTGAGAATAAAGTCACTCTTGAGAATTCTTGTGGTCCCTCTCTCTCGAGCAAACCTCTGCATGCGGTCTTTGCTAACCAATATGGCAAGAACCTTACCTTATCGGGAAACTGAGTTATAGAGGAAGGCATTGGCGTACTTGGTAGAGAGTGCAAAAGACTATTAGCATATGCTTTGTTTCTTCTGCATTGCACATGCTCTTTTCAATCTGTCACGCATCACGCCATACAGATATAATAGATTTAAATTTCTACTATAAAAGTAGTTGAAAATCAGAGAAGTGTATGTAGACCTGTGTGACTGTCCGCATCCTCGCGCAGTTTTAAGATATGAAGAACCAACTAGGCCCCAATTCTACCCTTTTAAACATTATCTTTCATCAAAATCGCTCCCAATGCCCCCCCCCCCCCCCCCCCCCCCCCCTCCATCTCTGTTCTTCGGAGCAAACTGTAGAGATGTTGAGCAGATTTCACTACACCTTCTGTGAAAACATGACGGTTTTGAGCCTAGGGCGAGATTTTAAAGTGATCTTACGCCTTAGTACCTAGGATAATTTTGAGACTTTGTTGATTATTGCAAATGGACATCCATCGCGCCAGCCAGTCTAGTGTACGAAGACAGTGTTATAAATGCGAGACCGGCTACGGAAAGTTGGTGGCCGGCCTTCGCAGATACAAATAGAAATGTGTATTTACCCTGATAACACGTTCTGCGCGTCACTATGTCAGATCATTTGGATGCTGTCATCCCGTGCACAGCCGTTCTGGTTCAGACGAACGAGAGCTACCTCAGAGGATCTCTCGAACACTGCGCCAATTTTATCGTCGTGTGAGCGGAAATTCCCAAACATGGCGACTGTGTCTGACGCAGCTCAGCGTCAAGGACAAAATGCAAGACTGGCTCCTTTCTCCGAGAAAAGAAGCAAGAACTTTGAGGTCACTCACCTCCCACCATCATGCTTTAAACCAAATAAAAGTACACGACAGAAAGGAAATATATATACCGTCAGTCTTTGCAAAGGAATCAAGAGTGAACACAGAAGTACAAAAGCATTGTTTTTAACATTACTGCTAAGGATCTGAGTACAGAGTATCTATAAAGGAAATCAACTTTGTGCATGACAGGTAGAACGATCAGCAGGTGTCAACCAAAGCGTTGCATGAAGAGTTGTCAACAAGTATAAGCCCGAAGTGTCGCTCTTCAGAAACACTAAACTTTCAGGTTAGAGTTTCTTTCACCTAGGAACATCAATAACAAATTTCTAGCTCCAGAAAAAAAGTATTACTGAGGTTAATTATATCATATAAAAATCAAAAGTTATATTCCACGAATTGGATGGTAACCTGGGCTAAAATCAGTGCAAACAGCTTGACGTTTTGATGGAAAGATTAGGTGCCTTCCGATCTGATGCGAGCAACAAAAATCGCGCCCTCGCGCGCGTTGTCAGCAAGGCGGTGTACGCGGTCAAATGGGGCAGCTGATGCTGGGTTGCATGGGCGCGCTGCGCCTGCAGTTGTACGCCTTGAAGAACTCCTCCATGTTGAGCAGTGCCAGGTGGCACTTGTCCTCGCCGGTGAGGAATCCCGCCGAGGCGTTGGCCCTGGACGGAGCCTCGCAGTGGCGCAGGCAGTGGCGGTGGAAGAGGAGCTGCAGCGCCGTGCGGTTCTCCATGTCGAGCTCCAGGTCCCGCCACTTTGACCGGTACTGGCTCTTGAGCATCGCTATGGACAGCGACAGACCCATGGCCCCGCGAACGACGGCCAGGGTGTCTGCAGGAGCGTCGCTGCTCAGCTCCAGCTGTTTCTTGTAGCACCTGCCCAACACAAATGGCGTGGGGTTAATTGGCAAAGACACACCTAAAGATGCAAGAAATTGGGCCTACTTGCTTCCGTTCATTTTGCACTGCGCGCTGTATACAGAAACAAAGGCGCGAAGAAAAAAGCGTCACGGAGGACTGCGCTTCGTTCGTGTTGTCTTTTATTGCAATCCATCGTTTCTGAAAGTGCAAAATAACTGGTAAATAACGATGATGATGAATTTGTATGACGCAAGGGCACCCATGGCGAAACAGTTCCATGGCACGAGGTGTTTTTCGGCTAGTCAAGGCGGGGTCAAAGGCCCATTTCCAAAGCATTTGACCCCGAAGAAGCCGAGCGTCAGACCGGCGGAAAGCTTGTACTGCTGTATTACACAGGGGTACCCAGGAGTGGGGATCAAACCTCGCCACTTCCTCCACTTGCTCATTTTCGTAGAAAGCGAAATAATTAACATTGTTTACGCCTGTTACGTACCCCATTTGCCAAGAGTAACCGAGCAACAGGGTCTTGCTTCTCAAACGTATAACGGAGCCTTTACGGAAGCCCTAAAGACCGAAAGGTATCAGAACGTAAGGACAATGGTTCACCTGACTTTACCTACAATCATAGCTCAAGAGCTGCCTTAAGTCCTTCTCTACGCGGCTACGAAACAAATCTCAATTGCCCGGTTATTTTTGCAAAGACGGTACCTCAGGATATTCAGCGATAGCTAGCGTAGTCGATATCAATCTTTTTATCGTGCCCTTTTTCACCCTTTCCTCACGGCATGACCCTGGTGTTCACAACAGCTATCGAGCCCTTCCTTTTTAACTACATTCTTAATACCGCTGAGTGCTGCATAACAGAGCGGGGACCCTCGTGCCATGACCAATGCTATGATTCCTACGAATCAAGAATGACATTCAACCATGCGCTTCGGATGAACGTAACACAAATAGGCTTCGCTGTAGAATCTGGGCGTTTCGTGTCCCATGCGTTGCCCGCTGCACGCTTTAAATGCGCAAACCTGGCGCGTTCCTCGACGTCCTTGAACTGCTTTTTCTGGATGATGAAGGACAGGACCGCCTCGACAGTGGCCGTCGCAGCGAGCCCGTAGTTGAGGAAAGGCTTGAGCGGATCCCCTTCGCAGGGCACGGCGACCGCGGCGGAGGCCTCGTTCGGGGTGCCCCTGGGCGACAGCAGCACCACGCTGGCGTTCTGGCAGTAGAAGGGCGGCTGCAAGTTCTGCGTGGCCACCAGCAGGCTGGACACTCGGGCGTCGTAGTCGAAGGCGCCGTCGAACTGGGCCTCGACCAGGCTGCGCGCCTCGCCGCCGTACTTGCCCTCGGCCACGCGCCGAAGCATGCCCGTCATGGTCACCTTGAGCCCCTCGACGATGTTGAGCGCGTGCGACTCGTGCACGTGGGTGCCGTTGAGGGCCTCGCGGTCCGTCCGGAAAGAACCTGGCTCGAGGATGTTGAGATTGAGGTCGACGCTTTGCGCCTGGATGCCAAGGTGCTCCGCAGCCGTCACCTGTGGTGGCGGTTGTAGTGTCAGAAGCGTACTCCCACGGGCTAGTACGTTCGAAATAACGGAGAAGAACAGAGCGAAGATGGGACGATAAAGAGAAAAACACAAGCGCCGTCAAGCAGCTCAAATTTGTTGTGAACGTCCACGCACAACATCTAGTGTCGTGGGAACTTAACTGAGCCAACCAAGTCGCGGTATAAAAGCAGATTGTGTCATCTTTCTACACCATACTGTCTTCCTGCTGTTCTTTGTGCAAGTGCGGAAGGCTTAACGTCCGAAGTGACACGTTGGCTGTGACGGATGTCGTTGTGGAAAAGGATTCGAAGACTTTTCCGCCGACTGGCGCTCTACATAAAGTGTAATGACATCGCGCAACGTATGCGTGCTTTTGCATTTAGGCCTCGATCCAAATGCGACCGCCGAGAACGGGATTCGCACCCCCCCACCCTCCCCCCCACCCCCCGACGTCTAACAGCCGAACACCAAAGCCTCTAAGCCACCGCTGCTCATACGATGACATTCGCCCAAAACTCCAATTGCACTGTAAACGGAGTATTTAGAAGCTGTAGCAAGAAGTCAGAAGATGAATCACAGGTGTCGCTGCCACGTTTTCATAACAAAACTACCGTGATGTCACGGCTCCCCGCGCCAGGCTATATCGCCATCCACCCTCAGCTGTGAACACTTAAGTTGTGCCGACGTTGACGTCAGACATTTAAATCTTTCTAAAGCCGATTTTTTGAGCTCTCCCTGCCTGTTCTAGTGCCCAACAAACATCAGCATAGCTAGAGGGAGCTAAAGAATCGGTTTTTACTGCGAGAAAAAATATTATGAAGCAGGCCTCAGTCTTCCTTGATTTATTTAAGAAATATAATAATGACTATTTCCTTCATGAACATACGGCGGCGTAGGCCAGAGAACAGCTACCCTGTCGATTCTTCAAGATGCCGCACAGGGAACTTCACAGAGCAGCCGCGACAAAAAAGATGACAACTATAGATATGGAGATCACGCTGACAGAATATTGGCGTATACTGACCGCAGCGGTGGCTTAATGGGTAAAAAAACTGCAGGGGACACTTAAACTCCGCCTTCAGGTTAGGACGCGATAGGATAATAAGTTAATCCACATAAAAGCAAAATTGGTCATTCTTCCTCTAACATTCCTAAAGAATTCTTAGAATAGTATATAATGTAGCATATGACCACCCATCCAAACCACTTTTTGAGAAAGGGGACATAATGCCAATTAACGATTTATATGCATACTGCTTACTCTCTAAATACAAAACCGAAAATAATAACAATACTCCTTTCATTGCCACACTGGCTTCATTATGCAAAAAACACACATCGTACAAAACAAGACACAACGAAATATGGCACATTTATGCATACAGAACAGGGTATGGCAAATAGATGCTTAGGTATAGCCTACCGCACTATCTCAACCTCTGCCATAGCCACAACATGACTGTTGAGCAGTCGAAAAAAAAAAGGGTTGCAAAACTTTGTTTCAAGTATATGTAACCGGGTGTAACTTTGAATTGTAATTTCTGTAATTTTGTATAATTTTTTTGTGGTTGTGGTTATGTAACTTCTGAGTTGTAATTCCTGTAATTGTGTTTCAATTTATGTGATTACAATTCTGCAATTTGTAATTTTTATGTAATTTTGCCTTTACATTTGATTTTTACGCGTTACAAAGTGTTACAGTTGTGTCAAAAAATAGGTTCTGTTCATGCTTCCTTTATTTCTTTAGTATTACTGCTAGGTTTTTCTTTCTTTTTTTAAGCTTTGCTGGTATGCTGTTATGCTGTCTGCATATCTTTCTTGTACAACTCATATCTATTTTTGGGGAGGCGAGAGCTCGTCAAGCTACACCCCTGGCTTTTTATCTCTGCCTCCCTCATCCTTGTGATGGAAAATAAAGGCATTATTATTCAGAGATCCCTGGGAGTCGTCCTACCACTCCTGGCGCGGTGGACCGGCGGTGCAGGTTGCTCTTTGAGCAACCTCTTGCAATGAATAAAAAATTCAGGGGGGCACTTTGTTGACCTTAAGTGCGGTAAGGCGAAAAGCGCAGTGTTGCTGCTTCTGTCACTGATGTGTGGTTAAGATGTTAAGCTTCGCCTCTAAGATTTAAACGCGACAGCCTCTTGCAACGCTGCCAGGGAGTCCACAGAACGCCATCACCCGTTCGGCTCTGCACCTTGCTCGTCGGTAAATTGGTTTTTGAGGAAAGGAAATGATCTGTCTCGCATATCTCGGTGGACACCTGAACCTCGCCGTAACGCGAAGGGAGGAAGATGGGAGTGAACGAAGACACCGTATTCACTAGACGCGCCTTTGTTCATTCCAAACCATCGAGTAGGCATGGCGGAGTACAATAAAAAAAAAAAAAAGCAGGCATGGCGGAGCGGCAGCACGCTCGTCTCGTACTCCGGAGACCGGGGTTCAATTCCCCGAACTCGGCCAATTTTCTACTCGGTTTTATGTATTTATCTGGCCTGATTAGAAAGGTTAATTAGGCTAATTGTGGGTAAATTAAGCAATTAACTAAACTCGGTCCCACTTACTTGGAGCATCACTATACGATCCCTTCAATTGGTTGTATGGTTACTAGCCAAAGTACAATTGGCCCCGTTTGAAATTCGCGCACTGTGACGTCACGACCGTTTGGACCAATTGAAAAGCATGACATTTCTGTCGACAACTGCTGCTTACAACGAAGAGGCATTAACGGCTTCCACCTTAACAATTTAACTGCCGCCTGCATGATGCGCTGTTTGCTCAAAACCCGGTGGGCAGATTGTGATGACGGCGCAAGGTCAAGTGACCCAAAGTGTCGCTGTCTTTAAAACGAGGGACTCTTATCTATGCATGTCTACTTTATTTTCGCCACAGCGTTCGCCAAAGCTTTGGGCGGGGCAGAAGTGGCTCTGGCCGCGTACCTTGGCGTGATCGAAGATATCGCGCAGATCGCGCGCCGCCGTCTGGTCGTAGAAGAGGGTCGCCTCGGACGCCCCGTACTGCGGCGGGAACAGCTTGGAGCCGAGCAGCGTGCAGCTGAGGGACTCCTGGAAGGTCTGCTGCGAGCCGACCACCTGCTTCAGGTACTCGTCGAAGAACAGCACCAGCAGGTACAGGTTGGCCGTGTCGCGCTCCTCCTCCGCCAGAATGTCGTAGGCGCGCGCGATGATCTTGCTGTTGACGATGACCGCGCTCACGTGCTCGTGCAGATGCACGTTGGCTGGCACGCTGTCCGTGATCATGCGGCCCATCATGAAGTTGCCGGGGTTGGGCACGTAGTCCTCGAGGTTCTCCACTTCTTCCGAGGCGTCCTTCTCGAAGGGTATCTTGGACAGCCTGGTGGCCAGACCCACGATGCCCCGCAGCGTGAAGTCGGTGGCTTTGTCGCGCCACAGGTAGCGGAGCAGCGTGTCCACATGCGCCAGCAGCTTGGGCTTCTCCGAGATGCGGAAGATGTAATCCTGCGGCTTCCTGGCCGGGAAAGTTTGCCGTAGATATGAGATTAAGGGAGCATTTTTCTTCCACTAAATTCTCAGCGGAGTCGCAAGGCGAAAAGATTAGGCAGTGGCTTAGCTCTGGTTAAGCCTAGATATACAAGCGAAAAGCTGCAGTTATGCTTGGTTTGACGTCATGGCTATCGCAGTTCGCGCACAATGCAGTGGGAGCACCACGATAACGGTGGAGGCGTTCGGCCGTCCACACACTGCTTGTGCGGTGGCGGAGCAGGAGACGGAAATCGGCGCGGTTAAAAATCAGGGGCCACTTTGGACATCTGGGTGCTTCTACTTCCATGGCGAGTGCGAGCGCCTATTCTCTAACAAGAGCATTTATAGCCCAGTAGCGAGCGGCTGGATCGAAAGGTCAAACGGTGGCGAGGAGCAGTCGCGCGCAGCGGTAGCGGCGGCGCACATGCGCAGTAGCGAGCGGTTGCGGTGAAAGGTCAGGTGATGGAGTCGGCGGCGACGGCTGAGGCCACCTGCGCCGCGTGTGACGTCACTCGGTTTCGCGCATGCGCAGAACTGGCAAATCTGTGCACCGGCTCACGCGAAGCTCGGCTCCGACCCTCGTAGGGAAGCTTTTCGCTTCAAAAAAAATTGCGCTCTACTCGGTGCTACGACTTGTCATCACCCTGATGGAATACATGAGTACTGCGCCGTGTTTTGTGGCAATGCATAAGTGCCCAGCGTTGTCAGTAAAAAGAAATCCATTATTCACCCGCTTCCCGAGCCGCCGCGGTGGCTCACTCGTTAGGGCGCTCGGCCTCTGAGCCGGAGTTCCCGGGTTCGATCCCGGCCACAGTGGCCGCATTTCGATCAAGGCGAAAGGCAAAGGCGCCCGTGCGCTGTGCGATGTCAGTCCACTTTAAACAACCGAATGTAGTGGAAATTATTTCGGCGACCTCCTCTACGGCACCTCTTTCTCTCTTTCTTCTTTCACTCCCACCTTCCACCCTTCTTTTACGGCACGGTTCGGGTGTCCACTGAAATGGAGCCAGATACTGCACCACTTTTTTTCCTCCAAAACCAATTTTTTATAGTGTGGCGCCATCTAAAAAAAACGTTTGCAAACCACGTCAACCCAACTACCTGAAGCGCTTTTTTTTTCACATACAGACGTATTTAGCTGGTGTACACCACGTGGCTTGTGGCGAACAGTTAACGTATGACGTTTTCTGAACCACCTGTCGCCCTATAACGTCCACTGTCGTGGCGCAGCATCGGCTGTTTTTCGCATTTTGCCTAAAACAAATTCGGCCTCCGTGACGGGATTCGATACCGTGGCCGACTGCTCAGCAGCCGAACGCCGTAGCCTTTCAGCCACTGCAGCAAATTAGCGAGAGGTGGGCTAATGGGAGTTGTTTCCAGAATACTTCGCAGCTGAAACAACCATAATCGTCGTGCCTAAACTATTCTTAAGGAAGTCGAACGCTCCTGAAGAGATATTCGAAGCTTCGAATTGTTTTCAATGCAAAATTTTGTGTACAATAGTTCAGCAATTCCTTCGCGAATTTTTAATGTTCACCCCCGCTAGATAAAATTCACACGATGGTTACCACTTTGTAATAGCTGTTACCGGTGGCGAATATATTATTCGGTGATTTCCCTGCACACCCACGGGTGTACACACCTCCACTTTTTGCAGGCACTTCCTTTATACTAAGAATTTTTTTTTTACATCAACTAGGAATTTTCGTATTCGTGTAATGTGTTTTGAACTCTCAAAAGGTGCTAGTTGTGAGCGATACATGAACGGCAGAAATAAAGAATTAAAAATTACTACCCCTTTTCCTCTACCCTACATGCCATCCCCCCACCCCCCTAGAGCTTTAGACACCCCTCCCACCTAATTTCAATTCCTGGGGAAACCCCTGTATTTCCGTTCTCTGGTAGAGTGCCCTTGACTTTACTGTTGAAAACAATGACGCTAATGCGTGCGGACAAATCAGCGTTGTGCATTACAGTGGCGTCATACACGATGTCACTGAATGCTGACTAATCATCGACGCATGGTGTTACGCCAACGCAGCAAAAGCGCCCGCCAAGTCGAGCATTCCAGGCTAATGTTAACTATTCACGATGTGAAACTTGCGCTCGAAAGCGTTCGCGGATGACAAATTCGATGGCCTGCCGGAAAGCAAGGTTACAGATCTGTGCAATTAGATGAAAGAAGAGTTGCTTTACCTATTCAGGCTTTGTTTGCTAAATGCAATGCGCATATTTACCGATACAATCCTCCATTTCCTAATGCGGGTGCGCCTGTTTTAGAAAAGCAACAATCCGGTCGTACTACACACTTCCTCATATTTTGTTCAACATTCCCCGCTGAGTGGGAGCTCACCAGTTTTTGTCCGAGGAACACTCTTTTTTCTTGGGTGAGGAAGAGTTTCTCCGGCAAGGGTCATGCCCATTCATTTCTGTGAATAATAGTCGTCTTGTCCTGGTTTTTGGGCCAAACTGGCACTAAGGTCTCCTTTTAAATATTTCAAAACACTAAGGTCTCCTTTTAAATATTTCAATGTCAAATTATTGCCTTTTCACCCTTCTATCAATAGGTGTTCTATCCTGTTTTACATCGCCCACGAGCAAATTCTATTAGTTACTTAGAGATGTTTATGGTACCTGTTTAATTGGCTCGCCTTACATGCTTATTGTCATGTGGTCTTGTAAGTGTCACTGTACCTGGTAACCTTGACATGTGTACATATGTAAATAAATTTTTTTCTAAACAGCCGCAATGTATATTTGTTTTTGTAGAGGGACGGATGCCCCTTTTTGATCGCGACGCCAAATAAACTTCTCTTACCCACATGGTCGAAATTTGCGGAGCCTTTGACTACGGCGCGTCTCATAGCCTGCGTCGCTTTGGGACGTTAAACCCCCCATAAACCATCTTCTTCTGCTACAAGGAAGTTTTCCCAGGAAATGCGCCCAATAGCTATCGCTGCAGAAAAAAACCCGATTTCAATCAGTTTCCAAGCTCAGAAGTGCGGCGCGGGTGCGACTGAAGCGCCTTTTCCACCGTGTCGCATTCTGTGTTCGTACTCGCCTGGCGACGATGTGGAGGCGCCTGTCGGACGCCACGGCGCTCTCGACGACGGTGAACAGCGTGCCGATGCCCATGCGCACGGCGGCTCGGGTCAACACGCGCACGGTGTCCTTGTGAGCCGAGCGCGCCTCCAAGAAATCCGTCATCTCTTCGGACTCCAGCGACTGCCGCATCTGGGACGCCATGGTGCGCAGCGAAGGATTCTGCGAATGAGAGAGTTACAGAGGCACACTGAAGACAAGCCGAACTCATTACAAAGCGACTACTTTCACTCAAAACGGAGCATTTGCAAGCTTGGAAAGAAGTGGAGTACGGGCAGCGCCCCCACTAGCCATTTACACAAGCAAATTGGATGACGTCAAGTCGGCTTTGACCGCAGATTCCTGAGGGTATGCGCCGCAGCCGTCATTCCTTTCGCAACTGTGATCACAGAGTTCAATTCGATATTCACGTCATGAGTATGAATCGCGTGGCGAGAAAAATGTTCCACGTCTAAAACACCGTAATACCATAGTTTCCGGTATACAGTTCGCACCGGGGCATCATCCGCGCCTGCAGCATAGAATCGCAATGGAAATTTCATGAAAACAAAAATGATATATGATTCGCGATTATACACAGTCCGGCAGCACTAAAATTGTAGCCTCTAAAAACGCATAGCTTCGGCATTGTGTCGTAATTTACGGCACGTGCGGTCCATTCAGGGTAGAGCACTGCACGGGCCTCAATCTGAGGCCCGAGCCCGGCCCGGGCCCGAGACCTGAAGCCCGAGCCCAGCCGAGGCCCGAGGCTTCAAGCCCGGGCCCAGACCGGGCCCGCTAAACTATCGCTCTAGCGAGCCCGGCCCGACCCGTGAATCCCGGAGTGAAGCACAGCCCGGGCCTGGCTCGCCCCGTTTCACAGTAACGCTTGAGGTATACTGCTCACTCTGAGCAAGTAGACTGCTACTAGACCGACAAGAAACTGGCCGACAAAGGTTCTGAAACCGCAGTTTGGCTTCCAGAATGCTGTTTCTTTTTAACCCAGAAGGAAGTGATGAGGAGTAGTGCTCGCCGGGCCCGTCTTTTGGAGAGTGATTTCGTGTAGGTGGGCAAAGATAAACTCGGAAGTTCCGAGAGCTAAATAAAAAGGGCTGCATACACGCGTAATAGTCTACAATGCGTTCCCCCCTGAACGCAATCAGTTATATTCTGCCGCCCGCGAAGTATACATATTAAAGCTGCCTAGTAAGCAGTAGGATGACATTTTTTTAGTGAACGCGATTTCACAGGTTGAGCTCATAGCCGAAGTGGTCGCCTTTCAGCAGAAACGAAAAGGTAAAAGGCTCGAGTATTTCACGGTATGTGCTTGAAGACTGTAAGCGTCCTAAACTGATATGTTCTTCCCGAATGCATTTCTAGTAGTGTATGCGTATGTTTCGGGATGACGAACGATCAATGGCCTAATTAAGGCCGGATGAATTTTACTCTTACTGCACCGCGGCGTGGAAATAAGGAAATAAATAAGTCAATGACAAAAGGTTCGTTTTTTCTCGGTGCGTACTATAACTCATACCTCATCCGTGTCGCTGCTTCAATGCCGCAGTTGTGCACTTCACTCGGCAATAGTGAATGAAAAGTCGGACACCAGCCGTTTCTGTACAGAACCAAGCCCGTCTCTGGCCCGCAGCTTTAAGCCCGAGCCCGGCCCTGGCCCGCAACTTCAGGCCCGGGCCCGGCCCAGGCCCGGCAAAATAAACCAGTCCCGGGCTTTCGGGCTGGCCCGAGCCCGTGCAGTGCACTAATTCAGGGTAACGTAAAGGGGAAGAGATTGTGAGGAAAGGGATGATGCGATAGCTTCCTGTGATCGGGTGCACCTCAAGCAGGCCGAGAGCGACTGCAGGACGAAGGGGTTAACAGGACACTGAAGAACATTTCAAATTGACCTGCGTAAAAGAGATTACACAGCTCAAATGACAAAGGTTCTAGACTAACTGGAAACGCCGCTTTCAAAATCTAGAAGCCAAAAACTAAACCGCAGCATCTTCCACCCCAGTCATTGCGGTAAGTCGGCCAAAATTACTGTGTGTGGGCCTTGAGAATAAGCAATACCACCGTGTTCACGGAGTCCTTATCGTTCATGACGCCACAAAGTTGAACTGAATGGCGGGAAAATTTTTTATTTCAACCTACTTGCCAATATGTGTCGTTTGTTGGCGCAAAAACATCAGGATAGCCAGAACGAGCCGAAGAATCGATTTTTACTACACTGCATGACATCTGTTTTGGCAGCGCAGTCCAAGGTGAAGAACCTGAAACACGAACATTTTTGGTACGTGGGGAACCTAGATTCGCCTACTGCATTCAGCAGTTTCGTTTCAAAACAAAGCAAATTGGTAGTACTCGTTATTCAAGGCACACTTCTTCATATTTCCAACGTTAGAGAGTCACGGAATGCACAACCTCTTTGGCTACAATTGTTTAGACACTAGAGGTTACAAAAGGCACCCATAGATGGCAACAATGTCACCATCCACGTTATACGAACGGAGCGCAGCAACAGCGCAGCGGGCAACGTAGTACAGGCTGTGCGATCGTCCTGACACGAACTAATGGCCGCCGCGGTGGCTCAGTGGCTATGGTGCTCGGCTGCTGGCCCGAAAGACGCGGGTTCGATACCGGTCGCGGCGGCTGAATTTCTTTGGAGGAGAAATTCGAGGCCCGTGTACTGTGCGATGTCAGTGCACGTTAATGAACCTCAGGTGGTCGAAATTTCCGGAGCCCTCCACTACGGCGTCTCTCATAACCTTAGTCGCTTTGGGACGTTAAACCCCATAAACCAAAACCAAACCAGAACCTAATGGTGGAGTGACGCAGTTACAAACGCTCCGCCCCTGCAGCCTTCTCTTCGTTGTTGAGAAATGTGGTCGCTGCATAAAAGAACGAAAGTTTGATGAAGTCGTCCTTACTGTCGCTTTAAATAACTGCATAGAAGCCGATCAGCTGGGCTGGGCGCAATACATTGAGTCTCATACAGAAAAAAAAAAGACACTAGCTGCGCGGTCATTCATCCACCATATATTGTCACCGACAAACGCAGCAGAAAAGCGGGAAGCACAGCGTTTCCTAGGACGAAGCCCGCCGAACCGCCGAGCTCATGCAGAACGAAGACGACGCGCGGCCACGCGCTGGGAGCCAAGGTTCGGCCACCAGGTGGCGCCGGCAGAGTGCCAGCAGTGTGGCATTGCCCCCCCTCTTTCAAGAGGCATCGACCCGATGCCTGTTCAAAAGTGCCTGGAAGTGTGAAATCCGTGTTTGGTTGGTTAGTGTTTTGCAGAAGACTTAATGTGACTACAGAAATATGGCTCTTTCTTGACGCAGACGTTTAAAAAGCGCATGGTTAATTTCACAATACGTCTCATAAAACACGTGTACTCAAACAAAATAAATGAAAACCTTTCCGCTTTCAAAGATACTGAGGAAATTAACTCGCTCAACGTTGGAGCACACCTTTGGAGCACAACGTTGGATCACACAGGAATGTCGTTCAGTACGTGCACGTAATAGCCTGAAAAGGGCTCTTCAGATAACAGCCAACGACGTCCTTTCGTCCTCTTGGTTATTCTCGCAAGCTCCATACGGGGTCGCGACCCGCGGTGGATGTCGTAGCAACGTCATGCGTACGTCTGCCCGAGAACTAGGGGATGGACAAGCACGTGGAAACCTCCGCTACCGACGCTCAAATTGGTGAAAACCAGCTAAAAAAAGTTGTTACACAAGTGAGATGAGAAGCTTCAATGCCGCAATTAGTCGAGCATGTTAGTCCAATTAGTCCTGCGCGCTTATCTTTATTGCGTAACGTCTTTTCCGCCTGATTATCACTCATCTAAATGCGCTGTCCAAAAATGGCCCACCACTCAAATTGCCGAAATTCGCAGGCATGCACCAAGTGCCTCGTCAGAGGCAATATTTGCTGAAATCAAGACCGCAACAGGTAACACTTCTCAACATTCATCGCTTTCGCCGTTAAGATAAAAACACTACGGCTGGTACGGCGCTAATAAATGTCTGTTGCGACTAATTGCCTCCGTGATTGTTTTGTTTAAAGACGCTTTTATCGGTTATTCGTGTAATCATCGTACATCTAACTTATGCTTGTTGCGCAACGATGTCAATAAAAAACAAAGGACAAGAAGGATGACGCATTTTTTTCTTTCCTGGAGTGGAGAAAGTTGTCATTACGGCCGTTTTTATCGCTGACTTTGAGAGAGCCGATAAAGTTAAAGGCTGAAGAATTACACGCACAAAATAACAAATGATGATGATGACCAAAAGATGGACTGAGCATTTGAGCTTTTCCAACGGCCAAAAGTTTAGCGAAAGTCGGCATATGCGGCTTCATAGGACCTAGCTATGCCAAGTGTTTCACGGAAGATCAACACTAATTTTTAAAATTCGTTTTCAGAGGTCATATTATATTTTTTGCGGCATAGCAATACTAGTGCTGGTCGCCACCAGAAAAGCGGTGAATCGCTTTAACTATTGATTTCATTACCTAAATTCTGATCGCTAGCTTTATACTTTCAGACTTCGGCGCCTGTTTGCAATGACAAATTAGTAGTGCCCATGCCAGTTGCTAGAATTTGAAAAGCATGATCTTCAACGATGGTGTAGCTCAACGAACTCTGACCATTTCTGGCGCAATTCGAAAATCCTTCCCCGCGGTAAGCACTCAGCGACGTCCGTGAATTAGTGTCACTCCGTGGCGCAGGAGCCACCTGGCCTTCAGAATCACTGGATTAAGTTTTCCAGCGACTGTACTGTCCTTCCCTGCCACGCCTCGTCTGGTGCAGCCAGATAAGCAATCAACGATGAGCACCGCAGCTAGGCATATCAGAGAAGGTCCGATAGCACCTACTCCACGGAGTGACGTGACTGCACGGAGGTCACTGCACACTCAACGCCAGCGCAGGATATTCCAATTGCGCGAGAAATGGCCAAAGTTTGTCCAGCCACAGCACCGTCGGAAATCATGCTCTTCAAGATATAAAAACTCATATGGGTATTACCAGCTGCAAGCTATACATCTAATTACTGTCATGCGCTTACTCTAATAGTAAAAGGCTAACTATTAAAACTTAAAAAACCAGCTTACCGGTTTTCTAGTGTCCACCAGCACTGGTAATACTGTGAAGCAAAAGCCATTAACTCTAACTAAAAATTAGTGCCGGGCTTCCCTGACACACCTGCTGTGCAGCCCGTGAGCACATGCACGTCTTGGTCAGCAGCAGGTGTTAGCACGGGTGCAGTGGAGTACCTGTCGGTGAGAGAACTGGGCGCAGACCTGGTGCGCTAGGGCGAGCTTGCGAGTCGCGTCTCCCGTGGCCGCGGCATTGCTCATGGACAGCAGGTGCTCGTGGTAGTCGGTCTTGCGCCGCAGCCGAAGCGCCTCCAGGAAGCTCACCCCCCGCCGCTCGAACTCGAAGCACACGTGGCCGTAGAAGTTGTCGCAGGGACTCGGGGCCCCCCGCGCAGGGGTCATCAGCTGCTGGGCCCGGGCGCAGAACGGCGTCCTGTACGTGCAGCCCGCGAGTAGTTACACTCTATAAGCCAGAAAGTACTAAGACTCCTACTAGGCGCTAAAGGCGTTGGGAGAACCATTACTACTATTACTGACAGCTGCAAACGAAAGCCAGCCAGATTTAGCCTCCCGATCGCCCTCCATAATGTGGAAAATGTCGTATCAGTCTAACTTTCTGCATTTTTATTTCGCCTTAGACTCAGGCGCTAACTTAGGACTAACTTCCCTGCAACATCCAGTTGTCCCTAAAAGGATCAAGCGTTGCTCCCTTACAGACCCAGAAAAAGTGACACCCGCCGCGGTGGCTCAGTGGTTATGGTGCTCGGCTGCTGGCCCGAAAAACGCGGTTTCGATCCTGGCCACGGCGGCTGAATTTCGATGGAGTCGAATTTCTAGAGGCTCGTGTGCAGTGCGATATGTCGGACCACGTTAAAGAACCCCAGGCGGTCGAAATTTCCGGAGCCCTTCACTACGGCGTCCCTCATAGCCTGAGTCGCTTTGGGATGTTAAACCCCAATCAATCAATCAATCAATCAATCAATCAATCAATCAATCAATCAATCAATCAATCAATCAATCAATCAATCAGTCCATCAATCAATCAATCAATCTGTCAATCAATCAATCTGTCAATCAATCAATCAATCAATCAATCACAAAAAGTGATGACAGCTTAAGTTAGGCTTACTAAAGACTAACTCTTAACTCTCAACACCATGACGACTAATTACTAGTTCCATATGACCTAATTTTGGCTCAGAATAAGCAGTTGGTAATTTGGGGACGAACTGTGTTGCCGCAACCATGAGTCCTTCAAAGCGCCGCTAATTTTCACCTCAAACTTGCCAGATAAAAGGACTTGGCCTCCCCACACTGGCAGGTGCCACTTCACTTAATGATTGTAACTTGTGTCGCACAAGGCACACCGGTGCCAGCTCCTGCCATCGCAGGCCACTGGCCCATTGTTTAACCGGTGCACCACTGTGCTTTTCTTTTTCTTTATTGCATGAAAGACAACCCACCTTGACAGGCTTCAAGGCCGAATTAGCCAGGTCGCATCCTACAACCCGTCATACACAGTTGCACCAACATCCTGGTCTCACTTCGCTTGCATATCAAAATACGGGAGACACACACGTGCATCGAATAAAGACAGCCAGGCAGGAGGTTGATCCTGCGTAGCGTATACCCCCCCCCCCCCCCCCCCCTCCTGCACCATCGCATGCTGCTGTCTGAACAGACACTCCGATGAACGTGGCGACTCTACGTGGCGATCTGGCACCACTGCGCCAGGAATGTTATGAGGGTTCCCAGGGATCTATGTAATGGCAAAGTAGATAATGACCAGTTTTGCTTATGTGGGAATTAACCCATTACGCTATCGCGTCAGGTCCTTAAGGCGGAGCTTAAGTATGTCCTCCAACTTCTTTTCTCTATTTCGACTGGGATGTCACTAACCCGCGTTTCTTCCCTGACTCACTCTGCCCTCTTCCCCACTCTTAACGTTACACCTAACACTGCCCTTTCGATAGCTCGTTGCGTTGTCCTCAATTTAAATTGAACCCGGTTCATTAGCCTCCACGTTCCTGTCCCTATGTGAGTACCGGTGAGACGCAGCTGCTATAAACATTACATACTGCTATATGCTTGCAATGCAGCTTTACCGAGTACATCTTCCCGGGATAGGAACAGCCAGGGGATAAAGGCGAAAAGAATCGAGGCATACACGAGCAGCAGGCCTTATAATCTCGTTGTCTCCTTGTCTTCAACGCAGTGCGTGTTTTCTGACCGCAAGTCATGATCCCGTGACCACGAACATGCTGCACGCGCACGCAAAAGACTATGTCGAATGAAAGTTGGGCAACAAAAACGGATCGCCATTTGATGTCCACATTGACAACAGCAGCGCCTGCACTCACATTAGACTGACGTTTGAAGGCCTTCCTTAAAGTCTCCTCGGATGAGGAACGTCTAGAAAGCCGTCGTGATCGTCGTCTTGAGCGCATGCGTCGACGGCAAGAACACCCTGAGGTACGCGTTCATAAAACAGATCCAAACCAGTAGTCGAGAAACTGGACCTCGTACCGCATCCCGCAGTTCAGTTCATCCAGACGCAAGGAGCAGGCGGACCATGATTGGGGCACTTCCACGTTTGAGCTAAAATTCAGCGCCCACCAGTTATGCTTGCGTTTTCGGTGTTTAACAGACCCTCAAATATTCTGTGAATTTCTCTGGCAGCTGTGCACATAGCTGCCTCTCTCAAAAGTAGCAGAATAGTGAGCTGGAGTTAAGCGCCCAGCTAGCTGACGCTGAAATCCGCAGAATGTTTGGTTCTATTAATTTTTGGGAAGTTGGAAGCGAAGTGAATTTCATTCAGTGAGTTTCAAAGTATGTTTTTACTAGAGTCAGCGAGAGGGTTCTTAGTCGCGAAAGGGTTGAACCAGCACACAGAAAGTATACGTCGCGCTGCATGCATGGCATGTTTTCCACTTCATCGCGACGAAACGTTAAGCCTGCGCGACAGCCGGGTGAGGCACCAGTGGTGACGGGAAAGTGATCACCGCGCGCTCACTTGCACCTGTGGTCCCACGACGAGTCGCTCGTGTGCAGCAGGGTCAGGGCTACGACCGACGCCAGGCACGTCCCGAGCACACAGCATGCGGCGCACAGCGCGAACCGGCGGCGCGCCGACTGCTCGCCTTCGCCCCCGGTGATGCGACGCAGGAAGCTGCGTCAAGCGCCCACGCAGCATCGACAGTCTGAACGTGCACGGAAGAGTGTACGAGCATTTATTGTGCGACGCGGCTTGCCCGGCCAGGCGGGGGTCACAGTGATGCTAACGAAAGAGTAATTACTCATTGACATCCGCCCAAGCGCAGTCAAAAAGCTTCAAAAAAAAACTGTCCGGATCTCACAGAAACTCCGTGGAAGCGCAGCCGTTTGGCTGTGCTCGGGTGGGTGCCAATGAGTAACTAGTCTCTCATTACAAATCTACTTCCTTTGGGGGGAATCCCCTAAAAATTTCACCGAACGCACCTTCTAAAGTACCATCCGCACAGTGGTCAGAAGAGACAAGGGAAGGAAAGAGGTGGCGGGGATGGGACGCTGGCCTCAGTCGTGTGCGGACGATCTCTTCAGCTGATAAGCTGGGTTAAACTAGTGCTGCACATCTTGCAACAAAAACAACTAAAAATCTAGAAAAGCAACCACTCCACTCGATAACTGTTAAGAGAATGCGATTCGTCGCCCACTACTGATTTCCGGTATTAAAATAGCGATTACAGAAAACGAGGTACACTCAGGTAGGTTACTGTTTCCGTCAGTATGAAACAGCTCTACGGGATGGTACAGGCAATAAAATAGATTTCACACTATTGAGGACGTCTGAAGCCGTTTGAGACGCAATGTGACTCTGCTGTAGTTGGACTCATGCGCTGGCTTGCTCTTTGTGCGAATGTGTTTGCAGTTTCAGCTCAGCTTTAATGCCCTTAGTAGACCAGCGAGTGTCACCGTTCAGCACGTACTTCATGACACCCACCTGGGCGATACGGCGGAGGACGCCGCCGCACCCTTCGAACCGGATCCTTCACCGGACGACGCAGCGCCGCTGTCGACCTCCATCTCACTCGAGTACGACCCGCGCGGTTTGAACCAGCCGGGTGGCACGTACGCCTCGCCTCGGTGCCTCTGCAGGATCGGCTGTGGAGTTTCCTCTTCCGACCAGGACGCCTTCTCCGACGTACGCTCGTCGTAGTGCGTTCCATCCTCAGTGCTCTGCGTACCGTCCTCAGGGCAGGCAGTGGTGCCATCCCCACTGGTCGGGGTAGTGCCGGAAGCGCTCCTGGTGTGGATCGGGGCGACATCAGAGCCGGAATCATTATTTAATTTGGTTGAAGCGGCAGGCGAGCCATTCTTTCCAGTGGTCGTTGCTGTCCCCGGGCCATCTTTTGTGCCTCTGGGCGCTTTCTTGGTGTTGGGCGAAGCAGCAGGGGACTTCCTCTCGGCAGCGCGCGAGTGGCCCTCCCGCTGTGAGGCTGGCGTGGTGGCACCAGATCCGCCTCTATTGCTCGTTGGAGAATACTTAGGTCTATTTCTGACTCTCCTAGAAGCGGATCCGGCCCTGGCGGACGCTACACCAGATCCGCCACTGCCGCTTGACGGTGTGGCTCCGGATTCGCGTGTGGGACTACGTCTTGCCGTGCCGGACGTGCCTCTGTGAGCACCCTTTGTAGCTGCAGGCCCATATTTGTCCTTAGAGTCAGACCTTGGCGCTCTTTTGGCTCCAGTAGAAGCTGCTCTAGGTATTCTCTTGGTCGAAACGCCACGAGAGCCGTTCTTGGTACTGCTCTTGGAAGTGCTCTTGGTACTGTCCGGTGCGACGTGGACAGCCCTTTCGGCGCTGGGTGGTTGGACTTCCGACGCTTCTTGGTCGCCAGCTCTGTGGCCACCCTCGGTGCGATGAGCCATGGACGTGGGCTTGGAACCCATCGAGGCAGCTTTGAGCACGTCTTTCCACGAGGACGTCGCTGCTTCTTCTCCCACGCGCGGGGCATGGCTGCAGGCACGGGCCGCGAGTTCTTTCTCTTCTTCGTGGTTGGGAGCGAACCAAAATTTCGGCTGCTGTTCTTGCCCTCATGTACGTTTACCTTCTGAACATGCAAGCTACTTGGTAGCACGAGGGAATCGCCCATTACTTTATGTGTGTGGCGTCGCAACCGTAGCGAAAAGATCTGAACACTTTCGACCGCCTGGAGATCTATAACGCGCTCTCACCCGTCACGGTAGCCCAGAGATAAGACCACTCGATATGGTGTGCCCGAGGGGCCGAGTTCAAAACCGGCCGCGCGGGCCGCGTTTCGATGGAGGCGAAACGCAAAAAAGGCACCCGTGAGCTGTGCGATGTAGGTGCCCTTTGGAGATCCCCAGGAGGGCAGAATTAATCGCAATCCCGTTATTATGCACTACAGAAGTGCTGACTAGAGAAGCGATAAGCGCGAAAAAAAAAGGGGGGGGGGGGTGTTAGGGTGAGAGCGTAACCGGAAAGGAGTTACCACAGGAACCTCCAGAAGGGCGTTACCATGGAAAGAAGAGAAGAAGGCTTACCGTGGAAGGAGGAGAGCATAGTGAGAGCGGAGGACTGCGCAGCCAGAGGGTGGTTGCCGCGGAAAGTAGCCCTTGTTGTCCCCGTGGCAGTGGAAGACTTCAGCGCGAACAGAATGCGTAACCGGAAAGTGGTTACCGTGGAACGTGATAGCCGCATGGCTCTGTGGGTCTGGAATGGCGAACTGCGCAAGACCGCTAGTCGAAGGACGAGTATGCGTTTAGAATTAAGTGTGTTGCACTCATGTCGCTCTCAAATTGCTTACCTCAATATATCGTCAAATGAAAAAGACTCAGCAGCTGTCGCTGAATCTCACGTTACTCAGTGGTAACAGTCGTGTGTTTTTGTTTTATCTGGCAGTTTTTATTGGTCGCATTTGCTTCCTGTCAGCAAAGGTGATTATGTTCGCTTCTCTCCTGCTGGTCGCAGTAATAGAGGTTCCACTTAATGCTTCTACACAATGCCTCGACGGAAGAGAGAAAGCTTGCATTTATGGGAACCTGTCGCTTTCTTCGCTTTCTTTCGCTTTCGCTTTCTTTCCGGTTGAGTTGTTCTTTTTTTCTATTCCTTTTTCGAGAATTTCACAAAATCGCAGTGGTAACGTTGAAGACTCTGATGAGTGCAGTGCCCAACCGAGCGTAGTTTTTCAAGTGCTGCAATCACTTATGCTGCGTATGTTTTGCAAGCACGTTCTTATTTCCAACGTAAGTTCTTGTTGAGAATGTTAGCCAAAAAAAATTGAAAAATTGCCCAGCAAAAAAACATACGAACAGCATCTCGCTATGCTTCGCTCGCAACAGTTTTCAAAACATCTTGGTGTGCTTTGTTTTTAATGTTAGTCTTGCAAAATGACGAGCTCGAATTTCTCTGGCGTAAACCCAGCGCCCGATTGCCTCGCCAGATGCCCTTCTCGCTCGGCCGAGCGCGGCATGGTGGTGCCGTGCCGCGGCATTTGGAGCGTTCTGATTTTGGTACCCAGATGGAATGTCCTCGCAGGTTAGCTCCGACTTCAAGCGTGGCGCGCACATGGTCGCGTTTTCAGCCTTTTTCGCCCTTAGCGGTCCGCTGTCGCTCGAGGCTCGGCGGGCGAGGTCCCTTATACAGGCTGTTTCACCTAAGATTTTACACAGTTTTTAAAAACAGGCCAGCGTTGTTTTGAGCCCCGCTCGTGGCACTGAGAGAGTTTTTCTGAAAGGGGCTAGTCTGCTTCTGCCCGCACTCAGTGAGCCCTGCTTGGTGTCTCATGGGTGGATTCCCACAAGTCGCCGAGAGAGCACAACGAGAGGGGACGGAGCCGTGTGCTGTGCTTGCCCCGCACAGGTTAGGCAACGCTTTCGCGTCGTCTGCTTACCCGGAGCTAGGGTCTGTTGCGAGACGAGCTTGCGCTGTAAAAGCACAGTGCGCACATGCTGGTGCAAGGGGACGTTGGAGACTCGCCAATTTTGTTCTCCTCTATAACTTTTATTATATCGCCGCGGACCCCCTGTGTCTCCCCATCTGCGCGGCCGTTGCTTGTCGGGCATTTTTCTTACCGGACGGGACGACACGCCGCGTAGGTCGCTTCTAGGCTGCCTGTTTTATGAAGCCCAGGGTGCGTTGTAACCAGAGATTTTCCTCCTTGCAATAGCAGAGTTGGCGGCACTCTTCCTCCTTCGCTCACTTTCTTCCACCAAGCAGGCGCCTGTTGCACCATCATCTCCTGTCCTTCTCTCTCGCATGTGCTGCTCTGGACCTGCCGAGCCTTCAAGTATTTACTGCCCTGCACTGCAACCGGCTGTGTTGATGCCGTGCATTCAGTGTGCTTGCTGTCAGCGTCTGTGCATATTTTATGCCTGCGAGAGGCTGCGCTGTGAATCCTAGGCCCGATGCTGGGTCGTACTCCACGCCTCAGGAACTGGACGCCCTGTAGTGCGGCCTTTTTAAGGGGGAGCCACACTCGCAGCTTTCATAACTAAAACCTTTCGCCACTACTGAGGTGCTTTATTTTCAGGCCCTCCTTCTGGTACTCAGGCAGGTGGAATAAGGTTGGAGCTGCGCAGCAAAACAAGAGAAATCGCATTTAATGTGATTTCTCTGCATTAAAAACATACGCATACTGCATTGAAAATAGCATTTAATGCAGTATGCAGCACTGTGGTTGGACGCTTGTGGCAGTAACGTGCACCACTGCAGGCGCTCCTGAAATTGCACGGGCTTGGTGAACAAAATGCGTGGTGTGCTGAGGGGAAGAACTGGGCATTTGAAGGAGTTGAAATGTTTGATTGCATTCAGGTCGTTGGTACAATTGAAATGAATGCACTACGAGACACTTAATACTTCGTCCGCCGTCTCTGTCTTTTTTCACTGCGCTAAGCTAATCTAGAGACACAAACACGACTACAATGTAGGTTGTCTCCGGGAGAAAAGTACATTTGAAAAACGGCAGCATGTACGCGCATCCCTTTACTTTACTGCTTTACAGTTCAACTTGGCTCAGAATTGCTTTAGAAGCAACGCCTACCTCGCAAATCGGGTTTGGACTTTAAATTATATTTCGTAAATTGCTAAGAAGGAGGGAAAGTTCAATGGCGGCTCCTAAAAACTTGTGAACATCGACTTTAGCCATACTATAACAAGCAGAAGCCCTCGGGAGGAATTCTTCTCGGGACTAAAGTGACGAGTTGCTAAAGCCACGGAAAGAGTAAGTCGCTAGCAGTTTTGTAAATCGGATTAGATGGGCATCACAAGCCAATATAATATAGCCAGACTACAAAGAAGTACTGTGGATAAGTTTTTGAACTTGTGAGACGTGCTTACGTTGCACTAAGAAAGCCACAAAAAAAGACTTGTTAGAGTTGTTCTCAGTTGGTCTATTTATTTAAAAAAAAAAACTTACATGCCTCATTGGGGTACTTTATATGTGAAGAATTAATTACAGTGCGATGAGGATGAAATTAAGGCAACAAACATAGCCCGTTCTGACAACGTGTATCAACGTGGCCTCAGATGATGTCTAAAAAATAGACATGAATACCAATTTAACAAACGCAACGATACCAAGACAGCATACTAATATCACTGTACAATGAGTGTTGTAACATTCTTTACCAAAGGTCTGAGTTGCAAAGTATCGGCCACTACAATGTATACTGCGTAACAGCAGTATTTAATTTTCTATAAAAAAAGCTAGCCTAAAACTTCGTCATAAATCAAGAACTTATATTAACATCATGTGCAAAAAAGGATGCAATAATAGGGGAATACTTGTAACGCTCAATGATTTAACAAATTCGGGAAGAAATACCAGCCGTGGCTGGGAAGGAATCACCTCAGAAAATTACGCAATAGCCTGAGCAGAGCAGAGCTGTTCTGCCGAGGTTGTTGCTGTAAACTGTCGAGGCTGAGCTGCTGAGACCGTAAACTGTTGTGAAGCAGAACTGAGCTGTCCTCCCTCACAACAGTTTACGGCGACTTTAAATTCGCTGTGACAGACCACTGCGTAGTGAGGCGAGGCTCGATTGTGGAGCGATAAGACTTTACGAAGTCGTATAAACGTTCTGAACAGAGTACTTCTTATACTTTTCTCGTCTGCCTTGCAAAGCTGTCGCATTCCCGCGTCGCGTCACTCCATTTACAGACTCCTTTCTCCTAATGCGTCCCTACACAAAACGTGCGGTGCAAGAAAGTTGTTTCCTGTGGCAGAAAAATAGCGAGACTGTTCGCTAGCTAAGAAAACGAAACTTTAACTTTATACCTCAGATCGATGCAACGATTGCCAAGTATGTTGGGTATGCTCGTCGCAGGAGAGACATTACCGCAAGAAATTCAGAAGTAGTCAAGCAAGCAGTGTAGAATAACTGTTCACGGGCCAGACGACCATCCCTGCGGTTCGCTCTGCCGGCGCCATGACGGCCGTCAATGCAAGGGCCATCGAGAGAAACGCATCCGTGACACTCTGCGGGAAAACTGTGGAACCAAGCGGCTTTTGCGTTCATTTTCGAGATGCAGCAGCACCGCCTCTCGGAATCGCATTCTGGGTAGTTCATGGTAAGACCTATGAGTAGAGTACATTACAGTGTTGTATAGTACAGTAAAGTGCAATGCAGTGCCGTGCAGTACAGTGCAGTATAGTATAGTATGGTATAGTATAGTATAGTATAGTATAGTATAGTATAGTATAGTATAGTATAGTATAGTATAGTATAGTATAGTATAGTATAGTATAGTGTAGTATAGTATAGTATAGTATAGTATAGTATAGTATAGTATAGTATAGTATAGTATAGTATAGTATAGTATAGTATA
Organism: Amblyomma mixtum; assembly: GCF_055824585.1. NCBI lineage: Eukaryota > Metazoa > Arthropoda > Arachnida > Ixodida > Ixodidae > Amblyomma > Amblyomma mixtum. The sequence continues at coordinate 120,536,189 of NC_143020.1, read as the reverse complement.
GTATAGTATAGTATAGTATAGTATAGTATAGTATAGTATAGTATAGTATAGTAGTATTCAGTTTTTGTCATATGTGCGATTACTATGTTCCAGTGGAGACTGTGATCGTTGTCTTACATCGTGATGAAGTGCAAGTAAAAGTTTACTTATTCGGCTCTTTGCTCGTTACTACAGCCATTTCAATCGTTCACTCTCCGATGGTGTGAAGACTTTTGTACAGAAAAGATGCACTACGAGGTGGTTCCAGAGAACCAAGGAATTAATGGCGCATCGTGAGCTTCGTGCTGTAGTTTCTGGTCGCTATTTTCTTAACGCCCTGCTATGAAAAAAAAGCTTCAAAAATTTTCCGCCGCATCTCACGTAAGTCGCGAAGCTTATCGATCAGGAGGATAAGTAAATATATGGGACTTATCTTGGTGCGCGAGGAATTTGTGCACTACTCTTGAGTTTCTTTTTGAGCGGATGAGATTAAGAAGTTTGCGGGGTCAGGATGGTCGCAATTGACAAAGGACAGGGTTAATTGGAGAGGCATTGGAGAGGCCTTTGCCCTGCAGTGGGCGTAATCAGGCTGATGATGATGATGATTATTATTATTATTATTATTGAGCTCCTTATTCATTAGTTCATTTCGGCAATGTTTTGAGGTCGTGGAGAAAAGACAGAATTTCAGCTCCCGAAAGAAAGCGATGAAAATGAGATAACGGCTGAAAGGACCATAATGCATACGTTCCTGCAAGGGTCGACGTCGCGGTGGCTTTGACGTCGTTAAAATTGATAAATGCAATGTTATCTTATTTGCACAAGCAAAAGCCTGCAGGTAATTTTGGAGCGCCCAAAGCCCGAATAAAATCGTTTGAGGGGGCTTCATCGCACAGCCTGCGGTGAATATTTTAAGGAGTTTAGAGAAGAGCGGATGTCTTTACGCCGACTGCAAGTCCTCATTGAAAGTACACTGCCAGACACTTGCGTGGGAGCTAACAAGCAGACCGAAATTATTGCAACTGCGCTTCTTTTATGCGAAACAACACAATAAAGCGGACGGTGGGCAATCATAGCGACGCATGGATGGCGTCTGCTCCAGGACACACAGCGTATGATGCCGCACAGTGATCAAATATTCAGGCACTTACGAACTCCGGAGATGGAATTGCGGCAGAGGGTCTGTGATGTCGCACCGGCACGAGCGGGACATTTAATTTCATTAAAACTTGTCGAGCGAGCCCAGTACTTCTTTAGTATATTGTGGGCATCGCCGCAGACTTCAGCCATGGTCTGCAGTCAATTATATCGATGCATACTTTTGGATGTTTTGTCTCCAATCGGAAAAATAGTTTTTTCGCTTTATTGACGCTAGCATTCTTAAATTTCTTTGCAACCCCAACCCCCTTTCTTTTGCCGGTACCAACAACCACCACTGACATCTTAATTAATTAACTGAGCCCGCCAGTCTGCCTTGCCTCTAATGAATAATTCCCTCTCTAGAGAGCTGCGACGAAGGACCCTGTACCGGCGTAATGAGCAAACACGTCTTCGTATCGGTGCCCTAGCTGGGCTACGCAGAGTCGCCTTCTCTGTTTGCCCTGTATTTTTCCTGCCGTAGCGGATCTCCTTGAAGTGCGTGTAAAATACTTCTTTCACGTCTCTCGGTGATAGTGCTGCCGCCAGCAGAAATGTGGAGTGGTGAGGTAGTTGGCGACACATTGCTACTAAAAGATTTAATTATGCATCCAAATCTACTCTGTCGTGTTGTGAGAGAAAGGGTGTCGCACACTCGCGTTTTCCATCTTAGTATGGGTGGAAAGACGGAAATAAATGTTCATTTCAAAGTTCGCACTTGTGCTGCGTGCTCCTCAGTCTGTTCCTGAGTTCACGCTAAACCTTTTAGTAGCAAGTCGCCGAAAGACTGATTTCCTTGCCATTTCTTCACAACAATCCCGCACACTTACTGTTCGAAGCGGACAGTCCATCCGATTTTGTAAAAGGAGGACGTGGTCTGCTGTGGTTGATAGGATTTTTTCTCTTCTCCGGCTAAGGGGGCAGGGGGTATCTTTTCATGCTTGTATACTGTTTTGTTGTCTTCGCTTTTGTTTTTTTTACTCTTTTTCATTTTTACCGTCATCATCTTAATCGTGTCTAACTCCTGCTCTTCATCGTCGTTTAATCGTCCCTTTTTCTAGAGTCATTCTTTCACGCTTATCTTTGCATGTATTCTTCTTGCGTTTCGCTCTTCTCCCTTTATTTTTGGCTCCCTATCACACTTCATTAATGTATTTCTCTTTCACAAATAAACCAGTCCGCGCGGGGAGATTTCATCACCATTTTGTGCTCCTTGAGTCGTTTTAGGATTTGTTGCCGGTGTAACCATGCCCCGTTTTATTTTTCCGGTTGGATTTTTTTTTTTCACAAAATTTTCCCTTTTGGCCTTCTTTCGGCCTTGTTCATTTATCTTTGATCGATTTCAGAGCCTCTCAATGCCTAACAGGTGCAAGCTTTTCCTCGTCCTGGTTAATTTTTGAGTTTGTTGCGGCCCGATCTATTTTTTCGGGGACGAGTCACTATAGCGGACGAACAAGCTAGCAACAATATAACGAGGGCTGGCCCCACGCAACCTGTGGTTAGAGCCAGTTTTCTGAAGCGAACAAGAACAAAACACACGAAGACCTTCCAACAGGACGCGCAACAGCACGAAACAAAGCATTGCCAGGAATCCGGGACAAGCGCTTCAAGTTTCCTTGGCTTCCACCACGTGGCGCATGACTTTTAACGTCCAAAAATAGAGCTCTGACATCATCTGTGACGTAAGAAGGAAAGAGAAAGACCGAGTGGGTGCATAACAGAACGTGATGGGCAGCTAGGCTTCATTATAATTCGAATTAATCTCTCTCTTTTTCCTCTCTCTCTCCAATCCAAATTCCTATATATTTTTATTATTTCTTTCTCCCTGCACTCTTTGTGGTATACTCCCCCGGTGTTGCTCTCCCTTGTGCTTTTCTTTTGCCTTTATTATGTACAGGTGAATAGCAACCTTTACCTCCCGATTCTGGGCCGATCCCCCAGTGTGGGTATGCGCCACCTTTTCAAAGACTAACAACAACAACAACAGCTAGGCTTAGCGGAACTCGCTGGATGCTGTCCCGAATTTTTATCAATGGGGCGACCTCCAAACGAACCGTGTATGGTTCACGGAAGGCACATCCGAGTTTGGAAGACAACGAAAAGGCGACAGCAGAGCTGCATGTGAAACTAGAGACCAAAGAGTCCTTCGGAAAAACGACCGCAGGGAGCGCATAAGCAGTGTTAGCCGAAAAGTGTAACGAATGAAGGAAGAACACAGGGAGAAAGGCGAAGAATACAATTAAGGAGACGTGGTGAAACGAGGAGGCCTTGCGGCTAAACGTCTCTGGCAATTGTCCTCTTGCTGCTGGGACAAAATGGAAGAGAGAGCGAAGGAAGGCCTCGACTGACGTCGTGGCATAACTCCTTCGTCTCCCTGCCTGGCTGACGAAAACAGAAGACGAGAATTGGAAGCAGAAGAGAGCGAAGCACCACTTTTTAAAGTCCCGCACCACTGTGGGGTCCAAACCACAGGAACACCGGAGGGTACGTAAGGAAAATGGACGCTCAGTACGGATTATATTCTACTTCAAGCCTTTTTATTCGCCTTTTTTATTTTCCGGCTCTAAGTGCCCATGTTGGAATATACGTGTATGTACAGCCCTGCACGCAAATACCCGTTGGCACATCGAAAAGGATTCCAGTAACAAAAAAAAAAAAAAACGAGAATAAACCAGCTGTCCTGAGTTTTCATTTCTACTCTGTCTAAGATTGAAACATTTTCGTTAAACAACATTGCCTCAGCTATCAGAGTGAACCTGATGGCTGCGAAGAATTTCGTTCATTCCTAAAGGATTTGATCAGCATCATTTCATCTATTTGTAAAACGTTTCGTATCGGCTTTATGTTATATTTCACTAGTTTTAGTTGGCGTTTTGATAAAATTGTTCGTATGAGCTCTTTACATTAAAATTTTATTCATTAATTACCTCGGCTAACCTTCAGAAAGGATAACAACTTTTTTTTACTTAAGGTTTTACTCGTCTCCTTTTTATTGCAGAAATGATGTCACATGTAATCAGTCGTGTTAGCGAAAATTACCTTGCCGCCCAAATCTGAATGAGAGTTGATAAACTTACCAGCCTTATACGACGAACTCATCTGTGAACTGGGATTAAGTGGCCTCTGAGTTCTCAAGAACCACCCACTTTTGCAGGCAACAGTAGGCACTGCTTTAAGCTGCTCTCAAACAAGAACGAAAATTAACGTGGTAAAAGGGCCTGACTGAAAGGACACTACTGCGGATTTTCCAGTGTTGGTAGATGGGAACCTGGATGGCTCAAGAAAAAAAAACGAAAGAGAAGAAACAATTCAAGCGCGAATACCGAACGGAGCGAGATACCAAAGCATGTCTGCGAGCTCTCAACCCAAGCCAAGAGACCCTCTTCCTAAATCGGACGAGGGTCTCTAATCGCCGCCGCATAAGCAACTTTCCCCGACGGACTCCTCACATCTAAGATGCATCCAAACACTCCTTGTCTCAAATCTCCACCACCCACACCACATTCGCCCATTATTATACGAAGGTACATGTCCCTGGTATGGTGATATTCCTGCATTCACACACATTACATGGACGTGCACAGCTAAACCCAACCCCTTAAAAAGCCGCCCAGCGCAGCGTTGGAGCAATGGAAGGTGACTCTGCCTAGTGGCACCCTGTAAGACCAAGAGGCGCTAGTCGTCATCGCCGAAGCGTCGGCGTAAGCAACTGTAGTCTTGGACTGCGGACCCCCCTCACAATTTGGTCCGGTCTCCTTTTATGCAATAAAAGTTTATTCCCTCTCTCTTTCCATCGACTGAAGTAGCTGAGGTTGCCAACCATTGACAGAAAGGCGGCAGGAACGCCGGACGGCTGTCTCCGTTGTTTCGAGCTCCGCTGAACCCTCATTTCATGTCAGCCGACCGTGACGACTACTCGTAAAGCATACGCGCTGTTCGGCATGCTCCGTTTGTGGTGCTGCGCTGGAGAAGTACAATACTATAGTACAAGCAATAGCGAACACGTAATCCACGTCCTGTTGGGCGGAAGATATTAAGGGGGGTATGTGAAAAGGACGAACAAGGAAGGTAGGTAGCCTCCGTGAAATCTCTGCCTTGAAGCTTTGAGCAAAGGCGTGAGTATAGCTGCGCAGCGCCTTGCACTTTTTAGTGCATTTGTTGTTGGCTTCCTGCCATACAAGGATGATCATGATGAAGGTCAGTGATCGGTGGTTGTATATGGTTTTTTGCCTAGTCCTTCAATGCTGCCGTTGGCGTAACAAGAAGGGAGGGGAAGAAAAAGGGACGAATGTGCAGCACCACGCTCATAGGTAAGCATTTAGTAACGCCATTCATGACGTCATCTCAATGAGCCACGCTATGTGGTCCGAACATAATGACATCACCAGTGATTGTTTGTGACGCCTCGTGCCCTATAGTAAGAAGTAGACTAATAATGAATAACCAAATTATATTCAACACCGCAGTCAGCTGTCGTCGAATCTCGCGATACACTGCGATAACTGATCTGCGAATTTTTTTTTCATGCCATAGGTAGTAACACGAGGACAAACTGCACTAGATATTTATTACGTCTGCATTCGAATGAATAAGCCCACGCTACATTGCAGTGCAGCGATTTAGAAATGCTGCAGCGAGCTATCGATACGTATTCTTTAGGAATAGAAGGGAAAAAGGGCGAGAAAAAAAATGTTCAGTCTGGGCGGGAGTCCGCATCTTTTTAGAATGTGGCCGTAAACAAGGTTCCGTGACACCACCGAAAGAGACCCGGGAGCTAATGTCGTCAGTTTTTCTTCCGGGCCTGGTCAGAGCACGGCGGCGCTGTACTAAGAACGACCTAGAGCACAAACAGCCTTGGAGCGTACACTGCAGCTGACATGTCTAGGGACGAAATCTGCACACAGAGGTATGGGCACTGGTCCGGACTATCACACGACCTGGCCGCTTCTTCCTGTCGCGCTTCAGACAGGGTGTGGGTTTTTCCTTAGCGCTTTTGCTGTGTCTTTTTCGGCGAAGGACGGCACATGCTCGAGTGCTGATGGCGTCGTCCTGTACACTCAGGTGACAGTTATAGCCCGCACCGGCAGACGCCGAGCCTCTTACGTCACCGAAACAGAGAAGCAGCTGAGGTTTAGAGAGGGCGAAATATAAATTTAGTGAAGATAAACAGTGCTACTCAAGACTGTTGCCGACAGAGGGGGAAACAAAGAGATGTAGAGAAAACTCGAAAAAGTGGGTTAGCGGCCCTTTCGTCGTTAAATATTTTAGCGTGTCACTGCTCCAAAGTAGCCTATTTTCTTCCCACGTCACCATAACTCCCGATTAAAGCAGTGATGTGGTCCTCTCACCGCAGCAACACATAGAAGCTCACCAAAGGAAGCAGCTCTCTCCCGGATAGGCTTAACAAAATACCCCAGCAGATTTGCGGAATGAAACTGGACAATTCAAGATCACTTAGAAGATCCGTACCAGTTCTCGATGTCACTACCTATGTAGCAATGAGGGATCAAATCCAGATTAGGCCTCGTAAGAAACTGCACCTTTCAGCTGCAAAATCACCTCCCTCGCTGCTGCTCAGGTCTGTGCCAAAGATAGAACGGTCACCGGCTTCGATATGCAGCACGCACGGGCTTTAACAAGGCGGGTAAGTTGTCACGTGGTGAAGGTGAGAAACAAAGTGAACAGAGAACACAGGACACGTTTTGTTCGGGCCTTGACTCTTGGGCACGAATTCCTTCTTTTTGTATTATATCATGTTTGGGGTTATTTTCGTGTTTACATTGATTATTACCTCCATCTTTGTTTTGGAAGTTTGAAATAATCAATTATTTGCTCCTAATTTAATTATGGCATCCATTTCTTGCGTCACACTCTAAAGTTACACTCCCTCACAAATATTATATTTAAGGGCTACAAGACTAATTTATTTGATAAGAACAGGCCTCATTAGGTTCTGTGTTGAGGTACTTCGGTCCTGAATTGTAGGTGGACGGTAATACCAGGCCTTTAAGGGATCGTTATGCTAGCCTGCTCGGTCGTATTCCGTTCGCAAAACTATAAGCCCACTGCAGAACGCAAGCCATGTCTTGTCTCGCGCACCTGACAGAGGCTAGTTATTGGACATTTTCGAACTAGTGAGCGGGAAAAGCTGCACAAAGAAACCCTACCTTGTGAACATCGCGTCCTCAAAGTGGAGGAGTTATTTTACGGATTGAGCAATAATGAGCGAAGCGCACTATAACAGTTCCGAGTCCAGCCAGCTTGCTGACCGTTCACTCGTGTGACAAATAGGTGTTTCAAAAATCGAAAATTCATTCATTGAAAAAAATTATACATCCACTGAACTTCTTGTGAAATAAGCACCGAATAAAGTACGCCGAATTTTCAAAAAAAAAAACAAAAGCCGAAAGTGTAAACCTTAGTTATGAGCTAAGGGCGGACGTGTCTCGCTTAAGTGGACAGCCGGACAGCGCCGTGAGGGAAGCAAAGTGGGGATGAAAGGAGGAAAAGAGAAAAAGAGAACAAGAGTGCAGGTAATGGCCGTGCACGAAAAAATCCAGAATACCGTGGAATAGCGAAACTCTTTGATTTTGAGCTAAAGGCTACCTTCAACAGGAAAGAGTTTCCTGCACCTTGCTGTTGCATGGCTGGCAACATCGCTCTCCTTCTTTCATATTGTAACGGCATACGACCTACGCTAACCAAGAGCGCGCTGGCGCGGGGCGAGCGCGAGGGGAGAGCGCGCGGCGCTAGCGCGAGAGGTAGAGAACGAAAGAGAACTGCCGCGGCCGGTTGTGTCTGGGTCTCCTGCGCCTCTCTGTGCCTTTCTCTGAGCGGGCCCGCCGTCCCGTAACAATATTCAAATGCATTTAAGGCGAGTGATACAACTCCGTTGTCGGTCGGCAAAGTGTTATATCCAGATCTTTTGAGCACGAGCCAGCTGCCATATTTATGAGAACTCGCTAGATTGACTGGAATTGACTGACATGCCTTCCACACGGCACCAGCTAACAGTGGAGTGGGCGAGCTGCTGAGAAAATGACGCTTGTTGCACGGTCAACCTGCATATAGCTGCTTCTCGTACTGCCTCTGGCAGCTTTCAGCAAGTCAGCCGAAGAATTGTAGCGCCGTCTGTGAATTGCTGGTTGCAAGCACCGTTCGCCTGTTTCCCCGTCGTCGCAATGCTGTCATTTGAATCCACAGCAGTATAACCGAATTACCCACCCTTCTTCCTTGATTCTTCGCATGTTAATTCTAGAATAGGCATTTTCACTAAACAGTTCTTTGCCCAAATGCTTTTTGCTTTGTAAGTAAACCTTCAGCGAGTCGGCTGTGATGCTCCTCGAAGTTTTCGGCTGCTCCCTCTGTACGGGTAGCACCGCATCAGTGGCTTCGAGCTTGGGCTGAGTTCGAATTGCAGTAACCAGCTTTGTATTAGAATGGCTAATTTGGAGAGAGGCTCGCTAATACCAGTCATGACATGAATCCTTCGTCGAGAGACAAAGCACGAAAGGTGGTGCAAATCCTACGAGATGAAACGGCCGTCCAACGACTGCTGGGCCGCGCTCACTACGCTAGACATGCATGGGAAGCACCGAGATGAGCGTGTAAGCGTATTGCGCGTTAGGCCCGTGAAGTGATTAACGCTAATCCCTCGCTTCCGTAATAGCGTTGTGAGCCGGATTTCGTCAGTTGCCTGCGTTGCTACGCTTTGGGAGGGGAGGGGGGGGGGGGGGGGGTGCTGTTTGTTCATCGCATAGGGAGTCTGCGGTACTCTCGGCCCAAGATTGGAACAGCGAGCGTCAGTTGTTTGCTGCCGGTAATCTCTTGTTCTCTCCCCTGATGTCTCTCTTAGAGCATACGTCGGGTAAACTGGTTCCGCCTTCCTTAAAAGGGTCGAAACGCGAAATTTTTGGTTGGCATATTCTTTGTTTCAAACGTTGAGGACTGCCCCGAGACGCGTGACACAATCTCCGCGGTTCATATGTGCGCGGTATATAATCTACTATTATTCATGATGAGTGATTTTGGTTTTGGTTTATGAGCAGTGGGGTGTGCTGTGACGTCACAACCAGGGAAGAGCAGCAACCCTGGCCACGTGGGCAGCAAAAGTTGTGACACACGGAGTGCTGCGTCGTCCGCTCTCGTGCACATGCTGTACGTACCAGCGCCTTTCTAAATGCCGGCAAACTCGGCCGGTACCGCGATATGCTGAGAAAAGCCAAGCGAGCGAGGGACGACCTCGACTCCTGAAACCAAGCAGCTCGCTTGGGCCGCGGGCTCAGTCGGCATACCGCGTATGCCAACGCGGTTTCTACATTTTATTTGGCTTTGCCGTACTGCGCTGACGCCGATGCTCAGCGGACGTCTGTGTCGGTGGCCCACAGCCGACTGCGCGTCTGCCGGCCGATCGCCTGGTCACACTGCAACGACACGATGCCTTATTCTACGTACCGACCAATACCCGTCTTCACTTCCCACCGCCCGCGCAGCCGCGCTACGAGAGGGCTTAGGTACCGTGGCTGATTACGATATCGCTGCTCGCTTTTTTTTTTTTGCGCTGCATATTTAGCAAAGAGTCCGTCCATACGCTGAATTAATGCTTCAAGGTAATTCATCAGGATTCAGCATTTCCCGCGCGAGTACCTAACTCTCCCAGGAATGCGCCCATGACGACTGCACCTCAGCGGTGCTTTTGTTTACATATTGTTACGGGGAAATACTCATTACATTTATTTACAAGCGGTAGGTGAATAGTCCCTAGCAGGGAACAGCAGGGAGCACCAACGCGAACAGGAAGCACCGTCCACCTCTTCGTCTTCGTTAGTCCCTTTCACGCGGGAGTCCATTTCGTCTTCCACTTCCACTTCGTCGTAACAATACGTATGTGTATACAGAGAGCAATTGCGGGTCCGTTTGGCATGAATTGTAAGTTGCGTTCTACTTAGGTTAAACGATCTCTCCTCTTTTGCGCCGGTTGTACATTTACTTGTTTACGCAGTACGACAACTCTGCAACAATCGCCAATGAATTCGAGCGCCAGACTGGGGAACGCTTCATAGTTAGGTTGTTGACACCCCGTAGGAGTGGCGTTTCTCGCTCGTTGTAATCGCATTTTCTGACATGCCCAGTACTTGATTTTAATTTCCTTTATCTAGAGGTATGTTCGCCGCTCATTTGCATTATCTAAAACAGCTTACTTTGTTGTCTGTGAGTGACGCCGACGACTGCTAGCTGCCAGGCGCCAACAGCATTGGTTGGCAGACTAGGTCACACCGCCTAGGAGCGGCGCTTCCACTCGATGCATTTACGTCTTGAATGCAAGCAATCGCCGATTTCAGGTAACTGTTATCGAAACTATGCTCCATAATAATTTGTATTCGCTACCACTTGTGAACTCGCTCTCCACAATCGCAGACATCGCACATACCAACCCCGCGGCCTAACTAGGCGTATACTTGTACCGTTGGTGTCGAAGGTTGAACATTTGAAATGCAGTCGCTCATTTCGCTTATTCGTAGCGCGGTGAAGGTGTAGAGGAGAGCAACTATAGTTAGATCGTTGTCTCATCGGTGTGAAGGTTTTGCTCGGCCACGGATGCTGGAACGGGATGGTTCGTCAGCGAAGGCATATTTGCCGATCAGCCCCCCGATCACCCAATCGCCGAAGCACCGCCTGGCCGATGTCGCGCGTCGCCGTTAATAATCCTGCATGCATATATGTAAACGGTCACCGAAAGCGATACAGTCCAGATTACTTATAACGACCCTGACTCTCACAAGGACTGCGCTCACTGCATGGTTTCGTCTTGTTTATGGGGTTCAAGTCCCGAAGCGACTCGGTCTATAGGAACTCCGTAGTGGAGGGTTCCGAATAATTTCGACCAACCTCCGCTTTTTATTGCTCACTAACATCGTACAGCACACGGGCCTCTACAATTTCACCTCCATCGAAGTGCGACCTCCACGTCCTGGATCTAACCCGTGTCGTTCGGGTCTGCAGCCCAACACAATAACCACTGAGCCACCGGGGCGGCGCATTGCATCGCAGGCTCCTAGGAAGTGATCTTCGCATATTACAACCTAAAACATTTGACTCGACAAATGATGCGTTTATATTCCTATATGTGTTAAATGGACACTACGCGATATTTGGTCACTCTTTGGTGTTTTAAAGCTTGTGAAAGCTCGGTTTCCGGTAAGAGTGGTTTAAGTCGTTACAATGCCGTAATTTATGCACAGAGGATGTCTTGACTTTGTTTGCAGTGTTTCTTAAACAGACTCACGAATTACCCATAAAGACCCCCGGATAACTAACTATTTCTGGTTAGGAAAGTGCGGCCTTGATTTCATGGCAGTGAACAACAAAAATGAGCATGCTAGAGCCGTCCATCGTGCAGCTTCTATAAACAGAAATCTACTTAAGAACAACAACGCAGGGTTTAAAAAAAAAACAGCGAGACAAAAGAGGAACACTTTGAAGCACGCAGACAGAAGCGAGGAGTGTTTGTTTTTCCGGACGACGAGGCAGAAAAGCGACGTCGGACAAATGGACTCTGGGTCATTCGTTGGTGCGACATTCGGAGCAGCGCAAAGCGACGCGGCGAGACCATTAATAACGGCACGCGGACTCACTTTCCCGTCCCAGAAAAAAGGGTGGGCGATACGCGGTCCATTCGACGAGGCCGTCGCAGAGACGCTGGATTCCATGGCGGCGGACGTCGTGCATTGCCGTCCCACGCGCGTCGCATTCCGATCGACGGGGCGGATGATGGGCACCGCCCGTGCGAGACTGGACCTTCCGGTGGCTACCTCCAACGCCAAACTGAAGGCGTTGGGAGTGGTAAACTCCTATCAGGAGTTGCGGGAGGCCCACCTCGTGAACCAATATACGCGGCTATCGCAGACGGTGCCTGGGCGCCGCCTGCTAAACCGCTTACACATCCAACACACATGCATACCAGAGGGGACGGAGAACATCCCGGTGCTGTGGCGCCACATGCTCTTGGTCGCTCCGCTCCCGCGTAACATGGACATGGCTTCACATGAAGGCAGACGACAAGCGCGGGTTCGCACGCTTGAGAGGCAATATGGGTATAAAGAGGGCGTCTATTACGTGGACATCACAGGGCCGTCGCCCGCGGGATTCTTCACGGCTGCCGTAGTCCACCGGGGAATGAATGTCGATGGGCTATCTTTTCGGGCCCCAAATTCAACACGAGCGGAAGAAGTCGCAATAGCTCTCGCTGCCGCCGATCCAAAATCGAAAACGGTTATTACAGACTCTCGCCGGGCCTGTGAACATTATCTTGCAGGCGAAATATCACCTCTGGCCTCGCAAATTCTAAGAGGCGCTCTCGCCGATCCAACTCGCACAAAAGTGATCTGGGCTCCTGGCCACCAGGGTCTACGAGGCAATGAGGCCGCTGATGCGGCCGCCCGAGCGCTCACACACCGGGCTCCTCATCCTAGCTCTCATGGCTCAGAAGCTCATAAACCGCTTCTGCGGTTCCGCGAAATCCTAATTTATTATTGCGACAGCCACCGTCTCTACCCGGCACCTGCCAAGGGGCTGAGTAAGGCGGAGGAGCGAACTCTGCGGCGCCTGCAGACAGGAACCCTTCTCTGTCCTGCAATAGCAAAACACTTCGATCCGAACACAGATGGGCGCTGCCCGCACTGTGGAGAGATCTGCGATATCTTTCACATGGTGTGGGCATGTACTCAGAATCCTCACCTTCCCCCCTCCCCCACCCCCACCCGAGAGGCATGGGAGACTGCCCTCCTCAACTGCTCCACACTGGAGTCCCAAAGGGCTCTGGTCAAGCGGGCGCGAGACGGGGCCTCGTCATGCGGTGTCCCGGACTAAGGATACCGACCATGCAGCAGGGTTATTTTTTTTTTTAACCCTCAAGCTCTCTTGATTAAAGTTTTTCACCACCACCACCACCCGTGCGAGAACGGTTTTCTGCCAAACTTCCGAAGCAAGCAGCGGTTTCGACTTTTTCAAAAGTCTCCCTCACATTTTTTTTTTTGTCCTCTTCCATTTGCGTCGCTTGTTTTAGGGGCAAGACCGAACACCTGACGAAATGAAGGACACTGCATAGTGCCCAAGGAGTAATAATTAAGCGGGACGCCAGACCATGAGTTGAAGATATTCGCCATTAAAAAGTGGGCACCTGAACCCAGGCGATGATGTGAAATAAAGAAGTGGCAAAATGCGCCCACTATTCCCTGTCAGCGCTGCTCTTCTGGGCGGCATGTGGTTTAACTCGGGCGACATGCGTGGAATGAAAAGATTGCAGCACGAGACAAATAAGAAAACACTGCCCACCCTATAGCGGGGATCGATTGCGCGTGACAAAGAGACGGGTATGGAGTTACTGGTGCAGGGAAGATGACGGTGTACCATCAGAACCGAACATCCGAAACTGTACCGCTCAGCTGTGAAGTGGATGAAAAGATGCCCATTTTGTGTGACGTTTTTCAAATTGTATAGATATCTGCAAATACGTTCCTGCAGTTTGTTTTGGGGCATTTTGAGAAAGAGTGGTATAATGAAAATATACGTACTGAATAAAAAACGCTCGCCGCACGTGCGTATGCTCTGTGTTGTCAAACGCTTTGTTTTCTCTTCTCTGTTTCTTGTCGAAGTGGTGCGCCATCTCTGCTTGTTTCGTTCAAAGCCTGACTTTTCGGATATCCCAGCTGACGAGATGGGGCACACCCACGACTCCTCGCTCCAGACGCGCGAGCAGGCAGAGGAGGAGGAGGAAAAACATTTATTCACCCCATGGTAAATTGGTATTTGTTCGCCATTCACTTCGGGCGGGGTCAGAGTAGGAGCCGACATTCAGCAATGCTGCCTTGCATTCTCTGGCAAGGAGGCAATTTCTGAGCAGATCATGTGGCGGAAACAGACACAGATATTCGTCCTCTGAGTTTATTGTATGTCAGGGTACTCGTGGACGCAGGGAGAGGACACCCATCAAGTCAGATCACACTAAACGACTTGCTGACATGTGACCTATCGTTGCCTGAAGACTGCTCGACCTTGAAAACCAAGCCTCGAACTTGAACCAAAGGGCTAGCACACCTAAATCGCACCCGGCCTAGCCACACTAAGCCGCCAGCATTTTTTTCCCTTCGCACTTGTGTGACTAAGAATAAATACGACTATTTAGGCGACATAGGTATAGGCGAACGGTTTTCATTAGGAAACAGCGGCATTTGAAGTATCTATTGACGTTGTAAAGTCGTCCACAGACCTGTCTATAGCACGCTCGAGCTCCGCAGCGCGTAGAGCGATGTCTAGCTGCAGCGTTTTATTATTTGCTACTTTTTCATGCCCAGGTTAGCAAACTGGAACTGAGTTCGGCTGACTACTCTGCCTCTGATTAACCTCCTTTCTCTTCATCGTGTCACAGAGCAAACAACTGCAGTGTTTTGAAAGAGAACAGCAGGAAAGGGGGGGGGGGGGGGGGGGTAGTGTGATTTCATCTTGAGTTTGGTTCGGGTGTAAACTGATGATGTCCCGTCAGCTCTCCTAGCGGTGAGACTAAATAATAAATACACTTTTCATCTACCTGGCGGCTTATTCTTATTCGTCGTGGCCAGGGCAACAAGACAAGGTACGCAGCCTTGAATTCTGATAGCCCTATACTGACAATAGTAAACGAAGAGTCACTTGTGCTGCTGTTGTAGCTGCTTCTCTTATTTGAAGCCGCGAGCCCTGCACTGGTTTATAGCTGAAGAAAAACGATACCAGTGAATTCGTCATTTGCCTTATGACTGCAGCCGCATAAAGAAAATGAAATGTCTATATGTGGAAAACTTGCTCGCCCTAAATTTTAAACTTTCTTGCCGAGATCCTCTTTCGAATTTACTTCCGGCCAGCTCGGGCGCGAGATCTGGATGGTTAGGTCGGGATGTCATCAGCGAAGTAATCTTCGATTCGCTGATGACATTGTCTCCCTAAATCACTCACGACATCAACTCCAAAGCATGATCAATGAGTTAGACAGGCAGAGCAGAAAAGTGGGGCTAAAAATTTACATGCAGAAAACCAACGTAATACTCAACAGTCTAGCAAGAGACCAGCAGTTCGCAGTTAGTGGCGAGGTGCTGGAAGTAGTAAGAGAATATGTCTATTTAAGGCAGGTAGTGGCAGCTGATCCGGATCATGAGAAGGAAATAACTCGAACGATAAGAATGGGGTGGTGCGCATATGACAGTTTGATTTGAAGCAGCGCAAGACCAAAAGCCAAAGAAGAGAGCAGAGAAAGAAACGGACGACACATCGCTGATTTCTAGTACAAAGGGCCCTGTTTTTTCGTCTTGGTTTTGGCTTTTGGCCTTGCGCTGCTTCAAATCAAACAATGAATAACCAACTCGCCCATCAGCTTGTGCTTTCAAGCATATGACAGGTTCTCTCAGATCATGAATTGCAGTTTACCAATATCCCTCAAGAGAAAAGTATACAGCAGCTGTATCTTACCGGTAATCATCTATGGGGCAGAAACGTGGAGGCTGACAAAGGGGGTTCAGCTTAAGTTGAGGACAACGCAGCGAGCTATGGAAAGGAAAATGATAGGTGTAACGTCAAGACATCGGAAGCGGGCGGAGTGGGTGAGGGAACAAACGCAGGTTAATGACATCGCAGTCAAAATCAAGAGGAAGAAGTGAGCTTGGGCAGGGCATGTAATGCGAAGGCAAGATAACCGCTGGTCCTTAAGGGAAACGGAGTGGATTCCAAGAGAAGGCAAGCGTAGCAGGGGGCGGCAGGAAGTTAGGTGGGCGGATGAGATTGAGAAGTTTGCGGGGATAGGTTGGCCGCAACTGGCGAAAGACAGGGTTAATTGGAAAGATATGGCGGAGGTATTTGCGCTGTAATGGGCTAGCCCGGCTGATGATGATGATGATGATGATAAAATTCATAAAAAGTTCCGTTGCCATTCAGGTGCATTTTGTGTCCTTTTCTAGCAACCACAGCCTTATTGAACTGACACTATGCAATCTGGATATCGGCAGTGCTGCGCCATCTTTGACAGAAGAGGCATACCATCTCAGAGCTCTGTTCATGCAGCTGTAAGCAGAAGCAGCAAAAGCCGAAGAAGAGCACGCACACATATTTGCAGAAGACCACAGTGAACGTTTTGTGTTATTTTGAAAGAGAGAATTCATCAATCCGGCAGTGTTCTCTCATTTAAAGGAAACTCCCAGACCATGTAAGCCGCGTATGCGTACACGTTAAGAAAAAGTAATCCGGGAAAGAGCTCTGCTAGCTGTACCAAAAACTGCAGGAAATATTCGTTATTAATGGCTGCCCCAAAGTAAGTACCCCACTGCACACAGCCACGATTTCCTAGGCGGTGCTTGAGGCGTAGTTATCAAACATTCAAGCCCGCATCGAGGCCCGCAAAGCAACTGCGCTTAAGAAGACAAGGCGCAGTGCTTTGCGAAGTGCGCTCCCAGAGCCCATCCCGACCCCCCGGGTGGACCTTAATTCCATTAAAATTCAGCGCACGTGCCCGCTTTGAAGGAGGCTTCAATACCGGTATCAGCCGCCGGTGTATGACTAACAGACAGACCAATCTGCGGGCGCACATCGGACACAGGAAACAAACACAGCTCAAACCAAGTACGGCGAGAGTTCTCAGAGCCTCTTCAGTTCAACTTTGCATTCCTAATGATTGTCATTACTCACTTCCTGAGAAAGATAACCACGTAGGAATACACTCGGCCGAACTCGAGGACAGGGAACTATTGCACCGGCCTAATGAGCGAATACCTGCGTACGCTTCGCATTGCTAATTTGCTACGTGATAACTGCGCTGCCTTTTGTTCTTCCTGTTTCCCACTCCCGTCTAAGGGCGGGGATTGCGTACCCGTGGAATGGCACTGTCGAGGTCTCTGCCATTTGTTTGCTGATAGACGGAGCAAAAAAGAAGCGCACTTAGTGACTTGACACGCATTCACCTCCCTGGCACAAGTTTTTGATAGTTATGTTGGGTTACCCATGTCTCTATATTATACTATCGATACTGTAATGATCTGGCAGTTTATTTTTCTGACTTCAACTCAGCCAGCCATTCGTTCCGACACTCCCGTACAGAGTACTGCGCAATCGCCCATATAAGCAGAAGCTCCTGCCTTCGTCTAGAATTGATAAATTTTACTGCCAAATCTGCAAGTCGGCGCAGTTGGGGGGGGGGGGGGGGGGGGGCGGAAGCACGTAGAGCTGTTGAGTGCTTGATGGCGTTTTCTGCTGTGGCGCAAAAATAAAAAAATTAAAATAATAAACATGCAAACGAATAACTAAAACTTTCAAAGGAAGCCCTCCATGATGCCGCCCTATTATAGTCATGATGTCGCACTTAGTCGCCTTTCACAGGCCAGTCTTCAGCACTTCCACTCTAGCAAGACACCTTGCACCAGCCAGACACCCGGCAGTAGAGGCGGCGTTAGTGAACGCTCACTAGGAATCTCGGAGGCTGCAGAGGAAGCCGCCATTGCACTTGCTATCACTCGCGCGGAAGCCCGGTATATTTTAAGTGACTCTAAAACTGCGATTCTAAATTTTGCTCGAGGCCGAGTTCATGACCCTGTTTTTGACATACAGTACTCGCCCGATGCACCCCCGCCCCGCCATGTAGAGCTGATATGGGTGCCTGCGCACTCCGGGAATCCCGGAAACGAGGCCGCCAACCTTTTAGCCCGAGGTTCTTTAAACGGCTCAGGTGGCCTCGGATCGGGGAGTCACGAAGGAGCGCATGCACTCATTCAGTGAGCTGACCCAGGTATACAGAGCCTCAGGCCAGCTCTACCCCCCGCCCCACCCCTCCCTAGATAACGAACACGCAACACTCTGGCGCAGACTACAGACACACTCTCTCCCCTCACCCCTTAACCTAGCCCACTATCATCCCTCCTTCCCCACTCCGGCATGCGCTCTATTCCCAGAACCCTTCACCTCTTCTCTCCACATCCTTTCCCTCTGCCCGGCGGACCCTCCCCCGCGGGACCTAGAGAACCTCAAGACCTGGGAGGACTGGGAGACCTGCTGATCTCGGAGGACCCGGCCGTGCAGACCATCGCCACCGGCCGTGCTGCCAGTGTTATGGACATTAGGAACATAAACACTTGAGTGCAGTGGGGTCGTGCGGGGACCCTGGGGCGTGCCCCGAATTCCTGTCGAAATAAAGTTTTCTCTCTCTCTTCTTCTCTCTCTGTCTGTGTTCTCCCGCTTGTCAAAAAGTTTCTTCTCCTCCGTTCTGTCTGAAACTTCTCGAGAATTTCTTGGTCACGGCTTCGAAGATGGGCGGAAAAAAGTTTGCACGCGTATTCGTGCGAACTAATCCCGCGGGCGCTTCGGCAACGGTTACTACCAAGCATCGCGGACAACCGCGGCGACATCATGAGGCGATGTTCAATGGACATTTACGTGCATACTGTTAAGGCGAAAGCCCTTAATGCCTCATACTGTCGTTAGCAGCCGTGTCGGCAGATGGGTCCGCGTTTTGACGGGTGTCCACCGAGATATGCAAGACAGTTACTGCGTAATTTCCTTTCCTCAAATACAATTTCCATTTTCTTCATTACGGGCCATCTTTGTCTTTCTTCTTTCACTCCCACTTCCTCCCTTCCTCTACGGTACGGTTCAGGTGTCCACCGAGATGACAGAGAATTACTGCACCATTTCCTTTCCTCAAAAAGCGTTGCGTTCAAAGGGCAAGGCATCGCGCTGAACGGGTGGTGGCGTTCCTCCCTTCCTGTACGGTGCGGTTCGGGTGTCCACCGAGATGGCAGAGAATTACTGCACCATTTCCTTTCCTCAAAAAACCTTGCGTTCAAATGGCAAGGCATCGCGCTGAACGGGTGGTGGCGTTCCTCCCTTCCTGTACGGTGCGGTTCGGGTGTCCACCGAGATGGCAGAGAATTACTGCACCATTTCCTTTCCTCAAAAAGCGTTGCGTTCAAAGGGCAAGGCATCGCGCTGAACGGGTGGTGGCGTTCCTCCCTTCCTGTACGGTGCGGTTCGGGTGTCCACCGAGATGGCAGAGAATTACTGCACCATTTCCTTTCCTCAAAAATCCTTGCGTTCAAATGGCAAGGCATCGCGCTGAACGGGTGGTGGCGTTCCTCCCTTCCTGTACGGTGCGGTTCGGGTGTCCACCGAGATGACAGAGAATTACTGCACCATTTCCTTCCCTCAAAAAGCGTTGCGTTCAACGGGCGAGGCATCGCGCTGAACGGGTGGTGGCGTACCGTGGACTGCCTGGCAGCGCTACAACACGCTGTCACGTTCCACTCCTAAGAGGCGAAGGTTAAGCGTCATTAATTAACAGTTAATTAGTATTTAGTCATGAATCAGTAATTATTCACTAATTAGTAATTTGTCATTACTTCGTCATCAATTGGCTGATGTAATCCAGTGGTGACGTCACCAGTGTCACAGGCAAAGTGGTGCGGAAAACGCTTTCGCCTCTAGTTTCGAACGCGCTGCATACACATTCTTGTCAGGCCTGCGCCTCGTCGTGTCCGCGTACGCTTCGTGTTATGCCCGTAAACATTTCATGCTTACTCTACTCTCGGTTACAGGAGAGGCAGACATTTTTTTTTTTTTTTTGGGCGTCGAGAACACGCCGCTATATCACCTTTGTTGCTGATGAAGCAGCGGTTATATTAACTCTATGGAAGCAGCAGTAGCACGAGAAGCGACCCGACTTGCTTTTGCACAGCCATTCGAAACCATTAAAAGTGAACTGACAAAATACAAAAGCAAACCAAATCTACGTTTAATAAAGACCTTACACTAAGAACGTCAATGAGCCGGGTTCTGCAGGTTTAACCTAGGTGCGCTCATTTCTCATCTGAAATTGTTGTCGAAATCAAACGGAGTAAACGGCATCTCTTGGCGTCATGAGAAGAATGGGGTCCCGGTGGCCTGTTTGCTAGTGTGCTGGCCTTTCCCCTGTTGAACCAATCTTTTATGACCGCTCGCGCGCTCCTCCGTCTTCCCACGCGCATGGGCGGGTTCAGCCTGCCCAACCTGCGCACAATGTGCAGCGTGCTTGCTGTTAGAGGCGTCCGCGACCTGGTCGACGCCACCGACTACCCGGGAAGAGGGCTCCTCGCCTACCTTCTCGGGACTTCGCGGCGCCTCTTTTTTGGTGAACTCGTAGGTCCTTCAGCCGAACGGCAGCCGGCGTTCTTCCGGTATGTCTGTCGGACGGCCGAGTCTCTCACCGCCACCCTGCCCGAGGTCGACTTCTCTCAGACGCAGGCCTCCCGCGTTTGCGAGCTCCTTGCCATCCAGGAGGCTACACCTGAACAGCTAGAGCGGAGCAGGCGGGTACGGTGGCGAGACTTGACGTCGCACTCGATACCACCAGACGTCCGCGACTTCGGCTGGCTGCGAGGCTGGAGAGTCCTCCCAACGGGGGTCCGCATCGCCGCGTGGGGCATCGCTCCTTCTTCTCGGTGTCCCCAGTGCGGTGCGACAGAGACCCTCGAACACGCGCTTTTTGAGTGCGTCGTAGCGCGCACTTTTTGGAGGCTGATGTCGCGCATGTTTTTTGTTAGCCTCGACTCGCACACCAGGCCGCGCGACGCATTTGTGCGACTCTTGCTGTGTGTCGGGGCCTTTGTTTTGTGGCGCCAGAGAGGCGTCGCTTCCTTGCAGGGCCGGCCTCAACGCGCCATGTTCCCCATGCTGCAGAGGGTTCGGGCGCGCCTGTTTCAACAGGCGTGTTTAGATCATGTGGCCCTCCCAGAAGACGAGTTCCTGCGGCGGTGGAGCACCCGCTTCATCGCCGCCAGCGGGGGCCGCGTGACGGTGCGGCTCCTGCCGTATTGAGTGTGTGCTGCGCGGTGTCGGTGCGCGTTCATCGTATTTAGTGAGCGTGCTTCCCCCCGCGATGCCTGGACATTATGGACCCTTTGAACATTCTGTGCTGTGAATGATTTTGTGTGAACGGCGACAGCAGTCGCCGTCGTGTTCTTGTTTCATGGCTTGTTTGTACCGAGCGACACTAGTCGCTGCCTTGTTGTTTTTGTCTTTGTGAGGGACTATGGTCCCTTTGTATGAATAATCAGTCCAATAAACTTCTCTTCATGGCCTTCGCCAGAATTGTGTATCTGCGGTTCCTTTCTGCGTCTGGAAATTTTATCAGCACGGTTGTATCAACCCCATCCAAGGGGCGGTACACTAAACATTGCCCTAATATTTCAATGAAAAGAAAGAAGAATACAGTTGCTTAAATAGCGAAAAGGTGCAGCGACGTTCCCAAACACAGGTTGTGAGGACAAGGGTACCCGCGCCCAAACACGGGCCATGATGGCAACCTGCAAATCTGGCCATCGCTAAAATTTGACCTTGTCGAAGGCATGGCAGCAGTGTCTGTGGCTGCGTAAAAAAAAAAAAAAAAGTATTAGCCAACCATTTGCAGCAGAATATGTTCCGCATGGTGCCCTACGATTTAGCCTTTCGTGCCGCATATACTTACTAGGTAAGTTGGAGCCTAGCTCATGGTAGGGATTCGAACCGGCGACCTATATTGGAGCTGCGTAAATAAGATCGTATCACACGGGGTTCTGGTGACCTCCAAGAGAGAAAGATGCCCAGGCTTAGCTTGGTTAAGCAAGAATGCGTTGCATATTGCGCGGTCTTTTTGCGCGAGGTATGCTTGGCGGCACTCGATTTTCTCAGCAGCTTTTCCTCCGTGACGTATGGAGGGATGGATGGATGGGTAGGAGCGCCCCCTTTGAAACGGGGCGGTGGCAACCGCCACCGTGCTCAGCCGTTCTTTTTTTGTTTTTTTTTTCTTTCTTAAGTGGTTTGGTGCCGTCACTTGACGTGACGTCACCAAACCGAGCAGGCGAAGGCGTTCCGTGGTCTCCATGGTACCGCTGCAAGACGCTCTCGCGTTTCACTCTTAAACGCGGAGCGTCCTCCAATTTTATGCGAAGCATACTACTTTAGCTACCACTTCAGCCCTTCACCGTGGTTATGCGCCTCCAAATCACGTGATACATGACGTCACACCACGTGACACGATGACGTCACGACAGTAGAGAAACGGGAGCCCACCTCGCGCCGTCACTGTGGTTGTGCGCCTCCAAATCACGTGATACATGACGTCACACCACGTGACACGATGACGTCACGACAGTGGAGAAACGGGGCCCACCTCGCGCCGTCGCTGTGGTTGTGCGCCTCCAAATCACGTGATACATGACGTCACGACAGTGGAGAAACGGGGGCCCACCTCGCGCCGTCGCTGTGGTTGTGCGCCTCCAAATTACGCGACACGATGATGCTTCGCATTCTCCAGCTTAACCAAGTTAAGCCTCAGCCATTTTTTATTATTACCATGTCCGGCCGAGCGCCTTGGCTGCGTGCGACCAGGCGTTGCATCGAACGCAACCGGCGTTCTGTTCCACGCATCGAAGTGCACAGGCGTTCAATGCAGAACCCACTTTCATGCCCTGCGTGCGATGTCATTGCGCGTTTAAGATCCCCAGTTGGTCGAAATTATTCCGGTTGGTTGGTTGGTTTATGGGGTTTAACGTCCCAAAGCGACTAAGGCTATCAGAGACGCCGTAGTGGAGGGCTCCGGAAATTTAGACCACCTGGGGATCTTTAACGCGCACTGACATCGCACAGTACGCGGGCCTCTAGAATTTCTCCTCCAAAGAAATTCAACCGCCGCGGCCGGGATCGAACCCGCGTCTTTTGGGTCAGCAGCCGAGCAACATAACCACTGAGCCAAAATTATTCCGGAGTCTTCCACTATAGCACTTCTTTCTTCCTTCCTTCTTTCTCTCCTTCCTTTATGTGTTTCCTTGCGGCGCGGTTCGGGTATCCACCGGGATGTGAGACAGTTACAGCGTCATTTCCT
Organism: Amblyomma mixtum; assembly: GCF_055824585.1. Lineage (NCBI taxonomy): Eukaryota > Metazoa > Arthropoda > Arachnida > Ixodida > Ixodidae > Amblyomma > Amblyomma mixtum. The sequence goes on along the minus strand of NC_143020.1, from coordinate 120,513,172 downwards.
TTGTCGTGCTTTAAGCGAACGCTCTTAGCAATCTAAAAAATTAGCTGCGGTTCAACTACTGCTGAACCTGGTTAGAGCGCGAAAGCTATGGCGTATACGCGGCTTGGCGTCTGTAAAGTTGACTGCGTTTCGGAGACTGGGTAGGCAGCGCACGCACCCTGCCATCCTGGCAGGTGGCAGTGACTGGCTGATCGCGAGAGTTTGCTCACCCAATGAACGTTGCGGCCTATTGCTGCAGTGCCTCGTGTCTGCCACAACGTTGTCAGCGCTAACGCATGCAGCTCACATCTTTCTCTCTCTCAGCATCCCACGTACCTGAAAGCACTATTCAGGGGTAGTATTCTGCCGGTGTCGCCTTTTGCGACATGTCACATATGGGCGGGGCCTAAAAAAGTGCTTACAGATGCTCGAAGAAACGAAAAAAGCCGCCGGCACTTTCGACTGCGGTGCATTCATTCACTCCGAGAAGCGACATTTTACCACTGCTGATTCACTAGCAGCAGTAGTTTCGTATCTTTTATAGCAAGAATATTTGCCATCACATGACGTCTAATGTTCAAAAAAAATTTGCAAATTTAATATAAACTTGCTTTACTTCATTTAAGTCTATAAAACACCGCGAAAAAGCTCCAAATCTATTTTTCTTTTGTTCGAGTAAAACACGTTTTTGGGCAAGTTGGTAACATTCTTGATCCATATTGCAGCCAAGAAGCACGAACACAGGTAGAAGGAACACGCAAAAAACACGGACGAACGCTGCACTCACAACTGGTTTACTGCGAAAAGATTTCGAGCTTAAAAAGGCTCACGCATCTGCGCACTACAGAAAGAAAACCATAACAAACACGTGCCAAGAAATAACATCTTATCATAATGCCGCAAAAAGGTTGTATTCCGAAGCGTACAAAAAAACGGATGGATCACTAATGCAGCAATCTGCTTTTTCCTTTATGCGAAAAGCCTCCAGGAGTTCACGCGCCGTTTTATACTTGCTTCTGCCTAGATTCGAACACTATCGAAACGTGGCGAACATGTCACGCATGACTGGCAGTGCCTAACCAAGTGCACATTCTCTTTGTTCTTTAAATTCCTTTGGTGCTCCCCTAGCCGGTCGTTAATACATCGCCCCGTTTGACCGATGTACACTTTTCCACATGAAAGTGGCAGCTCGTACACCACCTCAGAAGCGCATTGCACATAGGGCGTAGTGTGCTTTTTACCACACCCGCTTCTCCTTGTTTCGCTTCCGGAAATACGAGGGCACAACTTTGACAGCTTCACCAGTAAACCAGTTGTGAGTGCAGCGTTCGTCCGTGTTTTTTGCGTGTTCCTTCTACTTGTGTTCGTGCTTCTTCGCTGCAATATGGATCAAGAATTTCTTTTGTTCCGGACGGTTGTGCTAGGCTTCGGCTGCGTTTCGGGCAGTTGCAGACGGAAGCAGTGTAGCTGGAATTCCCATTAGGCTTGTGCGCTCCAGAATCGAGAGCGTATCTCAAAAACTAGGCTGAATTGCAGCTTAAACTTTATCGTCGAAGCAAGGTAAATCATAGCGAAAAGCAACAACACCAGTAGTTGCCGGTAAACATGCCGACCGGAATCAAGGACTGCTGAATTGGCTGAAGCGGGCGGCTCTCGCTTGGAAGGACGCCGCCATGTTTTCACGCTAAGGGCGCAAAAGCCGCAACTGACGATTGCATTCGTACGCTAACGCTATTTCCCCATTAGCGTTCTGCGCATGCGCACTCTGGACCCGCTATTCCGCTATGCCCGCAATTACGCAAAGCCCGCAATACTAAAACTCTCTAATGTTCAGTTGTAGGTTTGTAAAAGTCGTCACATTGCTTTAAATCCTCTTTGGCTCGTGCAGACACTGTTTCGTTGCACTAACGTGCATTAAAACGCCTTGAAGGGTCATGTAGATGCGAGCGCAAGCCCTGCCAAGGCCATCTCGTCGCAGCGGGCAACGTCTGTTTCGTCGTCTGTTTACGACGGTGCAAAGTCAGTACGCATGGCGAGTGGCAGTCCGGCTCAGCAGACGGTAGCCACAGTGCTGTGCTCCTCGACAGCCGGTAATGCCGCCGACAAGATTCGTCGGCCAAGGCAAACTGGTCGCGATGTCCGCGGACATGCCACTCTTCTTCGCAACTCAAAAACCAGGCAAGGAGAGTGGGATCCATGGCACCTAGTATCAATTTCGTAGCCCGTCGTCCGCGCGAATCGCTTCAGCACATTCCGTTGTTCGACTAACGATGACGTAGCAGGAAGGCGGATCCGTGTCGTCACGCCGCCGTCACCGCGGCTCGAGCCAATCAGCGAAGAGCGAATGTGACATGTCGCAAAAGGCGACACCGGGAGAATACCACCCCTGATGGATGGATGGATGGAAAAACTTTATTTTCGTCAGAGAGCATGTGTGGACGATTCCGTGTTAGATGGCCATCAACCCGTGGCTGACGGCGACCTGGGTGGCCCACTCCACGGCCCTGGTCTGGACGACCGGGTCTGAGCTGGCCAGCACGGCCTCCCACTGCTCGAGGGAAGGATCACGCATAATGTCCGCCGGTGGCGGTGCTATGCTACAGCTCCATAATACGTGGTCATAGGTTGCCAATTCGTGACACCATTTGCACTCCGGCTGAATGTCCGGGTAGATTTTGCTCAACACGTATGGGTTGAAGAAACATCTGGTCTGCAATCGGCGCCAGACGCATTCCTGCGCCTTCACCAATTGCTTGTCCGGGGGTGGGTAAATCCTCCGGTTAAGTCTGAAATGAGTAGTAATGTCATGAAAGGATACCAGCCCATCTCTCGTGGACCTTCCCGGGACGTCCGGCTCACCTACTCGGCTGACGAAACCTCGAGCATTCATGTGAGCCGTCTCGTTCCCAGGGTTCCCAGAGTGTGCAGGTACCCAGACAATTTCCGCCTCCGTAATCCCTCGCTCCGTGGCCCGATTCAACAACCGCGCCGCTGTGACAGATATTCTGCCCCTCGCCAAATTTCGGATGGCTGTTTTTGAATCGCTGAAGATCAGGTCAGCATTACTACTAGTAATAGCTAGTGCTATTGCCGCTTCCTCTGCAGTTTCTGGGGAGCGGGTTTTGACTGATCCAGAGGCGATCAAGTGGCCCCGCCCGCCCACCACCGCAATTGCAAATGCATCCTTGTTCTTATACTCGGCGACATCTACATAGACTGCCCCGTTGTACTTCCCGTACTTAGCATGTAAAGCTTTGGCTCTTGCCTTCCTGCGGTCCTCGTGATGTACTGGATGCATGTTCTTGGGCAAAGGTTTTATGTACAAGCCCTTGTGCATTTCCCGCCTCACCTGAATTTTCGTGTCACCGGCTGGAACGTCAACTCCAATGCCGATCCTTTCCAATATGTCCCTCCCTGCTTTTGTTTTTGAAAGCCTACCGAGCTGCATAACCAAGTGCGCCTCCCGTAGTTCTTCTAGGGTGTTGTGCACCCCTAATCCCAGCAGCCTTTCGGTAGACGCATTCTGAGGCAACGCAAGGGCCGCTTTATACGCCTGCCTAATCATAGCCTCCACCTTTCCTTTTTCCGCCGCGTCCAGCTTCAAATAAGGCGTCGCATACACTATTCTACTGAGCACAAATGCCTGCACTAGCTTACACAAGTCTTTTTCCTTAACACCTCTCTTACGATTGGCGATTCTCCTGATTAGCCGCACGGTAGCATTGACCGTATTTTTAAGCCTTTGCAATGACTCGCTATTCTTCCTGTTAGTCTGCAGATACATACCCAGGATCCTGATCGTTTGGACCTCAGCGACCGGTACTCCCCCCACTCTCACCTCTAAAGGTGGTGGCGGCACATAGTGCCTCGCATGTATCCCTCTTGGTTTATCCCTCAGCACAAAAAGCTCGGACTTGGGCTGAGAACACGAGAGTCCTGCTTCCCCTGCTAGCTCCTCCACAATATCCACCGCCTGTTGTAGAGTTTCTTCCAACTGTGCGTCACTGCCTCTTGTTACCCATAGAGTAATGTCATCCGCATAAAATGTATGTTTAAGTCCCGATATCCCTTGCAGCCTGGGTGGTATCTTGATCAGGGCGAGATTAAATAGGAAGGGCGATAATACCGACCCTTGCGGTGTCCCCCTGCCCCCCAATGGGAAGGGATCCGATTTCATTTCTCCGACTACAATCTCCGGAGTCCTACCCTCCAGAAACGATCTGATGTACCGGAAGGTTCTACCCCCCGGTCCTATGTCCGATAGGTTCCTCAATATTGCCTCATGGGTAACATTGTCAAAGGCCTTACCGCCCCTGAACTGCACCGTAAGAGAGTGAGGAAGGTGGGAATGAAAGAAAAAAGAGAAACAGGCGCAGTAGGGGTGGGCTCCGGAATAATTTCTACCAGCTGGCGTTCCTTAAAGGGCAACTGCATAGGTTTTAGAAATCGGCGAGCTTAAAAGGGTCGAATGTGTGAAACTTCCAGGTAAAGTATGCGAAGTCCTTTGGGCCTAGAATTTGAAACTGTGATGTAATCACCAATTAAAATTGCGACAGCCTTCAAGCTTCTCCGCAGCGCACAACGCTAAGTGGGGGACGCATGATGATGTCACCGAAGGTATCAGTACTTTTCCGACGCATAAACGCCTGCTTTGAAGGAAAAAAGCCAACGCCACCGAAGGCAAAGCCCGCCGAATGTTGTTTGGCAGCGTTCAATGAGGCACGACAGGGCGTGGCTGAAAACAGCGGTAAATTGAAATCATACATTCCATGACGTCACACTCAACTTCCCTGCACTCCTTCGTTGCCTTGAGAAGTGAAAAATTTAATCGTCGATTATGTTACTATTGTAAATGGTAGTGCAAAACCCCTTGGCATGCTTTACCTGCAGCTTGTATAGATTTGAATCCTTGAGTATCGCGAAATTCTCAAAAAGTGGCGCAGTTGCCCTTTAACGTGCACTGACATCGCGCAGCACACGGTGCCTTTTGCATTCCGCCTCCATCGAAACGTGGCCGCCGAGGCCGAGTGCGAACCCGGGTACACCGAATAAGTAACCGAGCGCCCTAACCACTGAGCAACCGCAGTGGGTAGTGCAACATTTATTTTTGTAGGCGCTCATTGCCTTAGACAGCAAGTTCTAAGTAAAACCCCTCACGATGGGCCTGTAGGGCAATAAAGAAAAAAAAATGGCTCAATGGCTGTGGAGCTCGGCTGCTGATTCCAAAAATACAAAAACCAGCAATTTTGGCACCCCGTAAGTACACTGCGTACGAGAGAGTCCCAACTGACTAAAGCTTCAAGGGAGACCTATTACTCGCGCTACGGGGTCCCCAAACTGCTCAAGCAGGAGGGTCTTGTAGATGCAAAATTCATCGGCTTTTCGTCTTACACCTCATAAGGTGGATTATAGCGTATATACATAGCCGATTTTCATTAATTTCGAGTTCATTTGATTTTGCGACCCTTGCCGTAAATTCGTCGTTTTGCTGCGGACAATAAATAAAATGGGTAAAGTGAGAACATCTCGCATTGAACAATTTTTTCATGCTCAAATAACGCAGTAAACACGACAAAAGGAAGACGGGGGACGACACGAGCGCTAACTAACAACTGGTTATTTTATTCTGGGAAAAGTATATAAAGGCGCAGGACACAAGGAACAACCCAAAAAACAGAACAAAGGTTAAAACTTAAAAACCACACTGAGCATACACATCAAAGTCGAGTCGTGACGTCTTTTGCAACGAAATTCGAAGAGTATCTTCCGTAGTAGACGGCACTCCCCTATCTCCTGGACCTCACACAATTGCCAAGAAAGCCTGACTCCTTATCTGACAAATTGATAGATGGTGAAGCAACACACTCATCTGCTTCCTTCCTGATCCCATTGGCCTCGACCAACTCCCTACAAATGCAAACAGGGTTATTAAACGGGACACTTGTCTTATCTACTGGGGGAAGCAATCGTTGCACTCGCTGCAATGCAAAGCCATGTTTTACGACATTTCATCCATCTGTGATGTTCGAACAAATGCTCATTGCTTCCTCACTTTGAAAGACAGGTCTCCTGTTTAATCATCCTGATCCAATTGGTAGAGAGATGGTGGAGGCCTTTATGATCAGGAAGGAAGCAGACGAGCGTGTTGCTTCACCATCCTTCAAATTCCGTAGATAAGGATTTAGGCTTTCTTGGCAACTGTGTGAGGTCCAGGAGATAGGGGAGTGCCATCTACTATGGAATATAGTCTTCGAATTTCGTTGAAAAAGATGTCATGACTCCAGTATGATGCGCATGCGCAGTATGGTTTTATAGTTTTAACCTTTGTTCTTCTGTTTTTTTTTTTTTTGGGGGGGGGGGGCTGTTCCCTGTGTTCTGCGTCTTCATATACTTTTCCGAGAATGTAATAACCAGTTGTTAGTCAGCGTCTGCGTCGTCTACAGACTTCCTTTTGTCCTGTTTACTGGGCTACTTAAGCATGAGCACAGCTAATTGGCCCGATGTTGGAAATGTACTGGCAAAGGTTGTTCCTACAAGGGACTCGAGTGAAACCATCCATTTGCAATATTGGGCCAATTACACGTGCTGCTGCTTGGGAACCCTTGCCAAATGGCCCAGTTTTATGTTCTCGTAAACAAATCTTTCCATTTTTTCGTTTTGTATAGCGATGTGCAAGAAAAAAGAAAACGCATAGCAAGGCTGACTGAAACCCATCTGTGTTCTATTTTTTTTTTGTCCTGAACCCGTTTGAACCGGTTCGAGACGGTCCGAACCGGTTCGAACCGGAACGGAATGGCCCTCTGGAGCCGAGCCCGGAACTAAACCCGAAAGGCGTGAACCCGAACCCGAACCGAACCCGAAAAAATGCCGGTTCGACACCCTGCACGGCGCACAGCCGGCATGCCTCGTCGCGCGCGCTAGCTTTCCTTTCCTTAAAATGATCGAAGTGTAAAACGATGGCAACGCCAACGCCAATGAACACAATGAACGCCGACGGCCTACGGCTTCAGATCCTCGTTTCTGGCCCAACTTTGTCAATGCGTGCAGCCAGCATCTCTCTCTCATCACCACACGTACCTATAAGCACGAATCAGGCGTCCACTTCTTTGCTCCAAATAGTTTTCATCATCATCATCACTGACCCAGTGATCCATTATGCGCCCTTCCTTTCTTTAAAATGATCGTAGTGTAAAACGTTGCCAACGCCAACGCCACTGAACACAACGAACGCTGACGGCCTTTGGTTTTGCTTTTGAGGAAAGGAAATAGAGCAGTATCTTTCTCACACATCTCGGCGCACACCTGAACCGCGCCGTAAGGAAAGGGAGGGAGGCAGGAGTGAAAGAAGAAAGAGAGAAAGAGGCGCCATAGTCGAGGTCTCCGGTATAATTTCGACCACCTGGTTGTTTAACGTGCACTGACATCGCACAGCACACGGGCGCCTCTTGCGTTTCGCCTCCATCGAAACGCGGTCGCCGCGGTCGGGTTCGAAACTGGGTACTCCGGCTCGGTAGACAAACGCCTTAACCACTGAGCCATCGCTTCAGCGCCGCGCTTCTGGCGCAACGTTGTCTACGCCAACGCATGCAGCGTACACCTGTCACTACCACCACTTAGCTTAAAGCACGGTTGAGGTGTCCACTGTTCCAACCGGGCAGTTATGCACCTTCCCTCTGGTTCAGGTGTCCACCGGGATGTGGACACCTCGCCCTCTCCTCACGCTACGTATATCCTGGCATAGCAGAGCTAAGCCAGTGCCAATTTTAAGGCGGAAGCCTTTAATGCCCCATCGTTGTAAGCAGCAGTTGTCGACAGAAATGTCACGCTTTTCAATGGGTCGTAATGGTCGTGACATCACAGTGCGCGAATTTCAAACGGGGCCAATTCTACATTGGCTAGTAACCATGTAATCAATGAAACGGATGGTATAGTGATGCTCCAAGTAAAATAAATAAATAAAACCAAGTAGTAAATTGGTCGAGTTGGGGAATCGTACCAGGGTTTCCGGAGTGCGAGACGAGCACGCTAACCACTCCGCCATGCAAGCTCGATGATTTAGAATGAACAGAGGCGTGTCTAGTGAATACGGTGTATTCGTTCACCGTATTCCGTAAAGACACCTGATCCTTCCCTTACGGCGAGGTTCAGGTGTCCACCCAGATATGCGAGACACATTTCCGTTCCTCAAAAGCCATTTACCGACAAGCAAGGCGTACAGCCGAACGGGCAATGGCGTTCTGTGGACTCCGTGGCCGCGTTGCAATACGCTGTCGCGTTCCACTCTTAGAGGCGAAGCTTAACATCTTATCAGTGACACAAGCAACAACACCGCGCTTCGGGCTTTCGCCTCACCGCACTTTAGGTCAACAAAGCGCCGCCCTGAATATTTTGCTGAGCCTCAGTGTGCGTTTAAATCGACGAAGACCATTTACCTAGAGAATTATGAACGAATATGTGTGGTTGTTAGCTGGGCTTTTGAGGGAGATTAAAATTAGACACAAAGCAAAAAAGAAATCCGTGAAAATACGGAGCTTTTCAGCAATATTTAATTAGCATTCTGAAATCTACCTGCCAGGAAGGCCTAGTGAAAATCGATTTCAAAGTTAATGACAATTTGTCAAGAACTGTTTTGGTATATAATTGGACCTATGAGGAAACGACTTCGGCGGGTCGAAGTAACGAGTTAGCCTAGTGCTAAACGCATACGCCCAAGAAACTGCGGGCTTCACACAACTCGATCATTAAGCCTAGCTGCTCGCAAAGGTTCGTCCGAGCTGCGTGATTCCAGTGGAGCCAAAAAATGAAAAAAAACGTGAAAGTGGAGCTGTGCTCACCTGAAATTATTCACCTGACCGGGTCGGAGGCAGCGAGACGTACAAATGGAAGGCGAGGCCGAACTGCTTTGACTTTCCAATGTAGAAACTCCGCGGTCTGATTTCGTCACGCCCGTTCAACTTTGCTTGAGTGAGACGGAGCCTGTTTTCGAACTTCGGGCCTTACGCTTTACAAACGCGGTTCTAGAGTAAACCCGGTGGCCCCACTGAATTTAGAGAGGATCCACAGCCACCTTGATGCGCACTCCGAATCGTGCTTTGAGTTCAGTGGCGATTTAGGGGCGGACCAGCCGTGCAGCCGCCGTCTTCTCTTTCTTTGGTTCTGCGTGCGCCACACATTGTGTATTCCGCTGGAGACCGGACTGCGCAAAGCCCGCACAACGCATTGCCGTTGGGAGCTTCTGTTCGCTGAACTTGTGGTGAAATAGTGAGGGCCGCGAAGCGTTCGCCCAATTCAGGAGCCCCCGCCAAAGTGAGTTCGGGTTGTTGCGTAACGCGTTGCGTGGACGGGGCCTACTGCGAGGCAGGCGACGAACCCTACTAAACTGGCAGAGACTCGGTGGCACTGGTCGCTAGTCTCTTTACCAGCCTCACTAACCCGTTCCCGAGGATTGCTAGAGTCGTATATCAGTCTGTGTCTTCTCCAGAGATAAAATTTGCTGGACATTCTCAGCTACAGAAAGGAGTTGACGTAGTGACATCCTCTTTACTCTGTACATACATCATAAATCACGCTGTTGCAGCTACTTCTTTCGCTGGCGTTTCCCCACTCTTCCGAGACGTGTTCAGTACTGTGAAGTTTCATTCTAAGACTCTTGAAGTGCTACACAGACCCACACAGCTAAAGACAACGGCAGAGAAGCGCTACTCGCAGCTCAAAAATAATTCAAGAGACCACACAGTGTAAAGGCAAGGAGAATGAATACAGCAAGAGAAAACACGAAAAAAAAACTCTGCCTCTCCCGTAAACGAGAGTAGAGTAAGCATGAAATGTTTACGGGCCTAATGTCATCTCGGTGGACACCCAAACCGCACCGTACAGGAAGGGAGGAACGCCACCACCCGTTCAGCGCGATGCCTTGCCATTTGAACGCAAGGTTTTTTGAGGAAAGGAAATGGCGCAGTAATTCTCTGCCATCTCGGTGGACACCCGAACCGCACCGTAAAGGAAGGGAGGAACGCCACCACCCGTTCGGCGCGATGCCTTGCCCTTTGAACGCAGCGCTTCTCCCCCGGATCACGTATGACAACGAAGTGTAACGTGGCATTTATGTGCTTTTTGCACGCTTATTAGAAATCGGAAATTATAATTCCGTGCATTATCAAACCCACAGCTCCGCTGATATCTTGATAAACATTGAGAAGGCACTGGCAGCAGTTATTTTTTGTCTCGTTTGGAGACCAACCGGTGCTTGCATGCCGGTCGCGTAGGAGGGCTTAGAGAGTCTCGTTAAATCTCGTTAAGTCTCGTACGGTGCCCGGATGTTCTCGTTTCAGAGCCCGGATGACTGGAATTCAGTGCCCGGATGAGTGGATTTCAGTGCCCGGATGAGTGGATTTCAGTGCCCGGATGATGGCTCTAGGTCTCGGCGTGACGTCACCACACTGCCGACAACGGGGGCTAAAAGCATTTCATGCTTAAAAGTAACAAAGCTAAGAAAACAGCGCATGCGCAGTCAGCTTCCAACGCTTCCAACGCTTCCCAAAAGAGGGAGGGTTTGTGCCCAAGAAGGAAACGTTCTTTTTCTGAGGTCTTCCTCAGTTCCGGAGTGCCACCGCAAGGTCTTGCAGTTGGATCCAAAGCACGTCTTTGAACTCCCCCTGAAGTCTGTAGAAAAACTGACTGTGTCTCGGTCTGTGTCTCGTCTTGGTCCGGAGGGAAGTGTGCCACAGTGCCTGAAGGAGTGTTTTCCAAAAAGAGCACTTGTGTTGTTGTCACTCTGTCCCTGTCCTTGTGGTGCCACAGCAGTATGAAGTCAACGCTTTTAGTTTTCCTGACCATAGAAGCTAGATTATCAAGGTAGTTGTAACATAGCAAGGGCAACTGTTACTTATTCACTTTGCAGTCTTTCACAAAAGCTCGTTTACCCGCTACGGTAGCTCTGTGGTTTCTGCGTTCGGCTGCAGATCCCGAGGTTTCGGGCTCTATCCCGGCCACTGCGGCTGTATTTCGATCGAGGCGAAGTACAAAAAAGCCCTTCTATGGGGCGATGTCAGCGTACGTTAAAACTCCACTCCGGCGTCCCGATAGCCCCTGATTTTCTTCCGGAAGTTAAACCCCCCAATTTTTTTTTTTTTTTTGCGGAAACTGATTTGGCATTTTTGTTAATGGCTTTGAGCCTTTTTGCAAACATGACTTCAGACAGGGCTAAGAGAAACAGTGATTTTCCTGAAACCGCCACTCTCAGCTCATTGTTCGCAAAAAGAAAAATTAACTACAAGGCCCACCACATTCCGCCGCGCTGCGCGCTACAAGCCCTTTCTGAACAGTCAATGCACTCAGAGACAAACCACTGACATCCTTCTTCTGGAACACGTCTACAGTCGGATACAACTTAAGTCAGCAGTGAAGCAACGCCCACATTCAGCCTCCGTGCACAGAATTCCTCCACGACGAAAAAGTAGTCTGCTGCTTAAACGTTTCTTGTTACCTAAACAAGAAGCTTATCACAAGAAAAAAATTATGAGGTCTAGAATTTTGATACGTGGATTGTTTGATATAGTGAAACATTAAAAACTTGGTTTCGTTTACAGTTGCGATTGGCCAGCGGAGTAATACAAGACGCCGTGGACCGCGGCCCAGTGTTAGCAACTGCTTTTTTTTTTTCAGTTGTATCCTACTATAGATGTTAACCGCGTCGAGGCGACCCTATCTGCTGCAGTGAGGCCAGACAAGAAGGCAGGGCCAAAAGGGGGAGGGGGGGGGGGGGGGCTTTTTTGCACTATTCCGGGAGCGGTGCCTCACCCAGTGCGTGCGTGCGTGCGTGCGTACACAGACACGCACGCAGGAATGCACGCAGGAATGCACGCAGTACTCGCACCATACTAGAGCCAGCGGTGGTAACAACCACTGAAGTCACTTATAAACGCGGGACGCGAGGGGGAATTTGGGAGTTTTCACAGTCTGCGTGAACTTCGTCTTCACTGGTGAGTACAGGTCTATTAGCGTTCCCACAAGGTAACATCAAACAAAGTTTAAAATGCTTGTTAAATACTGAACAGACGGCTCAGTGTAGTGCCTGATATTTGAAATTATAATCGGGCGCTGTTTGCAATGAAGAGAATCTTGCACTGGGTGTTGAGCAATTCTTCAAGTAGCAGCGTGAAGAAATAGGGTTCGTAATATTGGAAACCGACCATGAAGTCACTGTGCTGTACTGCAATGATTAGTAGTTTTCTGCCCAAAAACGTAATGAAAGTTCGAAACAAGAAGAATTTTGTGCCACCACTGATCAAATAGAAAGTGCAGATTATAGTATGTCACCCTTCATTGTATGGCTGTTTCGGAAGAGGAAAGTACATTTTTTTTATCGGGCTTTCGATCCTTGATACAGAACATTTTCTCCATGCTCTAGTAATATGGCCGTCATATGATGTGAAAAAGCACTATTTATTTTCATTGCCTTTTTATTTTGTAACCTACCTAGCTACTCTGAATTATTGTGTACAGGTACATTTGCATGTGCTATAATACATATTATACCCATCTGCTTAGCACTGATGTGGTGGCGGCCGCAATGCTGGTGCTGGTCGCAACGTCGAGTAAGAAAATCGTAGTTTCGTATTTTGTCTTGATGCCAAGAGAACACTTGTACTGTGAAAACTCTGAACAAATAAGTAAAAACAGGAAAGCAGCTATTGCGCGTGGTATGCAACCGAAGTGCCGTCTAAGATGGGAAAATGCCTCCTCTTGCACAAATGCGTGTCATCAGATGGGAGAACACAGTGCTCACTAGACGGTTCACTGGATTTGTAGTCAGGTTACTACGCAGTGTAACAGTGCAACAGCATGGCGTAGACATTTCCAAGGGCGAGTGGAAAGGGTCGCATCGTGAGGTAATGGTTGGCAGTAACCACGTTGTATTACAGTGGGAATGTGCAATTGCAGCCTTTTTTTATTCTCCTGAATTCTAGGCTATTGTTTTTGATGCGCCAAAGAGACACTACGGAAAGGAAGGGTGATGTTAATGCCAAATAAGTAGCCTGAGTACACAGACACCTCAAAAAAATTGGCCATGGTGGCTGAGCTAAGTCACGATATCGTATGTTTCAAAACTTAGTACTTTCAGAGCTGATACGATTTCGGGCGAGACTAGCGCCGTTCAGTTATAGAGCTGTTCCTACTGCACTTCGTTGAATTCACTGCATATCGTGCAGACTGCATTAAGAAACCTTACCTGAAATGCATTAAGGTACGGGATCAATGTCATGAAAAGGCAACTGTGCTCTTAACGTCGTTTACAGACGCGACGTCCAAATGCGCTGGAGAAAAAAACAAAAAAATTTCACTTTTCCTAGCTGACTGCCAGAAATACCTCCAATGCAGCGAAATAACACAACGGCCGTGATGCGGGGCACTGCTTTCGGCTACAAAACCACTAAAGCTCAAAGCTGTCATCAGCGACAACTTCAATTTCGGCACGATGGTGTGTCCTCCATCGCAAAGCTCACCGAAGCCGTAGAGAGCAAAATTTTTCAATAAAAAAAAACAAACTTGTGGCTGAACACACAGGGCTTCATTTCGCGGTACGAAACTTTGATCAGCTTTCCGCTGTCCCCATGAGACTTCTGAAGCCGTTCATATTGTCTCCTTCTTCCAGAGCTTTTTCCGATTTCTGTAAGCGTGCTTTTCTAAACACTGTTTGGGCGCTGCTATTTTACTACGGGGTGTCTCTCGAAAGCATTTCCGGCACTCGTAAGAAAAACCCCGTCTGAGGTGATACTCGGAATGGAGGAAGCCAAGAGCTCTCGGGGAATTCGGGCGTGCACTCTGAAATTTCAGTCTTTAAATATTTTCCTGTGCAGCGACCGCGCTGATGAAATATGTTTCTAAAAAAAATGACAGACGATTACGATATTTGGTAACGCATAATCTTTGCGCAGCTCTTCATAAATTTTAGCTTAGTTTTGCAATATTCTGAGGTCAAGAATTTCAGAAAGACATGTTTCTATATATATACAGTTGGTGCCTACTCTTTATTTTGCCACAAATCTTGGTCTTTAAAGAGAGACTCCTTTCATATTTGTTGATTGCTATAAAGGAGGCCTTGTGATTGTATAATGGCAGCAGGCAGGTGGCGTGTTTTGCCGCTAGCCACCCTCCGGGTTCTCTTCCCGTGGAATCCACCTTCAGGATGTTTATTCCTCCGCTCTCGCCGTGGCAGGTGGCGTTTCGCTTTGCTGCCACCTGCCACGGTTGTCAGGAGGCACGTTACGGCGCGGTATGCAGGAACGGACGCCTAAGAGCTGCGCTCTGAAAAAAGAGCGCCTTATGGGGTGTAATCTAGGCACATGAACTTGTCCTTATATTAAGAACATCATCATAGCCAGCAGCAACCTGCACCTTCGCGTTAGCAGTGGTGTTACATCTCCATATACGATGTGCCAGTGAGTGCACCTTGCTTGCCAGGACAATTGATGTAATGCAAATGTAAATCGATGTGAATCAATGTCTGATGAGACATATCTGCGAAAACAGTGCGCTTATGCGATTATGCATGCGATGATTTATGTTTTACGTATTTTGCATTTGTGAGTTCACTGCATCTTTTTGGATGAATTCGGGCATATTTATTTCGTCACTAGGTTTTGCATTGGTGTTGCAGACTGCTGGATCGATTTCTGAGTTCATTTGTGATGTTGGTGGTGGATGGGTGATCTGCCCCATATCTAGCTAGTGACGAGACTAGCAGATTATATTTCTGGGGGACAACTGGCTTTCCCACTGCTTCATTGGGTACGATTTCGCTGTTGCTTGTTCTTCGCGCTGCTGCCAGGGCTTGCGTAATACAGGCGCTTTTGTAGCGTTAAAGTGGGTGGGATGAGCTGAGGTGGGAAGGTGGATCGAGGGTGTCAGTGAGCGGGTGGATGTCCCCCTGGCTAGCGGGTACGGTGGGCAGGCGGCTGGACGAGGGTGGTGCTTTTGGCGGAGGGTGGCGAGAGGGCTGCTGCAGCTTCACGCTACGGACATCGACACGCGCCGGCTTTTTGGCGAAGTTACACTGCTGCGGCTTAGGCAGTAAAATTGCTGTATTCCTCTGGGAAGAGAAGAAAAAGGAGATGGGGTTACAATCTGATCACAGCGACAGCTATTATAATCCACTTCCGCGGCTTTGGCGTTGTAGTAGTAGTAGTAGTAGTAGTAGTAGTCGGCGTAACTGGAGCATTGTAACCCCGAGAAAGGAAGATACGACCAGAACAGACAAGTGCGCGACCGAAGAAAGGTTGCCACGGAAATCGCCCGCAGGTTTGTTACAGTGTAATGAGAAGGAGGAGGGTAACCGTGGTGCGAGGGCGAAACTTTCGCTATCTCTTTTGCCACCGTGTCGCTATGCACGCGACCTGCCGTCTCCCCCCAGTCTTCATACCTCACGAACCGCAATGAACGCCTTAAACCTCTCAGTGTCCCCGCGGAGAAATCAATGTAGAGAAAAACTGTCATCCAAGCACATAACACCGCATATAATCATGTAACGCAAGAAGGAGGTGCGACAAAGAATGGCCCAGTACTTCAACCTTTCATTAAATCTTCTCTCTTGCATTCAGCGCTCATCTGGACATAACGCTTCCAGAATATGCGTGAACAAAAACTGCCCAGCACGACGGAAGTGAGCGCCCCAAAGTTTTCAGTAACGAGTGCGCCTCAGAAACGCTCCTCCAGATACAAGAGTCACCTGTTCGCGTGTATTCTTCGCAACCAGCTGGCGCATCTCAGCGAGCGACTTCCGGCTACCTGGACACGCGCGATCACAGCGATGTTTAATTAAGGCGCCATTAAAAACATGTTGCCAAACCTTTTTTTTCTGTTTTTTGCCCTGAAGCTTTCATTTTCTTTCTGTTACGCTTTCAAATCTTCTGTCACGTGGTGCGCGTTCATTTATGGGCTTTCCCTCACAACAGACTCAGTAAACCAATCGGAATGAGGATGCAATAAGGTGCAGACGGATCCAAGCTTATTTGTTCTCCCGCCAGAGTGCCAGAATAATAACTCAGCGCCCAGAAAATGCGCTGCAATGCTGATTCCTTTGCTTGATTTCAAAAAATCAAATTGGAGCCAATAAGTTCCCTCGGCAAAACACTCAATTACGAGTCATCCTATCCCTTGCTACAGTAAGCGAAGTGCCCGCGCTGTAAGACTAGCACATGAGAGCTTACTCTTGAGTCTCCCTATTTCTCGCGTTCTTACTGCATCTGTGTGCCAGTGCCTGCTACGTCGCGAGAATTGGATGCGAATGCCGTTCTCGTCTCGGCATCTTCAGTACATTCCTTCCGCGCCGAGAGAACGATAACGAGCTCCGACTGCTCTACCAGCGCACAATGCTGTGAAGAGGACAGTGCGGGAGGCGACTAAAGAAGGCAGTGAATTTCGCTTTGAGCCGACTTTTTCCCGTCTTTTAACATGTTTCTCCTTTGGAAAGAAAAGTGATCGAAGGGCTGCCTGTCGGTGGAGATAAAAAGGCACTTGTGGCACCCTAATGAAATCCTGAGCAAGGAAATGAAGTCTCCAGAGCGGCTCCAGGTGATTGCTTCGGCCTAGCCACTTCCGAGTCGCTACATGTCGACACTCTCATCTTGTCAGTCGAACTGCATCACTTCAACTAGTGGAAAACAAGGGCGGAAGAAGCTTGGAAGCATTGTATTAGCATGCAATCAACACATACTGCACATGTACGAGTTAAATGATATTTTATTTTTTCGAACAGTCTCTCTCCAATCTTTCATTCCGGAGGTTCCATGTTCCATATATAAGTAAAAATAAATAGATATCATGAGCCCAAACTCTTATATTTCTCCTGCCCGCGTATGGCTTCAGTCAAGTGTGCTCGCATTTTTCGGGAATATAAAAGAAGACATTCCCAAGCAAACTTTAAAAACAATTTAAAAGCGGTCAATTGGACTGATGCGGAGGTAATGCCATACGAATTTTCTTTCACTCGCCAATCTATTTTAGCTGCAATTCTATGCCATTTCTAATTCAATTTTCTCTTACTCACTTATCTGTTGAAGTACTCATTCTCGTTACATTTTCATTCTATTCTAATTCTGATGATATGTCAAGCCTGATTCTATACTGATTCTATTTTATTGCATTTCTATTCGTAACGCTTCTTTTAAACATTTTTACTGAGTCATTCGTATTCATTCTCATTTCTTCTGAGTCATTCTTAGTTTGGCGTCTCCCTTTTCTACCCTACAAGTGGAGATTGGAGGTGGGAACGGTTGGCAGGTGGAGAAAGGTAAATACTTTTTACACTGCGTACCACTGTCCACGGTTGGCAGGCGGAAGCTTCACATAGATGCCAACACCACCGGACAGCTGTGGCGTTCACGTCCCGGTTTAAGAGGGAAATATGCGATAGCGGTCTGCTCTGGATACATTTTGCACGGATGGTAGTTCATGGAACGACAACATCCAAAGGACAGCGCGAGAGACTGGCGTTAAGCACGAGGGATGTTCGGACTCGGACCCGACACTCGTTACTTCAGGCCCTCCCGCAGCAGCTTTAAAACGCCGTCAGTTTGGGAAAAGTCGGGTAATCGGATCTCAAGATTATTTGAAACCCCGTGAAAACTGTATCATCGGCAAATATTACCACTCGTATTCCTTTCGAAAGGAAAATCGTCAGCATGGAACATCACTTTCAGCCACACACATGTTAATAATAACAATAAAATAACAACGAAAGAGTGAAACCTAAAGGCAACGCTAAAGCAGCACTTGTGAAATAAAACAGCGCAAAAAAACGGGCAAAAGATAAACAGACACCCACGAGCTCTAACTAGCATCTAAATGCATTCATTGCGCGAGCGCACAAATACAGGTGCAGAAAACATGCCAAGAAACAAAAAGTGGAATCAGTAAAGTCAAGAGCAGCAAGGGTAGCTGAAAATGAATCAAGACACACCATCTCGCGGTGCGACGGAGACAGTGAAATTTCCTAACGCATGTTGCCTCCTTACACTTGACAACAAAGGTGAGTGATTCCAATGCTCTAGTTACATGCACTAAACGTCAAAAATACAACGCAGTTTTTCCCAGACCTATTCACTGACACGTCTTACGTCGCTAAGTGAATGAGCAGAGAGCCTCCAAGTAGGAAGCGACCTTATAATGCGCAACATTGACCGCGTGGTTACAGTGGGACATTTGTGCTGCGATTTTTCACGTTGACGGCGGCCGGGCGGTGATAAGACCTTCGGGTGCGCTGTTTTCTGCATTTGCCACTGACACCTGACTCTCGAGAATGGACTACAGCTCTGGCCTTTCTTGCATTCGTCATTTTCGTTGCGATGAGAAAAGGCGCTTCGCAGTTCCCCTTATTTATTAACTGTACCCACCACAACTCAGGCTGAACCCGGGTCTTCGCCAGCCCAATTTCCTTTCCAGTACTCTTTCTATAGCTTTACCGAATTCTCACCGAAGATAAAGGTAATTCTGAAGAGAATCCTTCAGTCTGCTCCGGTCTGCTGGCCATTTGGTATTATTTTCGTTTCCTCAAGTTTGGTTTCGGGAATGTTTCTAACTTTGAATTTATTTTTCTCTGATAGAGCGCAGATTTGTTCATTTTTTATATCTCCAGATGGTAGCGTGTCTGGGGAAACAAGCACTGCGCTGGGAAAATTCGTTCCATTTCTGCCCTGCCAGGCGCGTCTGCCGGCACCATGTGTTCGTGTGCGAGATATCGCCGAAATGCGAGTGGGTGTGCCTATGAGCTTCCAGTCGATAGCCGCTGCGTAGCCCCCGTCGTAGATCGCAATGTCAGGTGAGCCGCGGACATCGACGTTTCCATATACGCGTTCTCCGAGTGCCATAAACTTTGATGACCGCTGCTTCTGGAACAGAGCAGAACAGCCGGTGGTTTCCCGATGCCACACCAGCAACTTATCTGGAAGTTTACAAGCACATGCTCACATGCTATCGATTGCTGCCGTTTTCTTTTCATTTCTTGTTTCTCTTTTCTGGACGGCTCCTGCGGTGAACAATCCATACGGTCAGTACACTGCGCCGCTATGAGGAGCTGTGAGTAACGTATAGAGGGAAAAAGCATTTGTTGCTCAATGATCGCTTTTGCCGACGGCGCCAGGTCACGAAAAGATGCCGAAATTAATGCGCATCGGTACTACGGCGACTCGAAGCTTGCTTCCAACCTTACTGCGGCATCGAATTTTGAGATGTGCGCATGTAAGCACCAAATTAGGACGGATAATAATGGGGGGGGGGGGGGGGGGGGGGGGATTATGGTATTAAGAAATCATGTTACTAGTATAGCGTGGCGACCCTGAGTCTGGTGCATGGTATGAAAATAAGCGCACCTCTTGCATTCTAGTTTGAACATCTGCTGCTCGCTAAGACCCTTCCCAGTCTAACATTAGGCTGTCAACAGCGCAGAGTGAATTCTGTAGTGTCACTCAGCTGTTGCAATAAAGGCACATTAAGATGACATTGGGAGACACACTCAAAAGGACGGTTACAAATGAGTTGACATTTCAACCCCTCTTAGGGTAAGGTATGAAATAGGTCTGAAATAACGGCGAGAGAAAGAACCGTCGTAATAGTAGGTTCCGGATATATTTCGGCCAACTGGGGTTCCTTAATGTGCGCTGACAACGCACAGCACATGGACGTCTTTAGCACTCTGCCTCCATCGGAAAGCGGCAGCCGCGGAAGAGATTTGAGAACCGCACACAGCGTGCGAACGCAGTAACTTGACTGTGTGAAGCGCGGTGGCGATGGGCTGGGGAGCGCGAACCACTCACGGGGTTTCTAAGCATGAAATTCCCACCGAACATAAAGCCCAATTTATCCGAGAACTTCGTTACGTTTCTATCAGAATGGTAGACAGCTGAAAAAATAAAGGCGATCGACTGGACTGATCTGGACGAAATGGGGCAGCATTGTTCCCATTCCAATTCCTACCATATTACTGCGCAAAATATGCCACACTGTCTAATGCCACTATCGGCTCAGTGGCGCGGATTCGCCACTGCACCGCCAGGTGGATGTTTTAAAGGCAGTTTACCGATGGGTCTTATGGGACCCAGGTTGCTGTTCCCGAGCAGTACGAACGGGGTAAGAAAGGACACGTTGAGCAGCCTGACGTCCTTTAATACATGCAAATGTGCGACGACCGCTATTATATGCAGTCTTAGAACGCGGCGTCCGCTTTTCCTGCGACACATTTTAAGCTTATACCTACACTTCACCACCAACAGAGTACATTTTTAATGCGATAGCATTAGGAGGGACATGAAGGAGAAAATATCCGGCAGCGTGGTGTCGTAGGCGTTTATGAAGCCTGCACCTGCCACGTGGTTTTTCGGGGAATTTGCCTGTCTCCATCTGCCACCTGTCAATCGTTCCCCTTTCACCCTGCTGCTCTCCTCCCACTTTCAATGTGTAGGTTAGAGGAGAAAGACGCCACTGCATGAAGGAGAACAAACTGAGGAAGAAATCTCCTCTCACTAACATTAGCTGCACAGGCAGTAAATATTGCCCGTGTTAATAACCACAGTAGAGAGAGAGAGAGAGAGAGAGAGAGAACAGATTTTGAGGAAGCCCACTGATGAACCAAAGCCACCCGGTGAATCATAACTTAAGGAAGGGAGGATTCCGGGTGAGGGGAGGGTACAGGCGGAGGAAGGCCGACAGCAGTAACTGATTTCCCGGCGACGACGGATGCAGAGGGGCCAAAGAATCACTGCCAGAAATCTCTCGCAATGTCTCCACAACCCACAGCCGACATGCAGGCGATGATGAAATATAGATGCAGCCGCACGCGAGTGAAATGGGAAGGAAGCTGTGGCGGGGGCGAGGACTAAATCCTCCCCCTTCGCGTCCTGACCGTAGAGTGAAATGAATTTTTGATCCCTCGCACGAAGGGTAGCGAGGACGATGAGTGGGTGCCAAGTCCAGAACTCTTATTCATTTCGCATTTTCCGCGTTCTTCAATCTCTTTCCTCGGTTTTACAGAGGTCATTGCGGCGGAGACGAAAGCCGCGTACGGACTGTCATGGCACTCGGAAGAGGTTTTCAAAGAGCGAAGCAAGAAAATAAAGGAATACACGGAGGGCTGTTCTATGAATCATCATCATCATCATCATCATTTATTTTCCCTTAAGGACCCCTAGGTGGGGCATTACATAAGGGGGGAGCAAAAATACGAAACCACAAACAATAGGAACATTTGAAATATAACAGTGAAGAAGGCAAAACAATTGTTAAAAGAGCATTGAAAAATGAAAAAGGGAACAATCACAGGTACACTGTGGCCATCACGCTATATATACAGGAAGAAAACGGGAACACTGATTAGCAGACGAGGGTTCAAAAATGTAACATGTGCAGAGGTGGTACTGAAAATTGTCGGGCATTACACTGTAAGTGCGCTAACGAAAAGGATGATATAAAAGCAGGGTTTTGAATTTATTTGCATCGCGCTCAGTTACAACTTCCTCAGGCAGCTCATTCCACTGTTCAATGGCGGATGGCAGGAAGGATTTTGGAAAGGCATTGGTGGAACCATGTAAACGTTGTAGGCTCAGACTGTTAAAAAGACGACGAGATGTTCTATTGGGAGGGAGTAGAAGTGTGCAGTGCAATTGAGGAAAACTGTAGTATAACTTGTGGAAAAGGCAGAGTTGGGAAATTTTACGGCGAAAAGACAGTGGCGGTATGTCAAGCGATGATTTTATGCCAGAAACACTGGTTCTGCGATCGTAACATGAAGTAATAAATCGGGCTGCGTGACTTTGTACTGATTCTAATGCTTCAATTAGGTATGACTGGTGCGGATTCCGAATGGGTGAGGCATATTCTAGTTTAGTACGAATGAATGTTTCATAAGCGAGTTTGCGGATGAATGGAGGGAACACGGCTAAGTACCTTCTCAGTCTGTTGAGCGATTTTGAACTTTCATCTACTATGTTTAAGATGTGCTCGGACCATGAAAGTTTGCTAGTGATTGTTATTCCTAAGTACCGGTAGGACTCGACTTGTGTTAGCGGGATTGACCTTAAAGAATACTGGTAATTTAAGCTATCGCGCTTACGTCATACCGTCATGTACTTGCATTTTGAAACGTTTAATGTCATCAGCCACCGGGCGCACCAGTTGGTTATTTCGTTGAGGTCATTTTGGAGGAGGACTTGATCGTTGTTTGATGATATGCGTCGATACAGAATGCAGTCGTCTGTGAATAGGCGAATTGACGATGATATGTTTCAAGGAAGGTCGTTAATAAATTCCAAAAAAAAAGAAGAGGGCCGAGCACAGAGCCCTGAGGAACACCCGAAATGACGTTTGTAGCTGAAGAATGGTGGTTGTCTATTACAGTGCGTTGCGAACGGTTAGAAAAGAAACAGTGGATCCACGATAAAACCAGCGGGTCAAGATGAAGGCTCGAAAGTTTGGCCATGAGGCGACGATGGGGTACGCAGTCAAATGCTTTAGAAAAGTCCAGATAAATGACGTCAGTTTGAAAGCCGGAGTCGAGATTAAGGTTAAGGTCTGTTGTGAATTCGAATAGCGGTGTTTCGCATGAAAGGCCTCGACGGAAACCATGCTGATTCGGAAAGAAAAAAGAATTGGCGTCAAGGTGTGATGCAATGGCTAAATACAGTACATGCTCTAGCAGTTTGCAAGAGAGGCACGTCAAAGAAATGGGGCGGTAATTCGAAGCGTCAGAACGGCTGCCAGATTTGTGTGCAGGGGTTACGGTGCTATTTTTCCAGTCACTTGGAATTGATGTTGTGGCGATAGACTGATTGAAAATTATCTGTAAAATCAAACTGGAAACCAGTTTGGTGCCTTTTAGAATTTTAGGCGATATGTTGTCAGGGCCTGGACTGCTACAGATCTTAAGGTTATCTATTAGTTTCGCTATGCCTTCAGATGTGATTGTGACCGGCTGCATTTCGGAGTAGTTAAAACACGGTTGGAAGGGAACGTCGGAAGTGGGTTCATGAGGGAACACAGAAGCGAAATACGAATTCATGACTTCAGCGCACTGGTTATCTGGTACATGCGAGCCATCAGAATTGGTCAATGACATGTGTGGCGGGCAGCGTTTCGGGGTTAATATGCTCCAAAATTTTTGTGGTTTGTCGCGTAGAATAGTTAGAAGGTCTTGGTGGAAGAACTTTCGTTTGGAGCGCTTCAATTGGCCCGTGTATTCACGTAGCGCTTTAAAGTAGGAAGACCACTTGTGGGGAAAATCCGCTTGCTTAGCTTCCCGAAAAGTGCGCTTTCTTCTTCTGGCTAGTTTTCGCAATGAATTAGAAAACCAAGGCTTGCTGGCATCCCCTCGAATGCGCACCAGGGGAACGAACCTGTCCATGAGAGACAGTATTTTGTGTTTGAATAAGGACCAATTTTGTTCAACTGTTCTATAATTAGCGAGGGGACTAAAATGTTGTAGAAAGACATCTAGTTCTGTATTTATCTTGTTAAAATTGGCTTTGTTGTAGTCCCTGATGTACTTGGTTTCAGGTTGGCGATGTTGTAACGTAATGGAGAGGTCGAATAAGAGAATGTTGTGATCGCTTACGCCCTTTATGCTTTGAACAGACTTAATTAACTCGGGATTAGAGACGAGAATCAAATCCAAAATGTTAGAACCACGATTTGGCACAGTGACCATCTGAGTGAAGTTGAACGTGAGAGCAAGGTCGACAAAGTTTTTTGATAGGGTGGATTTAGCAATGAAATTATTCCAGTCTATATCAGGGAAATTGAAGTCGCCGGACAATAAGTAGGTCGCACGAGGAAAGCGGGAATGCAAGTTTAAAATGACAGAGTGAAGTTCATCAACGAAAGAATTATCGCAGTCGGGTGCGCGGTAGCAAGAAATAAGTATTAGCGCGTTAGCCGGGAGTGAAACATGAAGGCAAAGGATTTCGTGATGACAGTTAGTTGCTATGCGCTGACAGACGAGTCTGGGATTCATAAATACCAAAACGCCTCCTCCTCGACACCCTACACGGTCAAGCCTATGGATGGTGTAGGTGACGACATTACTGAGAAGTTCGTGGTCCTGAATATCTGGGCTCAGCCATGATTCAGTCATTATTGCGATGTCAGTATCGTTATCTTCAAGAAAGGTTTCCAGTGCTTCCTTTTTGCATATGTAACTGCGAACGTTTGAGAGCATGATAGATACTGTGTTAACAGTTGGCGCTTTTTGAGGGTTATGGCTGTGATGAGGTGCGTGTGAAACAGTTGAAACACGTGCGCATTTGGATGGCTATGACAGTTCGACGACTGAATCGGACTCAGCTTTGTAGATGAACTGTTTGTTATCCATGACCAGTTTATCATAACGGATCTTAAACTTGGATTCATACTGGGATGCGTATAAGTAAAGTTTTTTCCTAGCTAGACGCACTCGCGCTGATAAGTCGTCTCTAATGGAAAAGGACGTGTCCTTCAATTCTGATGATGCGGAAAGGATTTTGGATTTATCTTTGAAGCGCAGAAATTTTACGATAATGGGACGATTCTTGGATGCCTGAAAGCGGCCCAACCTGTGTGCTCTTTCGATGTCGTCAGCTGTGATGGCGATGTTTAGTTTCTCCGATAAAAAAGTAACGATATGTGTTTCAGACTGAGCCCATGTTTCATTGTTGGAATCTTGAATCCCAAAGAATAGCAAATTTGATCGCCGCAGACGACTTTCCGCATCTTCGCACTTTTCCGTAAGTGTTCTGATTTCAGATGTCTGCTTGGCAACGTCGCCATGTGAGCTAAGGGATAACCATGTTCCGCACTGCAGCACCCACTCCGGCACTCTCCCGCCAGCCTCTCCACTGTCTTTCACCCTCCACGCACTCTGGCCATTGGTACTGCCTTCATCTCGTGCCCTCTTTCTGTTAGAATGGACATATATTATTCTTGGTTCCCCTTTATCCTGTCCGCTTAAGGTTTTCATTTCTCACGTGTGGGGGGGCAATCAGCCGGCGCTGCAAAATGAATGGCCGCGAATGCGGTTCTACTTCCTTGCGTGGCTGGGCGGAATGGAGAGGCGAGAAGATGACAGCACAACACAGGATAAAACAGCACGGCGATTACGAAGCGCGCGAAAAAGCAGCGCGAGCGTGAACAGCAATGCGAAAACAATCATTGAAAGCCGCTTTCGATGGCTTTGTTTCCCTGGCAGATGCAGCTAGCTTTCATACCTGCCATTTGCATGTAATCTACTATTACGGCTTTCGAATGCACTCGATACCACATGAACAAAAACGATATTTTACTTTTTTTCCAAGAAAATATTCTGGTAATTCATTGACGCACGCGGCTTTGTCAAGGTATCCGGTAAACAGCTTTCGATGCTGGTGCTTTTTTAGTCCCCTTCCCTCGGCTTGTTTCCACACAACAGCAAAGTTGAGCAGTAGATATTTGGAAAGAATGGACAGGAGTAACCGGGACAATCGATGGCATTGGCCGCTACATCGAACATCAAGGTGGTACTGCTGGCTGTAGACATGTCTGGATCAGGAGAGATATAAATGTAGCGATTAACGGGAATACGTCAGCAACCTGCGATTCGCTGACAATGGCCTTCCATGTTACTAAGGAGATAATTTGCAACAGAGAGTTGAAGACGCCGGAAAGCAAAGTTCCACGGTTGGCATGAAAATCAGTAAACGTAACCAATAACGAATGTTAAATAGTTTGGTGAAGGAGCAACTTTTTATGGTATGCAAAGAGAGAGAGAGAGAAACAGATGGACGGAAAGGCAGGGAGGTTAACCAGGCGATGCCCAGTAGGCTACCCTACACGTGGGGAGGGCAACAAAGGGAGAGAAGGAAAAAGAGCGGCATTGGAATGAGTTTTTCAAGCGTCCATCGATCACTGTGGCAAGGGGACAGAGGGCGCGCACTTAAAGTTTAACGTTAATAGACGGTAACACAACCTCGAGTCCTTTAAGAACCACAGGGGCGCTTTCACCG
This sequence comes from Amblyomma mixtum, assembly GCF_055824585.1. Classification (NCBI taxonomy): domain Eukaryota; kingdom Metazoa; phylum Arthropoda; class Arachnida; order Ixodida; family Ixodidae; genus Amblyomma; species Amblyomma mixtum. Next base: position 120,487,193 of record NC_143020.1, on the reverse strand, counting down.
CTTTCCTTTGTGAGGAAGGTAGTGTCCAAGGCCCTAGAATCTTGGATTCTGTTAAGAGGGCAAGAGTCCAAGCGTCGGAGAGTAGCAGCCAGGGAAGCACGCTCTCGCTCAAAACGAGGGCAGTCGCAGAGTTTCATCGTAACCGCACTACTTACCCGCTGGAGAGTCTGCGGTTGCGATGAGATTGGACTAGGCGTAGGCTGCACAACAGCGTAGCATCACAGCGGGGGAGGCCGAATGATATTTGAAGTTGAAGCAAGGGGTCGAAGTGGTGCGAGTGGGCTGTCCAACCTCCAGGGGTAGACCCCGACTGTACAGTCACGATTCGGGCGAGCAGCTGAAGGTGCACTGCTGCATCAGCTCTTGTCAGTGGTATGTGGACAGTGTTGGTTGTATCGTGAGCCGATCGAGCAACATCGTAAGCTGAGGCGTTGCCAATAATGGCGCTGTGGCCTGGTACCCACTGGAAGATGATTTTGTGACCCTGTTCGATTGCCTGGTGGCGCAGATGTCGTGATGTCGTAGTTAGGGAGTGATATATATCTGCAGCGAAATCATTGGGGATCGAAATCATGATAAGTTTGTCGGAGAATAAGAATGCCTTAAGGCGCATCTGTATACCAACATCAAATTTTGAGCAAAAGGCTATCAATACCCGTGAAAATAAAAGTACGCAGCCAATGCATACTGCGAGTACTCAAATATGCGGCTCAGAGTTGCAGCAAACAAAAGGTTATTCGTGGATCTAAGGACAGGGCAGCAAGCGATTAAAATGAAAAAAGTAGGGGCAAAGCAATTCAAGAACAAATTGGAGATGGACACAGGAAATTTTCTTCTCGAGTGGGAGACGTACCCTCTCGCCACTCACGCCATACTTGCCACCAAAAATGTGGACGAACCGTTCTGGCCACTGTACTGCGTGGTAATCAGGAGAAAACACTTAAATTTCTGGTCTACGCATTCAACCTTTCTGCCTTATTTTTTTGCTCCGTGAACATTTCGTCAAATAAAGTCCGAGAAGAAAATGTTTGCGAATAAATGTAAACGGCTCATGCAACTAGATGAAGCGAATGCGGCCAGCGAGGATTGCAGCCCTTCTATGTATGTACCAGTAGAGGCAGCACAATGTGGCGGAATGCGAAATAAAGAAGTTAATTAGAAGTGGGTTGCCCTCAGTACAAGGATGAGAAAGAGAGACCTAGTTGAAGAGTTCACAAGTGGCATGGGGAACTCGAAAGCACTGCTCCTTTGTTTATTTAATTTGAACTACATGATTGCATCCATCACCGCAGTGAGAAATCATTCCGAACAACGCAACCATGCCGAGCAGAGAAGTTCCCCGAATTAATAAGAGCACACCGCCCAGAAAGAGACGCGGTCCCGCTTGAATTCCGCCCTCGGCAGAAATATTGTGGGAAACGAAATTTCTTGCAGGAGAAAAGCGGGACAAAGGGTGCAAAGGGAAACTCCCACTGCACCCCACCCGCCTTCCCATCCCTGTTCCAAATTACCCGGCTCCTAATTGCAGCTCTTAATTAGGAAAAATGAATGATCGTTTCATCTCTCCAGCGAGAAAGAAACGGGCAAGCAGCAGATAGAGGCCGGCAAAACACTGCAGAGTGGGCGCTCGTAATGCGCATGCTTGCCCCCAATTGCTTTCCCGATTGTCTTCCATTCGTTACATCCGCACATATTTCGAAGCATCGCTCCCGGTGTCTGCGGCACTCAGCAGCCTGCTCTGTCCGCTGCACAACACCAGCCTCTTCGAATTTGTCGTGGGCGGGGCATGTTGCATGCGAACCCCCCGATTGCTATTAATGCAGTACTACTTAGTTATCGCAAAATAGCAGTACACTGCTCACATAAATGCCTCTGCAGCCCATAATTAGGCATGTGAGAGCTGTGGCTAATATTCCAGCCGGAATCATTGTCAGAGCACGCTTTCGAATACAACAACATGATGGGAAGAACCACGACATCATAAGAGAAAATGCAACGTCTAGCAGTGCGTGGCTCATTGCTCAAGACTGAGTGCAGTTGAATTGTATCAAAACGCAGAAAGAAGAAAATAAAAATGAAAGCGACTGCTGACTTTGCCATACCTATTGTGATCGTAATCAAATTTTTTTTTTTTTTCGAAACATATTCCACCCTGTCAAGATAAATATTCAGAAATGTTGCCCTCTTCGAAAACGTTACTTCAGTGCTACCAAATTTAACAACCACAATATACAGAAGCTGCATTTCGCTGTCGCGCAGCCAAGTTACAGATTTTCTTGAGCCTGACACAAGCCTCAGTCATGTAAAACTAACACGCATGCATCAGCAGTATACCCTCACTTATTCTGTTACCTGCTTTGACGTCAGCCAAGCGCACTAATTTGTTTCGCCACATGGTCGTTATTCCGGTTTCGGTTACTAAGAAAGGAGGGCATTCGTCGAGTGCTGCTGCCTCCGAGCAATAATTAGAAACCACGACCGCCATACGACGTCGGGCGACGCATCTCGTTCGCATACTAAACAGAAATGGTGCCGCCCTGTGCGCCTTAATTAGTAAGGGCAGATGCGGTTACGAGCGGTGCCTGAACAAAGGATGAGGTTTCAACCGCTAAGGGGCGCTGTTGCCGCTTTTCATGTTTGCGTTGCTTACGGCATCTAGCTATAATAGTGCCACTTACCCCAGCATCTCTCCGTCATCAGGCAGCGCACTTTTACGAGTTCGATTACGGTTTTTGGTAAGCATTGTTCTTGTCACACATTAATCTACTTCAGATGCGTAAAGTGCACTCGCCTCAGTGCACATGCCAGAATTCTCCGTCACGGCTATTAAGCGAACACGTAGCGCACAAGGCCAGCCCGAATGGGAACAAGACGCCGTGCTCTCAGCTGACTGTAGCGCCGCGAAGGCCCGCAGAATCCGAAAATTATAGCGTGTCCTGTGCGCAACTGCCACGCTGGCTTCTGGTGCAGCAGCCGAAGAGAGATAACAGGACGGCCAAGAGGCTATACCGGTAGTCGACAACTGTGTGCTCCTTGCCTGCCTTGTTGGCGTAAATGTCCCGTATGCATTCCGTTGGTAACTGCTCAGTTCCCGATTTGTGCAGGCTCCATCTCTCTCAAGGGCCATGTCCATGATTGCTGCAAATGCCAATACATTGGCGGCACTATCTGTGAATGCTACAGAACTTCGCCTGATGTGGGCCCGTACTATACTTATCGGGGATATTTAATTTTCACGAGCGTGAGAAACAGCTGGCTTTTCGGCCCCTGATTCGCTGGCCCGAGCAGCGTAGATTTTATTAGAGTCCGAATGCATTTTGAGACAAAGCGCGTCGTCATAAATGCAAGAAAACATGACGAAACGCCAAAGCTTTAAGAAAAATCGATAAAGGGATTGACCTCTGGCTAGAGCTGCCTTATCAGGAAAGCCAGGTTTGAGCTAAAATTCAAGGCGCAACAGAGAGGACACAGAAGAAGGAAGACGTACACCAAGCCGGCTAATTTTCCTGTCCTCTCTCTTGCGCTGCTAATTTTACGTTATGTACCAAATGGCCCGGACAGTTCCTCTCTTGGCAAGTTTTAACGGCTATCCAGCGTGTTCTTCTTATAGAACTGCTGCAGTTTCTGACTATACAGCCATGAGTACAATTGTTCCGCTCATGCGTGGGCATAACGTCCATTCGAATTCGTTCGGTCGCATGTCCGGTACGCAGCCGCCATCCCGTAACGGTAAGATTCTTGAACTTGCTACAAAATTCCACTATAGACTCTTTCAAAGATCATCGTATATTTTAGTACGTGATTCGGCAAAGGGCCTTTTACTATTGGTTTTGCCCCTTTGCAGTCTTTACTGAGCAGAGGCCCAGAATGGCTGGCACATTTACTGCGGAATGCCATGTTCTACAACTGGTTGTCACGCAAACAGCTCAGCATGGCTCCTTAGAATGGAAAAAAAAAAAAGCGAAGTTCGAGGAACCACGCTGGGCAACAGAAAGAATGCAAGCTTCAGTTTCTTTCCTTTGTTTTTAATCCTGGTCCACAGTCAAGCGCACAGAAAGTTCCTTGCTCTGGATTTCTTGGAGCTCAGCTTCCCGTTGCTGTGGCCCCGGAACCTTTAGCAACTTGACCGTAATCGGCGTGTTGGCTTGCCGGATGGGCTCACATCGCTCGTTTCAAGGCGACGTAGAGCATGTTTCGTCCCACGGGGCTATCTCAGTGAAGCGAGCCGGGTTTCCTTTCGCAATTAGCCGCGTTTCGCATCAGCCACGCTCGCATATATTACGCGGCCGCCGCCCACGCGACTCCGTCAACACTTTTTGTGTCTCGCCTCGAATTCATGTTGGCAGCAGCGGCGCCTTCCAAGCAGCGCGAACTTTCGAGATGTTACGTGCACGCGCCGTATAAAAACCTGTACCGCCTCAGCTTACGCTCGATCTTAAGTTCTCAGGAAAACTTCTAAGCAATTCTTATTTTCAAGGTGCACTGATAGGATGCCTGATGACGTCAGACTGTGAGAACTAACCGCACTCTAAGCAACGCGAAATAGAAAACACTGGCAAGTTGGCTGCATGGATACAACAGCTATAGAAGAGTGCTAACGGCGTGTACCACACTTAAAGTGGCAGTAAAGGCGCATCTCGACACAATCTCATCTGGAAGTAGACAAAAAGCGTGAACCCCGCGCGGAGCAGCGCCACTGTGAAACTTGGCGGCAACTCAGTTTCAACGCTTGCAGTCTCGTTGCATAAACCTGTTGTAAAGCGCCGTTACCGAAGGGCCCTCAAAGACCACCAGACGGAGTTCCACACGTAGCAGGACATTGGTTTCGGAGAGTGGGTCTGAAAGGCAATACTAGGTGAGTAATTAAAAAAAAAAAACAGAATTAATAAGGATTAATAAAACTATACATCAGGCTTTCAGGCAGGATAAACGGTGCAACCGTACTTGTAGTGTTTTTAAGCCTCCCTTCCCAGCGCAGCTAACAGTTGCAAGAAATAATCCACTGGCTGGCTGCTTTAGCTTGTAGGCATTCTGCGCACTATACTCGTATCAAAGATATGTCAATAAATAGTATACTCCTCCACGCGTGTTACTTTCTATCGCTTACTATTTTCCCTATTCCAGGCATCGAACGATAAGACAATGCAACTGAGAAGTGCCGCATCGAGTACGTAACCGCGCACATTTTTATAAGATCCATATGTACTATATTAATCACATGTCAACACGTACCATAGGTAAAATTAGCGCGAAAATGAGCTCAAAATTTTTGAGATGGCCGGTTTGGCACTTAGTTTAGTAATTGATATCTAGATTCAAATGAAAAGGAAACTGATTAATTAATAACCACAAATAAAAAAATACAAAAGTACCTAGGATTTGTTTTAAAAGTTTAGAGCGTAGCGAAAATTTTTTATAATTTACGTAATTAGGCTTTGCCCTATTTCTTGCAGTTGCATAAGAGCCAACTTTGGTGAAGGCAAGATTTTATGTGGTGCCCAATATGAAGAAATACCTAAGAAAAATAAGTGATAAGGAACTACTTGTCTAAGAGTAATAAAAAAAAAAAACATGCGCTGCTCCTATTTTCTTGATTTCATTCTAACAAAGATTTTGCTTGAGGTCGTGACGGTACCCTTGAGAGCCGTTACTTCCTTTGACCACCTCCCTCATCTGAGCGGAGCACATATCACTGAAAAGCTCGAAAATCTCCGAGGAAATAAAGCCGTCACAGAACGCCACTGCGCAGCAGCGGCTTCCCTTAACAGGACAGCAAATGCTTTACATACGCTCCACGAATAGGTGGAGAAATTTTTCTGCTTTCCGATGTTTCTTACCTTATATTCACGCTTGTGTTGGATACTCCAATCATACTTCAGCGGAACTCTGGTTTGGTCAGGAGTTAGAGGGTGCGAATTTCTCGTCTCACGCTATTGCACCTGATTCCTGCCTCGTCAGCCTTGCCTTGCCTTGCCTTGTACTCCTGATTTTTATTTGCGTCCGGCACAGTGCGTCTCCAATTTCGAGACCCTTCGAAGTCTGCGAGAGTCCGCACCTCTCTTTCGATCCAAACCGAAGCGTCCATGCGTCCACATATCTGTCGTAGGCGGCTCCCGAGGGAAACGAGATTTGCCGAGAACGCGAGCATCTGACGAGGATTAGACCCGGCTCGGGAAGCAGCCAACCGGCAGCGCAAAGCCGCTTGATGCAGAGAATGTGACAGGTGTTCGCGCAGGGATGGGAGAAAGGCCTTCCTTGCCCGGCGCTACCTACCTGTCCTCTCTGCCCTACCGCCTAGTTCATCTCTAATTTTTTTTTTATCTTTTCAATGGAAGCAAATATTCTGGCAAGCTCTGCGTACTTCTTCTTCCCCTGGGCGTCTTTCACTGCTGCTCTGTTGGAAAAGGAGTGCCTAAAGACACCTGGCATTACGAAAGACAAGGGAGAACGGGGCCCGCCAACTGCTCGCTCGTCGACCGGTTTCGGGCTGTTTGTCATCGGTTACAACCTGCGCGGCGTAGCCAGTAACGACACGATGGATGCAGTTCGAGAGTTTTGGAGTTTACATCCTAGTAGACATGATGGGGCTAGCGCTGTCGACGGTGACGACGAAGGACTAGCGCACACTACGACGCTACAACGTTGCTCTGCTATACACACGTTGCCCACACCGCTGCGCCCAGGTAATTAAAGGCATAGTATATAAGTGCTGCATGCTGCTGCAGTGCTGTTGCGGTCGACAGACGCCGCTCCAGTTTTGCATACAAACGTTAGCACGAGGAAGATCTAGTGGAGACATTTATTCCTGCAGTAAACGGCTTCACAGATACAGTCAATACAAAAAGTTGGTTAGTAGGGTTTGACGTCCGAACACGACTTAGGCTACGGGGGACGCCGAGGTGGAGGCCTCTGAATAATTTCGACCACCTGGGGATCTTTAGCGTGCACTGCTGACAACGCACAGTACACGGGCCTCTGGAATTTCGCCTCCATAAAAGTTTTCCTCCTCCTCCATCGAAATGCGACCGCTGCGGCCGAGATCGAACCCGCGTCTTTCGCTTTAGCAGCCGAGCATTATAACCTCTGAGCCGTAATAATGGGGCAGTGTACAAAAGCTGGAACAATTTACAACACACCTTTGTGAAGACAAATCACAGCTCACATAAACCTACTGCAGTGTAGTGTAGTGTAACTACACTACACTACAGTACTGTAGTGTAGTGTAGTGTAAGTACTGTACTGTAACTATGAAATAAACTTGAAAAAAAAAACCTGCATCAGTTGACTTACTGCTAGCGACCTGACAAGAGGCTTCTTTTGTGTGACCGCTTCAAATCTCAGCGTCAAAACTTCACCACCCCAATTTTATTTCTTTTCCAGATTAATTCGTTAAACAATATTTAACATCTCTTATTCAACTGCGTTTGCAGCAACGTGTGCACTGTTCACTTATGAAATTCTGGGTGGTATTTAGTGTCATTCACATGGGGTTGCACCTGGACTACCATCATCTACGTAACCTATACGAAGCGATGCAATGATGCTGCGGCAAAAATCTGATGGGCTAGCTACAGAATCAATTTCTGCGTTCAAAACAAAACAAATCTAGTCGCCAAAAGCTCTTCAGGCTCCACGTTTTCCCATATGCTCTACATGCTCCTCGAAAAAAAAAATAGGATGCGCCTAGCAGACTTCTTCACAACGTCGTCACAACGTCTCGAAGAGACCATCTCGACGTGGCGCTGTGGCCTGGGACGCTTGGCACTGCACCAGCGTGGCTGGTGAAGCGCCAAGCGCTCCGACTCAGTCTTCTAGGTGGCTTTGTCCGAGCACAGCGGAGCGAAGCGGGCCCTATCAGCGGTCAGGGAAAGAAACCGAGTCACTTTTAGGAACGCCTACCCGAAGACCGCCGGAAGGGACGAGGTGTTCGCTGTGTTGGCGAGCCACACTAATGAAACACAGGATACATCGCAGTCGGCATCCCGGAGTGTATCTCTTCTCGAAGACCGGGTATCAGCAGAAACGCACTTGAACTGGTGGATCTCTCTGCAGTGTCTGAAACGCTGCTTACCCTTGTTGAGCACCGTACCTAATGCTTAGGAAGCCAATAGTCCTCGAAACCAAGGAAAGCAAAGGGAAACGTTTTTTTATTCTAATTTGTTGCGTTGATAAGTTTAAAAATAGTACTGTGATCATTTTATATCTGAATGATAATTGATTATAAAGTAGATAAAAAATAATCACATGCGATCAGTGGGATTCAAACCCACGACCTCAGGATGTCAAGTACGATGCTCTACCAACGAAGCTATGGCGGTGGCTGTCCAATCTTCTGCTTTCGGGGCATTTATGCTGCATATAACTTGACCTTGAGGATGTTCACCAGCGCCACCCTCGTCCATTGTGGGGGCCATAGTAAGTCCTGTGTTACCGCGAGTGCCGCGTGGAACGTGATTGAACGATGAGAGCCGCAGCTGTGCGAATGGAAGCGAACGCGGTGTTTGCTTGGAAGGTGGGAATTCGGCACTTTTGCATTTTACAGCGGCAGTTGTATCAGAAAGGTCCACCCGAGTTCACTCGGTACTCAACGTTTGTAGTAGCAGTGGGTCCGTCGTTCTTGAACTCTCAGTGACGTCGTTCCCGAGCAATGACTTCGATCTAGCTCTGCTTGCTAGGAAGCGAACCAGCACTTGTGTCTAGTGTCTCGTCTCTCGTTCTGTGGTTCCATGTGTTAGCGCAGTTATATTTTCTAGAATCAGGATGTACCAACTCGTCCACAAAGAAGTTTTAATGCAGCAAACCAACTGGTGCCGTCCGAGTTATCCTAAAATAGTAAGCCTGGTTGGAAAGTACGAGGAAATTGAATACACGCACCTTCCGGGAAACGTGTACCGAGGCTCTGCGTGGACGCTATGTAACAGCTTCCTACTCTCGACGGTACTAACAAGGCTGCGTATGTAACCAACAGACTTTGTCGCGAAGTGCAGAAACAATAGCAACCGGAAAATCGACAAGAGGAACAGAGGAAAAAAATAAAAACAAAGGACGGACGAGAAGCACGGTTGGGAGCGTCGACGGCCGGGCGCCGAGATCGTTAGGAGGAGGGCTGGACGGCACCCCATTTCGACTGCGAGGCACGTCCGGGGCTTCAAACCAGAGTCTGGGGAGCACCTTGTCCCGGTTGCTACAGACGGCAAGCCTTCTCTCTGTGCACTTTGTAACGTTTCTATGTTCTCGCTAGATGGGCTCACGGCGACGTGGAGGCGGTGTCTGTGAGGCCTCGTCTTGGAAGGAAGCGAGCTGGGAAATGAAGCCTGGAGTCCGCCTTTCGCCGTCCTCCGCTACCGGGGCTGCAAGATGTTACTTTTATCCCAGGCCCGGTTCGGTTGGGTATCGCGATCGCGAGGGGTGGGTCGGCCGCCCGGAAAGGCTGGCCATGCTCTCCAAATTCGCTCACCCGTTAGAAGACGTGCGGAGGCTGCTAGGCGCTTCCCTTTCGACCCCTGAACGCGGTCTTGACGGACAACAGTTCCGCACGTGTGGACCGATGTGTGCTCCAGTAGGGGCCGCATCCCGATGGGCAGTGAACCTCCCTTGGCCGTCCTGCAGACATCCTGAACATCCGCAGGACGTCCAAGGGAGTTTCAATGCTCATTGGGATGCTGGTGAAACAGCGCACCTACAACGGGGAAGAAGGCATAACGGTGTGGTAGTACACTCTTTGGCTCCTTTGTGGCGCTCAGCGCACTGCTTTTCTAGCATGAGAGGTACGTTTTCTCTGGCGCCGTGTCCTCCGACTGTCCGCCCCGCCAATGACGAATCATTGTGGCATTCAAGGCGAGAGGAAGAGAGTATGCGAAATATGGGTAAAGATAAAAGAATACTCTATTATCTACAGAATTATATACAGATAATTCCAAGATATATGGCCTGTATGCATCAAAAGCGAGAAAATATATGGGCAACTGCATTCTTCTTGCGTCATTACTTTCCAATTGGGATATGCAAGACCAGACCGGGTCAGTCTGAGACCTAGTGCAATGCTCAACTGCATGGATAAATTTCGTTGCATTTGCCGCCTGCAACTCGGCGCGCAATATGTCCTAGCATAGGTAGCTAAACGCGTTGTCGTTTAGAAACTAAGATTAGTACAGCTCAGTTAAATAACTTTTTATTAAAAGAAAGGAACACACGAATGCATTCCCATGTTATGTCCATGGGCACAAAGTGCAGAGAAATTAGCTAAAGCGTGAACACATGAGCACGTTTCTCTCGATATTGCATCGTAAGACGCAGCTCGATTGCGGATGAAGGCGTCCGTAACCTGAAGCAAAGCGACATTGCAGCAGGCGACGACAGTCCTAGCTTGGGCTCTATAGAGCATCCAAAGCTTGGCTGGTAGCTCCCTATTTCTGCTCGTGCGTATAGCCGTCTTTTAAACGCATGCTATTCTATATAGCTACTGATCACTTGCTACTGTCTTGATTCATGGTCAGCTCTTATTTCTGGTCTGCGTGAAACCTGCGACAGCGCCTTTAGATTTCGAAGACAAAAAAGCCAGCAAGCAGACGAGAAAGTGCAGAGGCTCTAAACTGACATCTTTTAAGCAGAAGACGAGTGAGAAAGGACTCCTCGAGAAAATGATTCCCGGTGCTGTTGGGAAGTTTGCAAGGCTCGAACAAAGGAAAAAAAAAACAGCAGACAAGAGGGCAACGAACGAAATAAAAGTGAAACTTGGAGGACACCGGAGAGCTCTGCTGAGATGGGTGGAGGGAGGGGGGGGGGGGGGGGGGGGGGTGCTCTGCGTTCTGTCCGCGCGGTGCGCCGCCGTGTCTAGAAGTGTCATCGAGTCTGAGTGCGTGTGAGGAGGTTCCCTGAGTGCCCGTTCCTCCTTCGAACGTCAAACAGAGGAGGGAGCTAAAAGCGTTGGCCAAAACTCTCGTCGTGAAGCTTTCTTTTCCTCTCTTTGTCACCCCCTTTTTTTACGAAGCCAGCCGCCCACTCATTCGCTGGAAACAAACGGATCGGAATGGAATGTAAGTGCGCCTTCCGATGCCCCAGTGATGACAGGAGACAGCGGCCCAGAACGACGACAGGTGTCAGAACGCCTCGGGGCCTGTTGTCTCTGTGGCGCTCTGGGGCTCTCGAGGTCACCTTTTGCTGTTTGCATATCGCGCGCCCTGCAGGAGTCGACACGTGGAAACGTGCCGATGTTGCGCAAATATCGACGGTGGATGTCACGGTTGGTATAAAATTTTCGAACTTCTGATTTCGCTTCCCGATCCGGAGTAATGCGTCACTAAAAAATATGAACAGAGGGAGAGAAAAAAACAGCCTTCAGATGCTGGTGTAAAGTATAAAGCAGAGAATAACTTAAGAAAAAACAGAAAGGACAGCCGCATACGGTCCTCCAAGGAGCGAGTCGGTACGCAGAAACGAAAGGTGTGCGGCATGCTTAACAGTGGTGAGACAAAATAGCATTACCACCGTGTCGTTATGCTCAATGCCTTGAGTGCTTCATATACGTGATTGTTTTCATTGTTTGTATATATCGTTTCTTGCTCAAGTGTTTGAGCATGCGTGGTTGTGTCGTGCTGCTGTGTACGAGCCTTGTTGTTTTTGTCGCGATTTACTTTTCCTTATTACTGCTTGATTTCGTCTCTCCTTCTCACTTGAATTCTTGGGATGCTTTTTTGTTATGTGCATTTCCTTGATGTATTAATGATATGCCCACTCTTGCTTAAGGCCTCAAACTGAGGCCGGCAGTATCTTGTAAATAAATAAACCTTGTCTGAATGTGAATCGTCAAAGGCGCATCGAAGGAAATGCTATTCATTACCAGCCCTCGTGCCCTCTCTCTTTCTTTGCTTGTCAAGCCATCAGAATCAAAAGCCTTCACACTTTGTCCATACGTGAGCTGCATTAGATGATAACGTGTTCACTGAATGACTGCCTTCACTTTAGTAGAAGGTGCATCAGAGCAACGCCTTGCGACGAGCTCGTGCACCGCATCAACATTGTATACCTGCAGCCCATAAGGCAATTGGGAGACATTCGAGCGGCTAAAAGACACGAACGAAGGTAGAGGAGACAGGACGAACACCTTTGTCCGTGTCTTCTTTCGCCGCTGGAATGTCGCACGATTGTACTAGCAACCAACTAGCCCAGCTTTCTAAGCTCATAAGTAGGGCCCGGAAATTTAGGCACTAAAGAATCCCGAAATAGGCAGGCATCTAGGCTCTAAAAAATATTGAAATAGGCGCTATAAAGCAAAAATAGGCGCTTTCGATAATACTCTTCATTTATTACTACAAGATTTGTCAGTCAAGCACGGAGCGTACGCAGTCCTCAACTGAAGCAATAAAGCACATTCTCAGATTTTCGAACTTGAAGCTCCTTCCGTTTTCGCTAAGCAGAGCTTTATACTTTGAAAAGCTTCTTTCGACGTCAATGAAGTTAGTGGCGCGAACCTAAAGCATGGGAGTTGCTAGTGGCTCAGGCCTTGGGTAATGTGGCCGTACGTCTCCGCGCAGAAAGTATATCATTTGGGACACTGTTTATAGGCCTCTATTTTTTCTACCAATGGCTGCATCTTCGTAGAAGCAGTAGCGCCCTTTCCTTCCAGTCCCTGAAGTGCTGCTGGTACTTCTGCGACTGGCGTCAATGATTCATTTATTGAGAGTCCAGCCATTTCCAACTTTGTCATCCTTGCCGTCAATGTTGAGAAGTTTGCACTCGCCTCTTGCTACACTTCGAGAAAAACACTTCGCTCAAGTTACACCACGAGAAAAACGTTTGGCGAAACCCGCGTCTTTTGTGCGTGCATCGGCGCGCGCCTTTCACCATATTTAGCAGATGTCTCAAAATCGGCATCGAGGACCGAAATACCGGATTTAGGCATTTATAGGCAAAAAGTGCGACTAAATAGGTACTATTTCCTATAAAATTACAAAAAGGCAGGCAAGTGCAAAAATCCTCCGTTTAGGCATTTATAGGCTTTTTTAGGCAAATGCCTGAAGTTCCGGGCCCTACTCATAAGGCATCGCCAGATCTTTTGCGCACGACGCACGTTTGTCAGGGTGCAAGGACCGAAACCGCAGCGGCCATCAAGAGTCGCCCTTTTGTCTGCACTGAAGGGGGGTGGCTTTTAGAAGGGGCGCCGTCTTCACCAGGTGTAATAAAGAATGCTTTTACTGAAGTAACGCTCAGTGTTTAGGAAGGGCCCTAAACTACTGCGCTTCCCTCAGATCATGCCGAATTGTGAAAGCAGGCACAGACGAGCTACTTTGCAGGCGAGTTCACAAAGCCCTCAGCAGGCATTACCACTCCACAGCGGTCAAAGTGGAAGCCATGACACGAATATACCCTTCCGTGTGATCAACACTGTCAGCTGAGCCCCTGAAAAGATGATGCCGGCTCCAGCTTAAGCAAGAGTTCATCCCACGCTCTCAGCGGTGAGTCATCAATTGCGGCGAGAAGCTACCAAAATGCACTCACAGCTACGTCTAATGGCATATTCCAGTCGGTGATCCGAGGCACGTTTTCTTTTTTTATTGCTCTGCGAAACCGAAGAGCTTGTTTCAAAGTGTGATTTGGACTTAGATCATGAGTTCTGAACGGGCCGCGACGTCATGGTCCCTAGACTTTCTAGACATATCTTGCGCCTTCACGGATTCAGAGAGCGGCTCCGGATCACCGATTGTAATGTGCCACAAGAAATGCGCTGGCATCCACGAAACACTAATTATGGCAGCAGTGCAGCGCTGTCTTCGACGGAGGTCGAAAGAGTTGGGGCCAATTCTCGCATTCGAGCTTCGTCGACGCTTCCGTCCGCAGCTTTGCCCCTACTCCGCGCCACTTTGTTTTCTTTGCATTATTCCTTTCATTAACTTGTTTCCTTTTCCATCTCGCCCAACGCGTTCTGCGGACACGAAGGCAGAGAAGACGCACTTCGATTTTCCCCTCCCCAAAAGTTTTCCGGGAGACGGGAGTTCGAGAAAAATCAATAACTACCGCCCAGTTGCCGTCTCCAAGGTTCGCCTTCCTTCCCAACCTCGGCAAAGAGAAAGGGAGAAAAGGATATCTTAACTGGCATGACGTTCCATTAATGCGGGCCGCGCTGCGGAGCAAAAAGGGGCAGGTTGGTAGGGCGCAAAGCTTCACGCTTTGACGAATTACTATTCACCTCGGCGCTTCCGCGATCCAGCATATCGCTTATTTTTACAATATTTCCCCACTTAGGTAAGGTATTCGTTGAGTGCAATTTCTTTTTTCTTTTTTTCCCCGTCGCTCCCACCGAAAGTTGCATAAAAGGCGGGACCTCGTTTCCCCGCTCGTCCGGTACGGGATGTGGGTCTCTCGCGAATCCGAGTCGGGTGGTTTCCCGCTGAAGCATAGTAAAGCGCTGGCGCCATTTGTGACGTCATCAGCGACGCGTGCACGTGTAATTTGAATATCGGGAGGCGCGAAAAGGGCCAGTCATGGGGGACTACCTGGTTTGCAGCACAGCTCATGGTTATACGTCGAATGGTGCACGCCCCTAATGAGGAAGAGCTGCGACGCTCTCCCCTCCCACCGTCCTTATACATTCCAACTCTCAAAGCTCACTTACCACCCATCATGCGCGGCACATTTGCGTAGTCGAATGAAGAAAATCCCCACCCTGGCATCACCCGGGAGCAGTCCGACTATTCCTGCGATCCACAGCACTCAAGTCGCCCTGGAAAAAAGAAGAAATGAAATGGCTTTTGGAAGAAGGGATGACGGCTGGTTCAAGTTGTCCTGCAGCCGGCATTTTTTTGTTTTTCCCGCGGTAATAACATGCCAACCAGTTTGCGATTTCCCCTTCGCTACACGGCGTCTAGATGTCAGTAAATGTAAGATTGTAGCCTCATATCGCCACCTTCTCACCACCGATGTCTTCGTCCTTTCAGTCGTTTGGTTTGGTTCGGTTTATGGGGTTTAACGTCCCAAAGCGACTAAGGCTATGAGAGACGCCGTAGTGATGGGCTCCGGAAATTTCGACCCCCTGGGGTTCTTTAACGTGCACTGACAACGCACAGTACACGGGCCTCTAGAATTTCTCCTCCAAAGAAATTCAACCGCCGCGGCCGGGATCGGACCCGCGTATTTCGCGTCAGCAGCCGAGCACTTTAACCACTGAGCCACCGCGGCGGCTCCTTTCAGTGGTTTCTACATATCTCATGAGCTAGCGTGTCCATGAAGAAAAACCACCACGTAGCTCCTTAAGCGAATTGGTTTTAGAAGTTCCCGATCTACCGCACTAGTCTCATCTTCCGCTTTATAACATAAGAAAGCCATTCACCAATCCGTGCGCGTCCCAGAAGTCTGTTTTCACCTCCGCTTTGCAGCAAAGCACTGCCCATTTCTACTTCTGCCTCAGTGTGGCGGGTTTGCTCAACCATACATGTCGTATTATAGAAAAATAAAACGGCAGATTTTGCATCCAACAAATTTGTTCTATACCTCACAGGCTACCTGCTGCACGTGGCGAAGAAATTGCCGTAAATATTTTCGCCATTGTTCTCGATGTAGCATCGTACCTGCGTGTATACACCTACAGATAGTTTGGTTTGGTTTGGTTTATGGGGTTTAGCGTCCAAAAGCGACTCAGACTATGAGGGACGCCGTAGTGGAGGGCTCCGGAAATTTCGACCACCTGGGGTTCTTTAACGTGCACTGACATCGCACAGTACACGGGAGTCTAGAATTTCTCCTCCAAAGAAATTCAACCGCCACGGCCGGGATCGACCCCGCGTCTTTCGGGTCAGAAGCCGAGCACCATAACCACTGAGCCACCGCGGCGGCGTCAGAAGGGGACTTGGCGTCCCACTACCGGAAAAAGCAGAGGACACGCTGAGGGGCGCCATCACGTGATGATGATGCTGGATTTTTATGACACAAGAGCATCTGTTACCAGAGTGCCATGGCACAAGGCATTTGCTTCTACTGAAGGTGAGGTCAAGGACTCATTTCCCAAGCACTTCACCCAAGAGAAGCCGAACATCAGGCGAGAGGAAAGCTTGTACCCATTGTATATCACCGGTGGGTACCCGGCGGCACTGGGGATCGAACACCGCACCACCCGCGTGCGAGGCAAATGCTCAACCACTTAGCCACCGCTGCTGTGCGCCATCATACAATTTCAGCTCGATACTACAGCTCGATAAGTAGTCGATATGAAAAAGAGCGCCATTGTGTAATTTCATATCCACTGCTTATCGAGCTGTATACAAATACGTTTATTGCAATGTAAGCTCCCTGCCAAAGGTGATGCAGCGAAGTTTCGTCGCAGTTCCACAGAAAAGCAGAATGTGTCAAATATATATTTCGACAGAGACGGTGATTCGAACTAAAGAAATCCTTAACACAATAGAAACACTCTCCTCTGGCCGCATCAGTTCTTTACAGCCGCATCGGAGGAGCCTGAATTCCTTTATGCCTGTGAGGCAAGCGTCATCGATGCCTCAGCGAGTCGTCTGTCACAACAAATGGCGTCATGCTCTTTGTGAGAGCGAAGTAACTAACGTCCGGCTACAGTCCTGAAAGGAGGCCTGGTTTCACACTGTTAAGTTCTCATCAGAGGAAACGCGTACGCAAACCATCTAGCTGCCTGCCTGCAATCACTAATGGCTCTAAGACGGATGGCCAGCTGTGCACTTTCCGAACGTCACCCCGTTTTAAGACAAACTCTGGAGGGAACTGTCCACGTGCTGTGACAGCGGCGTCTGTAGGGTTGGTATACTGAAGCACACTCGCTCTTGTACAGATGCCTGCCCTTTTCGAGTTAGTTTGCCGCAAGTGATGAAATGTTATGCTTCGAAATGGAACGCGTCAGGCGAGTACGGCAATCTTGCCACTGCTTTCTTGGGCACCAATAGTCGTTTCTACACACGTGCAGAGGGACTGGCTGTGATCTATACAAGGATGAGGACCCTGCGGGTCATGTGAAAAGTGTTAGCCTATTGGCACATACTGTAGCGCAGCACATGGTAGCTGAACGTTGTGGCGAGTAGGTATGCAAAAGTTGGCTGCAGTGTGCCTGGGAGAGGAAAAACGACGTCACTTTAAGCTGTACTCTGTTGGCACTGGGAAACAAGCGCGGCACTTCCCTTTGTGTTTTGTGCTGCCGTAGCCTTTAGGAAAGAAAGGCAAGCCTACAAGATGTATGCCGTACCCACGTGACCTTGTAGTAAGTGTGCCAACACCCCACTGCAGATAAGAGAGCGGCAAATCAAGCTTTGGCTGTTGGTCGCCGTTGTTGCACTCGTGTTAAATATCTTGTTACCCTTCTTACCACCCTCCCTCCCCCCGCCCGCTGTAAGGAAAGAAGTACCGTTGGGGAAAAACAAACAAACATATGCATAAATGATTAAACAACTACGCTGCATAACCCGACTCGCCACAGGCCTAACAGCTGAGAAACTGATAAACCGTGCAACCTACCGTAACGTTAAAGCTTTTCGAAATACAAGCAAATTGATGAGGTCAGTTCGTGAATGTAATTAGCAACTCAGACAAAAAGAAGGCGGCAATATTTACACAAAAAGAGAGCTTTCATTCACTTGTCAATAGGGCCTAGTTTCCTAGAACTGAATTAAAAAATCCAGCTTCACCAAAACTATAACCTGCTTTTTTTTTTATCTTTTGTCTACAGTGTAACATTAGTTTTATTTTTATATATGCTCTCCGTTTCTTGGCGCATAAAGTATTAAACCCTAGCAGCCGTGCAGCTGCGTTTCCGACTTCGCCGAAGTAATTTCGCGCTACAGAAATTCTGATCAAGGCAGCTTACTTCGACGCTTCCGCCGGTTTCACATCCAATTCGCTCTGGCTTCCCGAAGTCATCATTTTTCAGATGCGTGCTCCCACAACGCTGCGCTGGCTGCGTAGTTTTCGTTTTGATGAAGGTAAAGTAGTTTAGCACTTCAAAAATGCACAGGCGTATTATTTTTCTGGCCTGTTTTGTGAGGAAAATAGAGCGCAGAAATTAACACTGGCACGTTTTCTCGAATCTGAAGTTTTTTTCCTTTGTCAATATAAGTTTTGCGGTATGAAACTCGACAGAACCGGAAACAAAATATAACTGATACTGCAACAAATTCTATACTTTAAAAGCAATGAAATAAGGTTTTCGTAAATAAACACCGAAAACGTTTTCTGCGGTATTCGGCAGGCCCGAAGATCCTTGTGTGGGACAGCCTTCTCCGCAAAACTCGGCGCGAGCCTAAAGGCATAGTGTTGAAAAAAAACTGAGCCCAGCATTATGCGCTGCTCTCTATGAAAACGGCTCAGTTCGATTGCAAAAGAAAGCGATCGTGTTCCGAAGGCACACAAAATAACAAAATAAACCATGTCTTATGAAGCGTGGCGAAGCACGAGAGGCGCAGAGAAGTGACACAGCTATGCATCCGCACTGCCGCCGGCAAGTGCGGATGCAAGTGGAAGTGAAAGAGGCGCACTATCCGCATCAAATCAAATGCGAACAGCGGAGCGCGTGGCCAAAGGTCTAGCTCACATACCCTGCCTGTCAACATCGGAGACAGACTAGCTCATCCGGTTTGCGATTGTTTTGTGTCAGTTTCTTTTTTTTTACGTTCGTTTTCTCGCTTTGAATACTGGACCTCCAAATCTACACTTGCCTCCGATCACAACTTGAGCAGCCAGCGCGACTTCGCTGGCGGCAGCGGCTGTAGACAGCCTCTCTCCTATTCGCCATACGGAGTCTTCACCTGGATAGAGGCTCCTGCGTACGTGCCTTGTTCTCTGCATAAACTGCGGTGGGGAGTCATGAAACGGATTGAGCCTTTCGCCCTTTGTTTTTATTCATTTTCGAGCCCTTTCTTGTCCCCGCCCAGATACTACGGAAGAACAGGAGGAAGAGCTGACTGAAATTTGCTAACGAGAAGTGAGAACGCCAAACACGGTCTCCGCTCTATCGGCACCCCGGGTGCTCCGAGCGGCAACTGTTCTGTGCACTGCTGCTTGTATACACATGAGAGAGTTGAGCCGCCTGACTGGGCGGTAAAGCATGTAACTACCAGGAGGAATAGGACGGGTGCCTGCTTGCTTCGTGCGCTGATGTTTTTCACAACATTGCCAATGGCATCAAATCTTGCACGGAACCTGACAATAACCGCAGACGAACTTCCAGAAGGCGAAAATGACAGCGTCGTCCGACTCTTCGCGCACGACGATGACGAAGATGATCGGACGAGCCAGAATGGGCTGTTAGTGACGGTGGCTGTGTAGTACAGGCAGTATTATAGTACCTTTAATTTGAACCAATTGCCCAGAACGCGCCCAAGCACAGCGGTCTAGCAGAGAACTGCGTCGAAATATATGGTACTCTGTAGCAGAAGCCAGTCTCGTGGTTCACGCGGGGCATTCTCCTGCACGCTAATTCGTCGGGTCGGGCAGGCAGCCGGGATGTGTAGTGGGTAGACAAGCGAGGCGAATTGTCGCTTTCCAACTCAAATCACGCACCCGGCTACAGTAATTCGCTGCGGCATTGCGGACCTGCTGGGACACGAATCAACGTGTGTGAACGCGTGCAGGAGAGACAAATGTGTGCTCGCTTTCTCCCGGTTCCAATGTTCCACGCCGCTTGCTGGGGAAGCTGTAGCAAATCGAATCACTCCTGTTTCGTAGTCCTGGAAGGGCAGAAACGTTTATTGAGCTAGCTCCTCGGCCCGAAACTCGGGCCTCAGACACGAGCGCCTCATCCTAAAAATACGGTGGGAGGAAATGACGCAGTAACTGTCACATATCTCGGTGAACATCCGAACCGCGACGTATGGGAAAGGATAAAGGAGGCAGCGAAAAAAGAGAGGAAGAAAGAGGTGCCGTAGTGGAGGTCTCTGGAATTATTTCGAGCACCTGGGGATCTGACACTGACATAGAACAGCACACGGGCGCCGTTTGCGTTTCGCCTCCACCGAAACGCTGCCGCCATGGTCGGGTGCGAACCCGGGTACTACGGCTCAGTAGACAAGCGCCTTAACCACTGAGTCATTCATCTCCCTGCACGATGCCTGCTGCACATGCCCCCCCTCCCCCGACGCGCTGAGCTCTTCTGGGCACTCGGGAAATCCCGGCAACGAGGCCGCCGACTCCTTATCCTGAGGGTCTAGAAACCGGGCACGGACGGACCTCGTGGGGGATTTCACGAAGGAGCGTATGCACTCGTTTGCTGAGCTCACCGCAAACTCCCGCACTGAGCGCCTAATCTAACCGTCACACCACCCATCCCTCACTACCAGAGAATAGTCAGTCTGGCGTCGCCTGCAGACGCGAACGCTTCCTACACCAGCTATATGCCGGTATCCCTCATATGCATTTTGTGCTCCTACCCCAAGGCCACCCTTACCTACATCCTGCTATCATGCCCGGCGTTTCCTCCCTCGCCGGGCCGGTGCCTCTCCGAACCTGGGAGGAATGGGAGACTTCATTACGGTCAACGGACCTGGCCAGGCAGAAGATCGCTGCATACGTCATAGACCAACACCACATGAGCGTTTAGACCGTGAGTGAGCTCGTGCGGAGAACCACGAGGTCTGCGGGCCTCGAATTCTCTTGGTAAATAAAGTTTTATAGCGACAGTTACATTACCTGCAGTCTCGCCGTTTCGCTGTGGCTGTCGGTCGCCAGTTCTGCGCATGCGCAAGGAGCCGAGTGACGTCAGAGCCGCGCAGCTGATGCGCGGCGCGCAGACCGCGGAGCAGACGCCGCTCGCCTCCGACCGAGGAGAGCCGAGTAGCCATGATGATAAGCAAAACAACTACGTATAACCTGGCATAGCTGAGCTAAGCCACTGCCAATTTTCAGTGTTCATACCAACCAACTAGTCCAACTTTCTGCTCTCAAGTGCTCCAAACACTCTGTTCGTTGATAAAGTTTTTGATCATGATGATTCCACTAAATGGTTTGTGAGAAGCCGCAACAGGTTTCACTGTAACAAATGGCGGTGGCTCAGCTCGGCTAAGCAGGGTTATACTGAGCGAAAGGCAACCGAACCAGCGGCCGATGTCGACGCGGAGACGTTGGCAACATCCGCCGCCCTTTCCCGCTTGAGATACTCTGTCATACTGCCGCCTGAGCTGTGGCTGCGGCACACGCGAGCTCTCCTTTTCGATCCTCCGACATGTTATCAGGCATGCGACACTGCTGGAAAAAGGGAGCGGAGGCGAGCGCAACGACGAGGCAAGCGGTGTGACGTCATACCGAACGGCAGCGGCCGCTCCGCGGTGAGGCACGCGTTGTGACGTCATGCCAGATAACGCGGTGAGCGCGCGGCGTCCGCCAGCTGCGACGGTCGCTAGGGAACAGCTCAAAATGGGTTCTGCGCCTCCTCGGCCGCCACAGCGAAATCGAAAGTTCGTGGCCAATGTAGCTTTCGCTACAAACCCCACACAAGCGGAACAGTACTTGAAAGGGCCAGCCCTTTCACGTACTGAAAGATGAAAAGAAGAGGTGTGGTAATGAAATGTAATGAAGGAAATGAAAACTGAATGTGCCATTAAGCCTGAGGACATCATCATCATGAAATAAAAAAAAATGGCTGAGGCTTAACTTGGTTAAGCCTGGAGAATGCGAAGCATCATCGTGTCGCGTAATTTGGAGGCGCACAACCACAGCGACTGCGCGAGGTGGGCCCCCGTTTCTCCACTGTCGTGACGTCATCGTGTCACGTGGTGTGACGTCATGTATCACGTGATTTGGAGGCGCACAACCACAGCGACGGCGCGAGGTGGGCCCCCGTTTCTCCACTGTCGTGACGTCATCGTGTCACGTGGTGTGACGTCATGTATCACGTGATTTGGAGGCGCACAACCCAGCGACGGCGCGAGGTGGGCCCCCGTTTCTCCACTGCCGTGACGTCATCGTGTCACGTGGTGTGGCATCATCGTGTCACGTGATTTGGAGGCGCACAACCACAGCGATGGCGCGAGATGGGCCCCCATTTCTCCACTGTCGTGACGTTAGCGTGTTACGTGGTGTGACGTCATGTATCACGTGATTTGGAGGCGCACAACCACAACGACGACGCGAGGTGGGCCCCCGTTTCTCCACTGTCGTGACGTCATCGTGTCACGTGGTGTGACGTCATGTATCACGTGATTTGGAGGCGCAAAACCACGGTGAAGGGCTGAAGTGGTAGCTAAAGTAGTATGCTTCGCATAAAATTGGATTTGACGAAAGAAAATGACGCTGTAACCGTCTCACATATGTCGGCTGACATCCGCAACCTCCGATTAAGGTTGCTGGTTCTAATCCATTACACGAGGTAAGTTTTAACTGAACCACCAAGTTTATGCTGCACGAAACTCTGAATCGTATGACACTATCCGGAACATTCTACTGCAAACGGTTGGCATGGTACGACTTTTTTTTTACGCAGGTCCTGATTATTTGCGGCAACGAGCTCTCCCCGCTATCGTGTAAAGAGTTACTTTTTGCTATTTAAACAACCGTATTAAAAGTGTTCTTTCTTTTGATTGAGGTAGTAGGCCTCGCCCAAACGGGCAAGAGCTCCCAAAAATTTGCCTACAGGCTCATTGGGGTGCCCCTCCACACGGCAATCTTTAGTAAAAGGCGAAAGATTGATTCGTGACTGGGAGAGGCGAGAGCTTAACACTGTTGTTGTTGTTGTGACTGAGAGAAGGATGAAAAGGAAATTGCACGGGCCTGCTACTGGCTCCAGCCGAGCCACCACCGCTGCCATCGTGCAGACAGAGGAGAGTTAAAAGATCAGAGGAAAGAAAAGACGCGCGTCGCAGCAACAACTGCGTCCGCCGGAGCGGACGCTGCTCAAAAAAGAGATAAGCGGCCGAAGCCGCGCTCGCCGAAGCGAGAACAGATACTCCACGACTCTCTCCAATACTTAACACTAGCAAACTGGCCCACGGGACCCCATTATCGGCATGATGCCAAGAGATGCCACTTATTCGGTTTGATTTCGTAAACGTTTTTGGTTGAAAAATGAGCACACCTAGGTCCAATCTACAGAACCCGGCTCACTGACTTTATAAGTGCAAGGTCCTTATTGAAACGTAGATTTGTTTTGCTTTTGTATTTTGTCAGTTCGCCTTTAATGGTTTCGAATGGCTGTCCTTTAGCAAGTCGCGTAGCTTCTCGTGTCACTGGGGCTCCATCAGCGACAAAGGGTGATAAAGCGGCGTGTTCTCGACGCCAAAAAAAAAAAAAAGATGGCTGTCGGTTTAGCATGGCTAAGCACAAAAAGATGTACGAAAGCACGGTGAGCCACACAAATTTTGGTGAGCCACCAGAATTTCGGGGATAGAAAAACCCATGGCTGTCCCAGGTAAGTTCCGAACGTCGGTCAACTCAATTTTGAAATTTTCGGCGATGGGCCAAGCAAATTTCGAGAGCGGGCCAATCTCATTTTGAGACAAGGTCAAACCTGTCTTCGATCCGAGCACAGACGGGATCACTGGCAGTCATAACCGGCCAAGATCACTTGAAGGTCGAATTTCGCGTGGTCCATACCATATACGCTGATGGGCCATGTTGGGGACTTGCCAGTGTCATACTACCTCCCAGGAATCCATAATCCAATTTGTCTATTTCGGCCAAGGTCACTTCAAGTGAAATTTCGGGTTGTAAATTATTATTATTATTTTTGGTTCTTGAGGAAACGAAATGGAGCAGTATCTGTCTTGCATATCTCGGTGGACTCCTGAACCGAGCCGTGAGGGAAGAAAGGAAGGTGAGAGTGAAAGAAGAAAGAGAAAGAGGTGCAGTAGTGGTGGTGGTGGTGAAAAACATTTATAATGCAATAAATTTTTACAGAGAGGTGATTGAAGTAGGCCCTATTGGCCCTTTCCCCTAACAATACTAGGTGGAGCCCCTATTCCGGGGCCCCATTGGCAAGCAACGCCGCCCGCGTCCGGTGAACCAAGGCCTTTTGGGTCTTTAGGTCCTGACAGCCGAGCAGGGCCGCCTCCCAGTCCTCTCTGGTGGGGTTGGGGTGGGGGGGATAGATGGGTTTGATTGACACGCCCAAACCATGTGGAAGGTGTCAGCCACCTCCCCACAGAACTGGCACGTGCCATCAAATGATGCATTGAAATGTTTAAGTACCGCCGGGCACAGTACAGTGTTAGTAAGAATTTTGATGAGGAGGCGCTCGTCAGCGCGATCCAGTCCCTTACAAGGGGCTGGGTAGCGCCGGTGCTCCTCCTTGTAGTAATCGGTGATGTGTTTGAATGTAAGGGCCAGATTGTCTGATTGGTGGTAGGCGCCCAAGGACAGGGAGATAGCCCGGGGAGAGAGTGCGCGGGCGGCCTGATCGGCCTGTTCGTTTCCCTGGAGGCCCTAGTGACCGGGGGCCCAAATCAGGTTGCGTCGAATGTCCCCACAACGACAAGGTGGTCCTGGCCTTGGATCTTAAAGGCACATTCGACAACATCAAACACGAAGTAATCCTGGACCACCTCAGTAACACCAACTGTGGCCACAAAACATTCAACTACATAAAACAATTTCTTACAGACCGTCAAGCCTACATACGCATACAAGATGCGGAACACAGGCCATACACCATCGGCTCGAGGGGAACACCTCAAGGCGCGGTCCTGTCTCCCCTCCTCTTCAATTTGGCAATGCTTCATCTTCCCTCCAAATTGTCCTCTTTGCCCGGGATACATCACGCTCTTTATGCGGATCACATTACAATCTGGGCCACGCAAGGTAACCTGAGCCACATGGAATCCTGCCTGCAAGCAGCGGCGACCCTAGTCGACGACTACGCGGCCTACTGCGGACTCCAGTGCGCCCCATCTAAATGAGAATTTGTGCACATACGTCCCTCTCCTCGGGACACAACTCCGCTTTGCATCAGTCTCCCCTCGGGACCGATCCGGCAGTCCAAGGAGATCCGCGTTCTTGGTATCTTCATACACCACCAGCGCAGAGTCGACACCACCCTAGCCAAACTTCGCACGGTGGGAGACCAGGTGGGCCGCATGGTCCGCCGGGTCTCCAACAAGCGGGGCGGATTACGAAGCAAGGATGCACTGCGGCTTGCCCATGCTTTCGTAACGAGTAGAATCCTCTACTCAACCCCCTACTTGCACCTGCGCAAACATGATGATGACCAACTGGAGGTCATCCACCGGAAAGTCATCAAGCGGGCTCTCGACCTCCCGGTCACCACGTCCAACCAGCGACTTCTGGCCTTGGGCGTGGTAAACACATCCCGGGAGCTTCGAGAAGCCCACTTAGTCAACCAATACACGCGTCTTGCACAGACCACGTCCGGTCGCCGCCTCTTGGACCGGCTACACATCAAACATGACTACCATATTTAGGAAAGGGAGAGAGTGCCAGAACCCTGGAGACGCGCCCTCCGGGTCCGACCCCTTCCCCGCAACATGTCCAGAGAAGACCATAGCGGTCGTCGCCAGGCGCGCGCGGAAGCGTTGGCGCAATACTATGGTAACCAACAACATGTGTATTACGTGGACGTTGCCGGCCCACACCACGGGGTGTGGTACACGGCCGCAGTCGTACACAACACAAACACAGTAAACGGGCTCACTTTCAATGCCTACAGCGCAAAACACGCGGAGGAGATTGCCATTGCTCTTGCTCTCACTAATCCCAAGTCGATACACATCATCACCGACTCGCGGGGGTCCTGTCGGAACTATGAGTTGGGCTGGGCTCCCCCGCTTGCCTGGCGCATATTGGAATATAGCTGCCGATGCGAAGATCCAACTCCACGCAGTAGTGGAGGTCTGCACCCTGGGCAATCCCCCGGCGTGGGTATGTGCCATGAAGCCTGAGGATATCATCATCATCATCATCCGGAATAATTTCGATAACCTGGGGATATTTAACGTGCACTGCCGGGCCTATGAAGACGGCACAGTGGAAGCCGCCGCCACTATCCGAACTAATTCACCTGCACAGGCGGAAGAAGCCGCTATCGCACTTCCGTTGGCCCACTCCCCCATTAACAAAAACATAACCGAAGTTCGCACAGATTCTCAAGCCGCGTACCGCCACTACATAAAGGGCGTGGCGACACCGGCCACACACCGTATTTTTGCCACGGCCGCCTCTCTCGACCGAAAGGTTATTCTGTCGTGGGTCCCTGGGCATGCCTCGATCCCCGGTAATGATCGTGTTCATGCACTAGCCCGAGAACTCTCCTCCCGGACCGCGGACGATCGGACACCCAACCCTGCGCAAGAGGCCCCATCGGTCCTCTCTACATATCATCAAATCACCACATTCTACAAGCTCAGCCACATGACACTGCCACCACCCCACAGTACCTTGTCGCTCTTATCCAGCGCCACATGGCAACAATTACAGACAGGCTGCTTTATTTCACCCTACCGTCTCTCATGCTTTCACGTCACCTTTCCTCCTGATTACAACACCTGTGGCGTGCCCAGATCCACACTTTTCCACTACCTTTGGGAATGTCCTTCCCCAAAGGCTGTACCCCCCATCCCCAATCCCACTCAATCTTCCTGGGAGTGTGTGATGAGAGGCTAGTTGGTAAGGCATTCTGAAGACATAAAACTACGCAGGACACAGGACACAGAAAAGATGCAGACAGGGCGGCTGCTTGATGTACCGCCCAGCGTGCCGGCCAGAAATGGCTGATGGATCGGGCTTTACGTGAAGCACAAGCCCGTGGACTCCACGACCAGCAGGGGACCAGCCTGGAAGATTTTTTTTCTAATAAACGTTGTTTCCGTCCGTCCGTCCGTCCGTCCGTCCGTCCGTCCGTCCGTCCGTCCGTCCGTCCGTCCGTCCGTCCGTCCGTCCGTCCGTCCGTCCGTCCGTCCGTCCGTCCGTCCGTCCGTCCGTCCGTCCATCCATCCATCCATCCATCCATCCATCCATCCATCCATCCATCCGTCCGTCCGTCCGTCCGTCCGTCCGTCCGTCCGTCCGTCCGTCCGTCCATCCATCCATCCATCCATCCATCCATCCATCCATCCATCCCAGGATTATTAGAAACCACCAGATAGGAAAGCTCCAACATAATCAATTTTGAGTCATCCTGTCATGTTATGTCGCACGCCGGCGGCCCGGGTTTGATTCCTACCTAGACCGAAATTTTCTGTTCTTGTCTTTATCCTAATGTCTCACAACCTACATGCTTCATGACGTCATATGACCAATGACGTCGCATACCTAGTGACGTTTCATGGAAGGAACATCCGGTGACACATTTTGCCCATTTCCGGCATCAACATAGCCATTTAATCCTTCCGCATGAATAAGTTCTAATGTCGATCGAGGTTTTAAACAGAACATCAGGGTTTAATTCAGTGCGTTAGACGAGCCTATTTTTTCACACGGCCGCTCAACACATGCTTACCTCCCCTCTTCAATCGAGCTCCAGCCGCAGAACACACACCACCAGATTCCAGTGCGCATGCGCGGTTCATGCTGATGACAAATGCATGTGACAGGTGGCGCCAGCTATTAAGTGACACTGAGAACAACTTCAGGTAAATATTGTTCTCAGTGACAATTTATCCTCTGCCACTTTTGGGTACATTGACGTATGTCCGGCAGCAAAGGAAGCATTCATGCATGCTGATAAATTTGACTTCAAAATTATTCCAGCCGATTCATTCAAACGTTTGACGTCTACATCGGGAAGGACAGACTGCTGCCATTTTTAAGTGAACGGCGATGCAGCCTAGCAACTTTAGATCCGCACCCGAAAATTTGCGTACACGTATGCAGTTTAGTTGCGAATTCGGGTGTTGATGGAGATGCCTGTATTCCGTTTTTGGTTCTCTTCTATCTGATAAACTCTCCGTTTTCGGTCAGATTGGTCCCTTTAATTGTCATCAGAATGTAATTCCCAATAAATTACAGGCCAACTTCAGTTTATTATCAGCGTCCCTTTAAGAAAGCACCCTCCATTGCGCATGAGCGGTTGGCCCTTTATTGTAAAACTCTGAAAAAATGCATTTAACAAACCTAAAAAATAAATGTGAGAGGAAGCCCGCAACGAACCATAGGTTATCGCAAGAAAAAAAAAATTGAAAATAGAAGAAAATTGGCCAACGCTCAGGAGAAAAAAAATCTGAAGTTTTTCTTCTAATTTTTTCTATTTAACTTTTTTTTTAATTTAAAGGCACAATTGACGGCCGGGCGAAGGCAGTTTGTAGGGCAAAGAGGCCCCAAAAGGATTAATAATTAACAACGAGTAAAAGAAACATGGTGGGCTGCAGCACGCCCAACAGCTC
The DNA here is from genome assembly GCF_055824585.1 of Amblyomma mixtum. Taxonomy (NCBI): domain Eukaryota; kingdom Metazoa; phylum Arthropoda; class Arachnida; order Ixodida; family Ixodidae; genus Amblyomma; species Amblyomma mixtum. The sequence goes on along the minus strand of NC_143020.1, from coordinate 120,458,925 downwards.
CAGACGTGCTCGCACGTGACCATAGGGACCTTATTTGCGCATCGTGGAAACGGATCAGAGCAGCGTCTCCCATGTGCGCTTGTTTCAAAGGTGTCCGTTTTCTAAGCAGCAGTGGAATCCCCAGTAGGCACCACAACTGGAAATTAGGGTGAAATCACCACGTAGGAGTAGATTTTAAAATAAGGAAGAAATTTCTCATTGGCATCCGTTCAAGCTAACGCATTCAAAAATGTAAGTACTCCCTTATTGAAAATCATCACCAGCAGGGGGATTCAGCTATACAAATTGGACTTTGAGCGTACCTGCTTCCAGCCGTTGATTCATTGGACTTCGTCCGACACCGTCCCGGCCGCGTGTTCGCCAAATGCAGCCGGTACAGCCAGCGATGACAGCGCCTCCCACCGGCAGGTAGCAGCCACCATTAAGGCTCGTTATAAATATATTCATTCAGAACGGCGGCTTTAAAGACAAAAAAAAAAAATCGCCGCTTTGGCGCAGTGGATTAGAGGCACGTGTTGCATATGGAAGGTCGGCCGTTCGACTCCGCTCTGTCTACTATAATTTTATTCTTTTTTTTTAATTTCAGTTCTTAATTTTTTTCCCTTTTAGGTCGCAAATCGTGATGCTTAGTGGCATATAACGCCGATTAAGCATTATTTAGGGAATAATTATCCCTTTTAGGTAAGCAGTTGTGACAACCTTCAGTCACCGTGATCAATTCACCGTGGTTTCAAGCCTTGTGGCTGTACAGGCTGCAGTTGGCGAATACGCGTCCCGGCCAGCTTAAACGGCAGCCGTTTCGATGAGTACTGGTCGATGCCAGCCAATTACTCCCTTACTCTAAAATCATTCTGCTGTTCATACGGGTGGTCACTACGGTATTGCCGCAGATATTCTATGCTATCATGAGAGGGAAATAACACAGAAGAATAAGAATGAGGTGGAGTGCATATGGCAGGTTCTGTCAGATATCATGAATGGCAGTTTACCAATATCCCTCACGAGAAAAGTACACAAGAGCTGTATCTTACCGGTACTCGCCTATGGGGCAGAAACGTGGAGGCTACAAAGAGGGTTCAGCTTAAGTTAAAGACAACGCAGCGAGCAATGTAATATGATACGTGTAACGTTAATAGATCGCAAGCGGGCGGAGTGGATGAGAGAACAAACGCGCGTTAATGATATCGTAGCTAAAATCAAAAGGAAGAAATGGGAGTGGGCAGGGCATGTAATGCGAAGGCAAGATAACCGCTGGTCCTTAAGCGTAACGGAATGGATTCCAAGAGAAGGCAAGCGTAGCAGGGGGCGGCAGAAAGTTAGGTGGGCGGATGAGATTAAGAAGTTTGCGGGAATACGGTGGCCGCAAATGGCCAAGGACAGGGTTAATTGGAGAGACAAGGGAGAGGCCTCTATCCTGCAGTGGGAGTAGTCAGGCTGATGATGATAATGATGATTCTATTCTAGCTCATCAAAGTTCCTTTGGGGACAGCATAATGGGGGCAGCCGATTTGGCCATGTCGTCACACGTTCATATTTAGTGACTCCAGTCTTGCAGCCTTGTTAATCGCTCGTCATCTGCTTAGCTGCCTGCTTCTCCGGGTGGAGATTTCCTTCTTTTTTCTTACGCCGTTGTTAACTGTGTTGGCCATAAAGGCGGTCAAGAAAGCTACTGCTTGCCATTTAACTTCTATTGCTCTACCCCTAGCAACTCTGAATCAGGCCCGCGCCCTATGCGCTCCTAATAGACGGAATGGTAGTCGTACGATGAACTTTCCCCGAGTATTGGTCACAGGCTCTTTGGTTGACCATCTGCTGGAGGAGGTGGAAGACGGGCACGACTCGGTGCTTTTGTGACATCAGCTTTCGCTGGGCGACTATTTCCTGTCAATGTTAGGGGTACATTTGGGAGCGCGGTGCTACTGGCGAACAAACCGCAAACAATGAGCGTTTGAAGATGACTGCGCGGTAAGAAATGATATTGCGCTTAGACCTGGTTGCGCAAATGGGATCACCATAAATCTTCTTGCATGAGATTATAGAGGATTAACTTGTTTCTGAGCACCACAGCGCTGGTAGACAACGCACGAGAACAAGGATGACGCATAACTGCGCTGTGTGTCCCCTTCTCGGCTGCTGACCCAAAAGACGCGGGTTCGATCCCAGCCGCGGCGGTCGAATTTCGGTGGAGGCGAAATTCTGGAGGCCCGTGCACTGTGTGATGTCAGTGCACGTTAAAGAACACCAGGTGGTCGAAATTTCCAGAGCCCTCCACTACGGCGTCCCTCATAGCCTGAGTGGCTTTGGGACTTTAAACCCTCATAAACTCGTAAACCCTTGCTCCAACCTGCTCAGCCACACGCCTTGCTAAAGTTAACGTGTTTCTATCCAAAATTGCCTTCTTCAACCACAGCGGCTAGGTGCCTTCATTAACAGCTTAAAGAGTGCAAAAAGTAACGCTTAAAAACGCTTAAGTAACGCTTTCTTTTTTTTTACGTTTAAGTAACGCTTAACAAAGTAGAACTTAAAAAGTAACCTTGAAAAGGATTGTTTCTCCATAAGAATTATTGCTTGGATTTTGCGTTCATGTGTTGCTACAGTCAGAGAGGCAGAAACGGCTTTTGTTAGGCTGCCGAGGCTCTTTAAAACCAAACCTAAGTAGAACATTCGTCACGTACTTGTACCAGCGCAGCGATTCGCATCGATACGGAAATGTCTCGCAGCCCAGACACGTAGTAAGCCACCGCCAGTACTACTGCCCGCTTTGAATAAACAAGAAACTCGAAAATATGCAGAGAGCACTTGCAGCTTTCTTTCTACCTCATACGCAGGCGCAGTGCAACCCCCACGCACACGCAGACTAGCTCAGGAAAAGAAGAACCCGGTGGCCGATAAATTTCGAACGCCATTGCTGTTGTTTGCGGCTTGTCTCTCAGCTTCTCGAGACGTTGTGGATACTTCGCGAGCTTCCGTAACGACGACGAAGTTTTGAAATGCAGTTCGCGTGCGAGTACGTGCGCACACTGCTTGTTCACTTCCTTCATCAGCTGCGGCGACTCGAGATTTTAGACAGACTGCGTCCTCCCCACTCCCATAGCGTTTGTTGCTCGTATAAAACAATATCTCGTCCTCTCTTGATGTCCTTTTCGCAGCGCACTTCATTCTTGACTGCAATCTTACACATACGCCCGCCTCGTTTCCCTTTTACCTGCCTTGAATTCGTGCCGACTTCACTATCCTCTTTCTGGGTCCCGACCGCAGCCGCGTCTCGGAGCGCAAAGGAAGTCCTGTCGTCTCGAGCGTCGTCTCATTTCATTCGACAGACCACAATGCGCTCTCTGCGCATCCGGCGTGGCGGTTTGTCTCTACCAGCGCCGTCTTTGGCACGAAGCGAAAAGCGAAACGGATGGAAGCTTGTTCTTTCTGCAACTGCCTGTTTCACGTCGTCACCATGCGTTTTGCATTCCAATGCGACGAAACGGGCCTACCGACGCGCATCGCATTTGTGAAACCGGCTTCGTTATCCTCGGCGCTAGAACTGCTCCGCATCTACTAAAACAACGTCTTCGAAGGCATTTTGTCTGCATATTAAGGGTTCTATTACACCTGCCTTTTTTTTTTCACTTTTCGTGACATTTCTGTCGCCGTTCAGCTTAACCAGACTTTACCCTCGCCTGAAAACGCTCGCGTTTCCTAAAACAAATAAACACGCCATTGTAGTAGTAGATATTTTACGGCTTTATATGGAGCCCCGTCGGTAATGAACAGTCGCTGAAATAATGCACCGCACGCACTCACGCACCCACCCACTCACGTACGCACACACGCAAATGCTGCAAACCATTGCAGCATGCATATACAGATAAACCTCACATGACAAAAAAAAAAACACGCTGGGCGTAGCCCCCTCTATCTCCTAAAAGTCCCTTGTGCAGATCTGAGAGACTACAAAAGCAGGAAGGTTGTTAAGAAACATACTGCTATAACAAAAGAAGGCTTTCGGAATTTTAGTCACCGGCTTCCAGTTGCATGCGGCTGGGGCAAAAATTCAGGGGGCACTTTGACTGTCTAAAGTGCGTAGAGGCGAAAGCGTTTTCCGCACCACTTTCAGTGCTTCTGTGGCACTGGCGGCGTCACATGTAATTGAGTACTAATTACTAAGTGATGACAAATCACTAATTAATGGTTAATTACTGATTAATGCCTGAATACTAATTAACTGCTAATTAAGCTTAAGATTAAGCTTCGCCTTTAGGAGTGGAACGCGACAGCGTGTTGTAGCGCTGCCAGGGAGTCCACGGAACGCCACCACCCGTTCGGCGCGATGCCTTGCCGTTTCAACGCAACGGTTTTTGAGGAAAGGAAATGGCGCAGTAAATCTCTGTCATCTCGGTGGACACCTGAACCGCACCGTAGAGGAACGGAGGAAGTGGGAGTGAAAGAAGAAAGACGAAGATGGCCCGTAATGAAGGAAATGAAGATTGTATTTGAGGAAAGAAAATTACGCAGTAACTGTCTCACATATCTCGGTGGACACCCGTCAAAATTCAAGGGGAGGGGGGGGGGGGGGGGGGGGTCGACGCCTCGCTCGTCGGTAAATTGGTTTTTGAGGAAAAGAAATGTATTTCTCTCTCATATTTCGGTGGACACCTAAACCTCGCCGGAAGGGAAGGGAGGAGGATGGCAGTGAGCGAAGACACCGTATTCACTAGACGTGCCTTTGTTCATTCCAAACCATCGAGCTGGCATGGCGGAGTGGATAGCATGCTCGTCTCGCACTCCGAAGACCGGGGTTCGATTCCCGAGCTCGACCAATTTCTTCTAAGTTCAGTCCCACTTACTTGGAGCATCACTATATGGTCCCTTCAATTGGTTGCATGGTTACTAGCCAAAGTACAATTGGCCCCGTTTGAAATTGGCGCACTGTGACGTCACGACCGTTTCGACCAACTGAAAAGCGTGACATTCTCTGTCGACAACTGCTGCTTACAACGATGAGACATTAAAGGCTTTCGCCTTAATACTTCGTTCAATGATTTCCAGAAGTGTCGTCGAAGCAGGGCACGACACGACATTGTGAAACGTAATTAGCTGCTTTTATAAAATCAAGCTTGCAATGGGACGTATACAGCGTTGTACCGAACTTACAAGCACCAGGTAGGCAACAACACCTGCCTTCCTGCCCCCTTCCCGTTAAAAATAAAAGTCCAGCATTCAATAAATGGAACCCATTGAGGCTTATGATCATTTCAAAAAATAAATTTCTCAATTTCCACTGCCTTTGATGGAGAACCTCCATGTATGTTTTATTCTTTTGTACTCTTGATGTGCGTTTGTTTTATCCCAACTGTCTCCCTTGTATTCCGGGAAGCTACCGTCACTGTGCCCTCCAGGTCTACAGAGTATCATTCCTGTCTGTGTATTCCTTTGTTTGAAAGCTCCTGACTTTGACTTTGGTTATGCTAACATCATCTAAATCAGGCTGGAAGCAAAACTAGCTGCCAATCTGCTTACGGCAGTAGATACTGTGGCTGGCACTTCAGAATCATAAAAAAAAAATCAATGTGACAAATTTTGAAAATAAAAGCTTTATTGCGAACGAAGGAAAAAAATATAAAACTCGTCATTAACTGCCAAGCTGGAGCAATATACGAAGGGCTTTATCTCCGTGACCGAAATGTACGGAGAGTTATCAGCTGCCAAGATACATGCAGGAGACTTAACTTCGCATGTTGATCAGAATATAAGAAGCAGCAATGGTGAGAAGCTCAACAGCAGAGATGATCTCTCTCCATGCAGTGCATGTCTTCGTTCTTATAAATGCATTTTGCAAGAAAACATTTCAGTTTTTAACTAACGACTATTTTAACTCGCAGAGGAAAATGAAAAAGACACCTCCCATGCATCGAAAACGTTCTCTTTTTCGTGCCATGGCCAAACCCGACACTTCAGTCACCTAGTTTGCACGTGCGCATATGTTTGCGAGTAAGATAACGCAAGCTGCGTATTAATACTTGCATTGCTAATTGTCTACCAAATCGAAAAGCAAAACATCCTCTCTTGGGAATCAAACTGCGCCCACCTTTGAAGCCATCTGTCTCATTCTGGGCGCTCATAAAGCAAGTGCCTCGTTAGCAAGGGCCCACCAACGGTAAACACGACGCCTCTCCACCCACGCACGCGCCGGTTCTTGTCGAAAACAGATCAATACGGCGCACGTGTGCGCCCATCCTCTTCACACGTTGCACTCGGTATGCGTGCTAAGTTTCACTTTCGCGGATTCGTTACACCGCTTGAAGCATTCTTCTTCGAATGTAGCCAGCGTTGGAAGCTTAATAAAGGGCCCCTGCCCACCCCATGGTCCCAAACACTCTCTACCTCACTCTGAGCGAGCCTCCTCTCCTTCCATTCCCTCCTCGAAATTCTTCTCTCCCGCTCCTCGTCGAGTAGGCTCGGCAAGGCAAAATCACCCCTTCGTTCTCCGGTGTAAGCCGGAGGCGTGGTGTCTGTGGAGTGCGTCACAGGGCGACGTCATGGCCCCGCCTTCAATAGAATTCTTTTCTTGGTTTTTGCATTTTCTCCGTACACTGAACGATCGAGAGGCGCGATCGGCTCGACCACCTAGACTTGTTAGCGAGCGCATCCTTTCATACATCTGTTTGTCATTCCCAGTTAACGAGCCACCTTTTCATTTTCTTTTAGGCCTCCCCACCGTTTCACGAGCGGAGGGGCGGAAGTCGGTTGTGTTCGAAACACACGGCGAAGCGCGGACCCGGCAACCACCCGTTTGCTTTTCTCCATGCGTGTTGTGTTCTGTGTGTTTGTGTCTTTTCTCCGCTTCATTGGAGTCAAGGCGTACGCAAGATGCACGAAAGATAAGCGGTGTGTGCGCGGAGCGGTTAAGTGGGCGAGCGAGGGAAAGGCTCTGCTGCACTAGTAATTAAAACCTTGTTTTGAGGGCTTGCATAGAAGAAAAAAATCTGAGAAGGGAGCGCGTACGCAGAGCGTCTCGTGAGGTGATCACGGCGGGGGGAGGGGGGGGGGGGGGCGAACCAACTCCCTCAGTTTTACTATGTTTTACTTTTTATGGCAAGGGTTCAAGGCTGTCGCCGCACGCTCCCTCCGCAGTTTTTTTTTTTTTGTTCCTTCATGCGGGTTTGTAGGCATGAGCCAGAACAGAAGGCGCTGCGGAAAGCGTTGTGCAGACGACGCGACGCCAAGGCTACGCCCAATCTTCTCCCGTCAGTCAGAACGATGTACCAATGGAGTGCCTTCAGCGAAAGTAACCCCCCATGACGTCAACGGGGTTCAGAGTAGTGGGCCGGGCCCATTTTTGTTGAAGGAAAGAACGAGCGGGCTTTGATTTGAATTTTCGCAGCTTTTCGGGGCGCGCATGACTCTAGTATTTTGCAGAAGTTATCTTCGATGCCTCATCTATGCAGTGGGCTTGTTTTTCAAAAATGTCCGGACCCTGGGCAGTGGTCTGAAGTGTTTCCAGGCGGCACAAAATCACGGGGTCTGAAGATCTCATGGCGGCCTTCGCCGTTCTACGGCATTGCATGGTGAGCTGGTGCCTCATCATAGCGTGTTATGTACATTAATTTGATTGCAAAAATTCCTTAAAGCATCCAGGGTCGAACATTCTTATTGGCTGCGAGCTCCACCACTCCAGCAAATGGCGCTAGCGTCGCTCTTACGCCGTAAGAAACATCACGTGACTCCTCTCGCTGCGCAAGCAGAGGGCGCTGGAAAGAATTTCTGCGTTTAAATGACATAGGTCGCATTATTGTTTATTTTTTGTGTGTGTTGACGAGTTCCTGTGTTGTACATTGAGATCATATATCATCGTAGTAACATCAACGCGTTTATTTATGCTTCTATCAAGGTGCTTTAAACGCAGGTGTCTGGCCCAAAAGATGGGAAGCTGCATGATTCCAGGTAACTAACGCTGGAAATGGGAAAAAAAGTGAGCTCGTGCTGTGGTAAGAACAGAAAGCATTTCAGGATTAAAGATTACGTTCATGGAGTTGTCACTATAGCCTCTTTACTAAGGAACAGCCAACGCCGAACGATCGAGCTGGCTGAAGCAGACCTCCACATTTTAAGCATTTGATAACTGCTCTCAAGGCGATCAAGGCGGAAAGCTGGGCTAGTTGGTTTGACATAGTTAATTAAAAGACTAGCGCATAAAACTAGGACAAAGACAGAGAAAGAGACAGGACGAGCGCTAAACATCAACTCAAGGTTTACTACACCAAACATGTACTTAAAACACTTCAGTGGCACATGCGCACACTGAGTTACAAAAAACTAATCAAGAAATGGCAAACTATTTCGAAGATACATGGTTTCTTTCCTGGTCAGGGCAAGTGACGTCGTGCTAACACACTTGTCACCTTCCCTGTTGATGTGATAAGCCTCACAAATCTCACGACCTAACCTTGTGCCTCCCCTACCAAGCACACACGTGGCATCAAACGCCGGCACGCACCCGCACCGCTTACAATGCGTAGCCAAATGGCTGCCCCCCGCCAATGAATCCACCAGCGTGCGATGCTCTCGTAGCCGTTCATTTAGGCAGCGTCCAGACTGTCCCACGTAGCATCTACCGCATGAGAGGGGTATGCGGTATACAATGCCAGCAGTGCACGGAACGAACTTGCACTCGTGTTTTATGGTGCATACCGGTTTCGTCTTCTCATTGACGGCTTTGCACATGCGCACCAGCTTTTCGGGGCGGTGAACATGACGTCCACACCGCACTTCCCTCCAACTTTCCTCAGCCGGTGCGAAAGCTGGTGCACGTACGGTATGGCCGTACGCCTGAGCCTTTTGGCACTTTCTCCGGCGGCCATGCCAGGGCGGCCACCTGCCCTGACTTCCTTCAAGAGGCATTCCGCCACAGCCATCACTGTGTCGTTAGGGAAACCGGCCTTCTTCAACCGGTGCACTTGCGCTTGCAAGCTGTCCTCAATCTTATGCTGGCAGGACTTCTCGAGAGCACCCCGCAGGCAATTTTTTGCAATTCCCCGTTTTACCAATTTAGAATGGGCCGAATTATACGCTAAAATTTCTTTTTTTGTGCGAGGATAACTGCTCTTTGTCATCCAAGACCTGGTGTCGTTCCCAGTACATACTCGCCTATTGTATTATAGTACAATGGAGCAGTCGAATGGCGCAGCATTTGCCGGCGCAAACCGGAACCAACTGGCGCACATTTGATGCGTAATGCATCCGTAGACCAGGCAACCCTTACAGCTCCGCACTTTGAGGATATAAATTGTATTTTCCGTGGGATTTAGTGACCTGGTGACAGCTCACCTCTGATTACTGGTGTAGCGTGTTCAGTGTTATCCATAACGGTGGAAACGCATGCGCTGAAAGACGGGTGCGGAATGATGGTTGCTGCAGCGTTTGAGCGGCGGATTGAACTAACCGTGTTATTCTCCGATAGCTCATTCACCCAGTGAGGTCCTTTGCCGCTCAAAAAGTCCATATAATGATTGAGATGGGCTGTAAATACCACCACAAAACCAATAACGCGAGAGCTAAAGGCTCGAGACGCACTGAAAAGCACTAGATCGCATGACGTGATCCCTCTTTCACTGCACCGCAGGCGCTTCCGAGATATGGCGTCACTTCGCGCACAATACTCAAAGGCAGCTTTTCTTGGCAATGTGGTCGTATCTGGCGATCTCGCCGAATTCTTTGCAAGTTGAATTGTATTGCGTTGGATACATGAGTGCTAGTTTCGATGGAATAAAGAAGGCTTGCGTCTGGAGCCGTCGCCACGTGACCTCTTGGCTTTTGTCGAGTTTCTTGTCTGGTGGCGGATGTATCCTCATTTCCAGTTTAAACTGATTAGTGTAGTTGGGAAAGGTTTATGGGTTTGTAGGGGTTTAACGTCCCAAAGCGACTCAGGCTATGAGGAACGCCGTAGTGATCAGGGCTCCGGAAATTTCGACCACCTGGGGGTTCTTTAACCTGCACTGACATCGCACAGTACACGGGCCTCTAGAATTTCTCCTCCATCGGAATTCAACCGCCGCGGCCGGGATCGAACCCGCGTATCTCCGCGTTTACCCTTTATCCTTTTTATACTTTATATCTCCCGTGTCTTTCCCCCTGTGCAGGCACGCAAACTGGTTTCATGTACCGGTTAACCTCCCTGCCTTTCCTCCACCTCTTCCTCCTTCTCCATAAAGTAGTATCGAAACGACCTGCTTTCAGTATACGTGCTACGAAGCCTTTAAGGCGCTAGGTATTCAGTGCACAATGAACACCCTAGGATCGCATTTCAATATTACAGTTTCCAAATATTTTGACATTTGAGAAGGAATGTTCCACGTGAGTGTAAAATATTACCCATTGTATCATTCCTTTCGAAAACCAACGAAATTGCTTTCTTGATGCCCGGAAAAATAATTGTTTTGAATTCGAACAATAAATGGCTCCATAAAGGGTTAACTCATTCTGTCGTTGCTGTTGGCAGAGCTTTCTTACCTTTCAAAGACGTTAGCGCAAAGTGCACATAAGTGCCTGCCCAGAACACTGCCGTTTTCTGTTATGCAATTTTCGCGTTAATTAGCATAGGCCGACAGAAACTGAGCGACCCATTCGCCTTTCGCAGGGGCAGAGGCAGATGTGTTTCCCTTCTCGTTCAGCACTGGCTGCACGAGCTGCATACGTGGGCGTCGGGAAACAAGCCGGCTGTGTCAACATCGGCGCGAGGGCTGGCAGGCTGCTTTGTGCGGTGGCCGACGCCTGGTGTCCCATCGAGCTGTATACGCGCGTGGCGCCGGGGACAGAATGGGTTCCCTGTTGTGTGCTGTTGACACAACGGGCGCGGCCGCCTCCGATATGTAGCGCGCTGCAGGCGTTGCTTCGACTGTAAACGAAGCGAGTTGGGTGTTTAGAGTAGAAGCTGTCGTCGCTTCACGCGCAGCTATAGTTACCCATCGACTGGGCGCCTTTTCGTTGACGCCGGTGCATTACTTGTCATGACTGCTGACACAGATACCGAAACGCAAACACAGGATACAAGACTTGATACCTTCTGGGAGATTCCGGCAATAATGGTACGCCAAACTCGTTAGCTACCAACAATGGAAACGACATTGAGCCTTTTATTTTCGCAATACGCAAGCTGAGGCTCATGGAATTATAGAAGGAGCACTCGCATTATTTCACCGTGCTTCTGAAAGTGCTTTTACCTCAAGCAGTTGTCGATGGGGACGTACACTTATGGAAACTTATGGGAACTTATGGAAAAGCAATAAAACTCCCAGAACATAGAGAGGGGATAAACTTCAAGTGTGAGAAAGGGCGGAGCTGACCGGCCGCCAGAACAGATCTTTCACCAGCTACTCTGAACTGGGAGAAGGGAAGAAACAAGTACTGAAAAATAATTATAGACGACGAATGCTGTTTGTGACGGAACAGCGCAAAACACCGGGACAAGAGACAGCGCTTGTCTCTTGTCCCGGTGTTTTGCGCTTTTCCGTCACAAATGAATAACCAACATGCCTAAGCTGCTGTCCTGAATGCTGTTTATGCGGCAGAGTATGCGTAAGCGTTATTGTCCCCCCCCCCTCTTTCCCCTTTTTTTTCCCGCAATTATGAGCACGCAGTTCTCAGTTGGCTGCTTTAACGAAGCCCTAGTTGGGCTTCATGCACAACTGTTAAGTCAATGTATTTTAAAACACCTCTGTCACGGTAAGAGTTTAACAAACATTACCAACTTAGTCATTTTATCCTCCCTTTGCCTACAAAGCCAGCCTGCTGTAAACTGCAATTCCTTTTCCTTTTTTTCCACTGACCCTTTCCCTATGCAAACCAAAATGCACTTATATTATGGTTATATATCGTTCTTCCTCCTCCTCCCTGCCAAAGTAAGCGTCAGGAAGAGCCTCTGGAGAACATTCCCACTTGCGAAGGTTTTCAACTCGCCGCGGTGGCTCATAGATTACGGCGCTCGGCTACTGCGCCGGAATAGCTGGGTTCGAATCCGGCCGCGGCGAGCGCTTTCCGACGGAGGCAAAATGAGTTGAGTTGAGTTTATTAACATTTTAGTTCTCAGTACAGAAAACTAAGGGCCGGGGACAAAAGGTACAATACCTGTACCTGGCTGGGTCCCCTGACCCCACAACAAAGTTGGTAGCGATGCACTCCGAATAAACAAATCATAAACTAACGAAGAAAAACGAACAAAGCACTTTGAGCGAAAACAACTTAGCGTGATATTTGAAATTGTGCACAACACTCGTGCCAACATTTAAACAAAATAAAAACTGTTTTAGCAAAACCTTGTGCAGAAACCATCAGAAAAATACAGAATCCATCAGGAGAGACACTTATAATCAATAATGTACAACAAATAAGTATGATAAACATAAATCAAATACAGTCCATTCCACTCAAAAGCAGTCACACGAAAAGAAAGTACACATTATAGAAATTCACAAAAACCGTGAACCCAACTACAACCACACAATGAAAATTTCGCGCAAAAATCTTTTCAGTGTATTAATAGAAGGATAATTGATAGCTTCAGCTAACACCGCGTTCTCGTTTAAAGCGTTGGGAATAAGGTATTTGATACTTTGTAATCCATAATTTGTTCGTAAACGTGGTAATATGTAATTTATTTTCCTGAAGCAAAAGCTGTCATTTTTCATGAGATATGTATTATCAAAGCTGTGAGAATTTTGTTTCCTTTGGGTGTATATGTAGAGTGCAAGTTTGTATAAATAGAGCTGTTCAAGATAAAAAATCCCATGTTTCTTGAAAAAAGGCCTTGTGCTCTCATTATAACTTAAGCTTTCCAGAGCCCTAGTGGCTTTCTTTTGCATGATTGTTAACATTCGCAAGTTACCTAGAGTGGTTTTCCCCCAGATCAAAAGACAGTAAGTTAAGTGGGATTGGATGATTGCACAATATGTATTTAATCTGTACCTAGTTGGAATCAGGTTCTTCACCCTCCGTAATGTTCCAACTACTTTCGACATTTTTAATTTTAAATGATTCACATGTTCATTCCAGCTCAGAAACTCTTCAAAGTGGACACCGAGGAATTTAATGGTTTTTGTTTGCTGCAAACTTTCAGTGGGGAAGGTGAGATTAATTTCGTAGTCAATAGGTGTGTTTCTTGCTCTGAATAGGATATATTTTGTTTTCTTGATGTTTAACTGCAAATCATTGCTAATAAGCCAGTTCGATAAGTTACATAGCCAAGTGTTGGCTGCTTCTTCTATTTCTTTCAATTTTGATCCGGAAAAAAAGCATTTGCATCATCAGCATACAAGAGTATATGTCTTGAGTGAAAGGAATATTTTCAATATCATTAATATAGAACAAAAAGAGAAGCGGACCTAAGATTGACCCTTGTGGTACACCCTTATTTATAGTTCTCAATTCGGACACATAATCACCCAGTTTAACGAACTGTTTTCGATTACTTAAGTAACTTTGAATTAAGTTATTGGCATGTCCCCGAATTCCATAAGCATTTAGTTTTTCGATTAGTATGCGATGGTTTACGGAATCAAACGCTTTCCTTAAGTCGAGGAAGATACCAACTGTAAAAAGCTTTTGTTCGATATTCTCGATTATCTTCTCTTTAATCTGAATTAGTGCTGTTTCAGTCGACTTATTTTTGCAAAAGCCAAACTGTTTGGGAGAGATTAAATGAAAAGCAGTATGAGTCGCCCGTGTGCTGTGTGATGTGAGTGCGCGTTTAAGATACCCAGGTGGTAAAAATTATTCAGGAAGCTCCACTACGAATCCTCTTTCTCTATTCTTTCACTCGCACTTAAACCTCTTCCCTATGGCCAGGTTGAGGAGTCCACCGAGAAGTGAGTTAGTTACCGCGGCTTCCATTACCTGGTAATGAATTATTTTTATAACCTTAAGCTATCATTTGCGTTTGCTTTATCGCGGTGCAAACCCTGGATGCAGGACTGCAGATGAGCTGTGCATACATGGTCTGTTCTCAAAGTAGTAGGACTGGTTTTTTCCTGGGCGAACGGGCGGACGAGAGGTGGTCTGTGCGTGCAGGATCGTTGAAGGGGGATATTGGGAATGCTGGGGAAAATCGGCAGTCGGCTCTCGGCCGTTAAAAAGAGGAGGTCGCTTGTACTGTGAACCCCTGTCGAAACGTCTCGTCACGCAGAATCGTCGAGCGTTTACTGCATCAGCGATACGCGATCAAATTTTGAGTAAATCTTGGTAAAACGGGCAAAGAGACTCACAACATGATTAAGAAGGCCTACGGTGACACTTCCATGGGTAGATCAGGTGTTTTTGATAGGCACAAGCTTTTCCGAGAAGGTAAGGAAAGAGTGGAGGAAGACGACCGCTTCAGACGCCCTTCGACCAGCAAGGCCAACGAAAATGTGTAGCGAGGGAAACATTTACTTAACAGTGATCTATAAGAATAATTGCTGATGACTTGAGCATTCCTCAAACCCAAGTTTTTGGGATCGTGACAGAAAACTTACCCATGAGGAAAGCGTGCGCGAAGTTGGTGCCGGGAGTGTTGTCAGAGGAGGAAAAGGCCAACCGGTAGGATCTTCGTGATCTGAATGAGGACCCCGATTTTTTGTCCTGCACAAGGCGGCAACGCTGTCTCAGCCCCCCTACAGCCTCGACTTGGCCCTGCCAGACTTTTTTCTATTCCCGAGAATAAAATCGACGCTCGAGGGGAAACATCACGGATCGGTAGAGGTGGTTCAACAGGCCGTGACGAGGGAGCTAAACAGCATTCCGGTCCAGGCGTTCCTGGAGGCGTACGAAAATTGTAAAACTCATTAGCAGCAGTGAGTAGGTGCGGAAGGGTGCTACCTTGAAAAATTGTAGTCGTTTGTACTATTCTCTTGAATAAATTTTGTTTAAAAAAATGAGTCCTACTACTTTCAGAACAGACCATGTATGTGAGCACGTTATTTCCACGCCATGAAATTGCTCCTTGATATTATATGGTTTAGATTTTGCGTATTTGCCAATGCCCTTGACGGAATTTTGGATTATTGCTTCTAATCCCAAATCGTATGCGTTTTCTGTTGTGAACAAACAGCACGAACAAAAGGCTGCTGTAGCAGAGCCGCTCTCGACGTTGTATTCAGAGGAAGCGGTGTGTCCGTTTCCCGTAGTGCTTGAGACCACCACGCGTAACAAAGAACGCAATTTCTCCGCGTGTCCAGGATGGCACCCAGGTCAAGTTTACGAGTATTTTGGTGCTCCCACAGGTACGCGTCTGTGGGCACACACGCCACCGCTGCAGAAAGCGCAACGTGGAAGAGGACAACGCTGCAGCACCATGGCTCACTCAACTCTCGATTTGTACGAAAAGAGATCGCTTACGCTGCACTGGCCCCGCGGCGCAGGCAGAGAGTGCGCACACCAGGAGCCGTAAATACATGAGGACCCGGGAAGTGCGACCAAAAGAAAGGAAGGCAGGGAAGTGAAGGATGCAACCGGCGTCCGCTAGGAGGAGCTGCCGGCAGAAGAGGACCAGTTACAGCATCTCGAGACAGAGGCGGTGGAAAAACAGAGGCCGGTCTCGCTGACCGTGGATGAAGAAAGACTGAGGTCCTGCAATTTACGATACGCCGTGCTTCATAAAACAAGTTCCCGAGACCTGCAGAGCACGGGTACCTGTGCCTGCGTGCCGCTTCGATCGGAAAGCAGGGGTGGAAAGGTGCAGGGAAGCGAGAGGAGAAGCGAGAACATAGGAAGGCTTCCCTGACCACGCTTCTACAGCAAGACGCTAGGGACGCAATAAAGAGAGCAAACAAAGAATAACAAGAGGAAGAACGAGAAACCCTTGCAACTCACTCCGCTTGCCCCGTTGGTGGCTGCACGATCTTCCGCGCTATCTTTACGCCCCGGTGAGAAGGGAGGTGGGCGTGCCTCTTCTGCTTTTACTGCCCAAACTCGTTTCGCCTCTCATCAGGCTCAGCGTGCGCGACAGTGCAAGCAGCTGGTGCAAGCGCACCGGTCTGCGCTTTGCTTTTCTACCCTTTGCGCTCAGCTCCCGCCTCTCAGATCAGTTAGGAGCGCAGTGTGCATTCGCATGCGAGTAATCGAACGCACGTAACTTTGCCAGATGTTGGCGGGATGAAAGAAGGAGCTGCTGCATGCTCTATGTAGTCTTGGGCGCGTCGGATATATCGACGTCCTTGCGAATGCGTTCCATGAATGCTGAACCTTTGGCAAAACAAAGTGGCTGATTTGATGAGCGGGCTAGGGGTTAGTGGACGAGTCTCAAGATAATAACGTAGAAGAAGAATAACAGCGTTGGTTCTGCGGCTGTATTGAGGATGTTGATTCGGTTGGATTTCCTGCACTCGAAGATTTCCTCGGCCAAGGCGACGGCCGGTAAGTTAAGCCTCGCTCGTAACAGACAGAAGCGAGTAATGAGTAGGATATAACCGCCTAGTACAGCACAGCGCACATATTGACACTGCAGACATAGCAGCGTCAACCAAAATGCTAGCGTCCATATTCCCAACTGCACTGCTAAAAAAGTTCAGTAGAGCAGGGATTATTGCAATCCAGCCAAGATGTGTTTCGAACTACGCTTGGCGAAGCCACTAGGCCGACGCTGCACGGGGTCCATCATGCAGAAGGATCTCACATTTGCCTGTTGAACCAAGTAGGAGGAGCAGTGCGGGAAATATAACGTGGTAGAGGCTGGGGTAGAACCGCACACAGTCACACACGTGTCCGTTCGACGTGATTGATGTCGTTCGTTCACCATGACTCGCTCGTGTTTCCTATCAGTGATATCGTACTCACGTTCGCAGGATTGGTATGCCAGAAAATAGGAGCAGTCGAATTCGAATCTGCCGTTCACTCAACGTCGTAGTCGGCGTGCAACGTATAGTTCAGATTTTAAATATTTATGTATGCCCCGCAGGGTGAACCGAGGGAATATAAATCTGCGAAAGCGTTCCGCTTATATGATGATTGGCATTAAGCGTCCCAACATTTGTTGTGCTAACAATCATAGAGGTGTTACAAATGAAAAAGAGGATATTGATTTCGAGAAAACTGTGCCTAATATATTCGACCATGTTCATGCGTGGGGGCACGAGTCAGGAACGTGTTTGTTCTTTCGTGTGAGCAGCGGAATTCTTCCAGTTTGCTAGGCAGCAAACGTCAGTCGTGTTCCGTGCATTCAGCGTCTGATCCTGCATTAGTGTTCCGTCAGCGCTGGCAGGGTGAAATTTTTGCCAAAAGAATGAGAAAGTTAAACTTGGTGAAACCAGAATGGGGCGAATAAAGAATGCGGTCTACATCTCATCCATCGGAGCCGTCGTCCGTCAAGAGCAATCCCAAAGAACCGTTTCAAAGTGTCAGTTTTCTAGTGCCTCCCTTTCACAGCAACCAAGCGGCGCAGTTCAGACAGACCATTGGTATCTTTAATGCGTGCAGTTTTCTGAGGAGAACAAGGGTCTACGGGAGAGCTCCGGCGAGAAGCAATGAGGTGCCACTCATACCACTGGCTCTTTGGACTCATAGCGCATGGCAGAGATAAGAAGTATAATCGAACATCGAGAAACAGTGCATGAAGCTAAGGCCCAGTGCATGAAATGCGCCAGAACGCGTATGCTGTAACGCCCCCCAGAACTCCGAGCTATGGCGGGTGGATAAGTGTACACGTATGTTACCCCGATTGAAAGCAGCACATGGTTTGCTGAAACACGGTTGGTTATTGATCGACCCTTGGTGAACTGAAGGCACAAACCGGCGTCGCATTATTGAACAACCTCGTTTATGACCACAGAATTAAAGCCTAGTGCGAACATTTTACCTTTTCACTTCTCAACCATGGCGCACACAGGAAACAGCCGTGACGTTGGGAGCCACCGAGCTGTCCATATTGCTAAACGCGACTACAGACAGACGAGAAACGGGCGAGACGTGGCAGTAAACGCGACATTCTGACGTGGTGATGACAATATCTGAAGAGTTAGAGATGACCCTGACGAGAGAACTGGCCGTACAACTGTCCAGCCTCGACTTAAAGTTTCAAAGGGAAGGCTAAAGTGATAAAACGTGACATCGGTGCTATTCTTCCAGTTCTTAGGTTTTGCAGTAATCGATGATTAAACGATGCTTTCGGGTAGACGCACTGCTAAAAAAAAAGTCCCTTGAATATGAGAGAATGGAAACGGAACTCAAACTTGAGCTGACGCACAAAAAAGAAAGTAAAGGTTGGAAATTAATGGACCGCCCCTTTAAAGATGACGTCGCGAGGCATTGTTTAACGGTGAAAAGGTAAAACACGGGCAAGCAGAGTTTTCCAAGCGCCAGCAAAAACGTACACAAAGACAATAAAATAGCCGGGAGAAAGGTCGGAAAGGGTCCGTGAGCCTGAGTAACTCTCGCATAGAAATAGCGTAGAAAATGCGCACGCTGCACCAACGGAAGAGGAGGCTGAGACGCGCTTTTTCACTCGTGAAAAATCTGGGAAAGCTCAGAGCGGCGAAAAAGAAAAGCCCCAGGAAAGGCATCGCTCCGGCGGCAAAGATTCTTCAACGCCTTTTTTCGAGTAGAGAGGGCAGCGGCGTATTTCACATCGCGGGAGACAAATGTGGCGTCCGGGGCGCGAACGCCTCCGTTCAAGAAGAAGGGAAGAGAGGAGTCGGGAGGGGTGCTCCTTTTATTTATTCGGCTCCCACAGGCAGAACTCAAAGCCAGTTTTGAGCGGCTCCAAAGAATGAAACCGGAGAATAGGGAGAACAGTAGGACAAAAAGGTCATAATGGAGGGCGCCACTGTTCCGCTTTTGTGGAGGCAGTGGCCCCATTTCTGCGACGCGGTAGTCCGTGGGAAACCATAAAAGAAAAAGCTGGAATCTTATAAAATGCAGCCTGAAAATTCTCGCAGTGCTCATCGGGTGCAAGAAACACGGAAACAAAGCGCGTGAGCTGATGATCACAGACGATGCCTGTCGCCGAGTTCACGTGTTTTGGTTTGCGCGCTGCTATCGGTCCACAAGAGGTCTCTTTTAAGGTGTTCGTGGTGCAAAGTAGCTCTAACGCTGTGCAAGGCTATGGGAATAGAGGGAGCGGAAGAGCTGTAATGAGTTCAGGTGCATCAAGAAAGACGCAAGCGTGCCGATGAAACTAAATATAACCCAAAGCAAGTTTGAGGAGTAACAAAGGTAGAAGCATAATGCGGAAGAAGGGACCACGCATAATAATGGCTGGGAAAGGTTTGGCACAATTTCTTCTGGAAGTGGTGAGAGCCGCCCAAAAAAAAAATAGAATTCAGGCCGCTTCTCAATCGGGGCAGCAGCCAGTTCTATCAGCTGCACATCCCATTGAATAGCCGCTTTTCTCGAATCGCGTCACGTATTGGGCCCCTTTGCGCCGAAGCTTGGCAGAAGACAGCTTGGTAGAAGACAGCAGAAGAAGAAGCTTGGCAGATACTATGCACTTGTCCACTCGCGTCTCATTTATTGTTCTCTGGTGTGGTCAACGACAACCGAGACAAATATGAAATACCTATTATCATTACAAAAACGACCTATGCGGGCAAGTGGAAACGTGCCCTACACGGAAAGCACTGCACCGTATTTTGCCAGATATAGCATTCTTCAGGTAAAACAACTGTTTAAACAATAACTATATCTGGAAGCGCTGCGCCAATACCATGCAGGTATACCGAAATTTCAAGAAAACTATCAAGCTAAACAGTCCCCGTACGAACTAAGACAGAGCGAAATAGTGAGGGCCAGATCACGTACAAACTATGGCTTACAGAGGTTATCGTCGCAAATACCACAGCTCTTCAACAAATACCCTGACATACAAAACTTAATAAGTTCTGTTGTGTATGCTGTTCAATTTAAAAAGCAAGTTAAAGCAATATTTTTACCTCAGCAGGAGGTGCATTTGTTAAACTCCTGAGCTAACTCTTGGTGCTATTAATCTGCATTATGTTGTACTACCATCGTGCACTATAGGTCATATTCCATTACTTATGTACACCGGATTGCATTTAACATTATCATTTTTTGTTTGGTGACACATTTTTGTTTAATGATAAACTTGATGCAGTAGGTAAGAATGTTTTTGTATTATTACAGTTCAAATAAGTTATTATCCTTTTCTTTCCACAGAGAGATTAGAGTGTAACCTAAGACCGTGTGTATCTTTCTGTATTCTGTATTGATGTATTATACTTCGGTCTGCTTATGTATAATCATATGTACACTTGTGCTGCCTGTGCTGTCAAGGGGGCATAGCCTAGTCAGGCCCCATCCGGGCCTTTTGCTATTGCCTCCTGAGCCAATTTGTAGCAAATTGACTCAAATAAAAAAGAAATAGAGATGAACGCATGGAGGTGGACACACGAAGCTGGCGATTTTCTACACCGGTCTTCCCCACGTGAAAACCTATCGCCCATGCCCTATATTTGGCATTTTTTTAGGCTGTGCGATAATTGCCCTTTAGCGAAGTCATTCATGTTCCGGTGTGTGAAACATTGAAGAAAGCACACGTGTTTAGGACGTACAGAAATAAAAATCGAAAGCAAACAAAGGATATC
Organism: Amblyomma mixtum; assembly: GCF_055824585.1. NCBI lineage: Eukaryota > Metazoa > Arthropoda > Arachnida > Ixodida > Ixodidae > Amblyomma > Amblyomma mixtum. The sequence goes on along the minus strand of NC_143020.1, from coordinate 120,438,370 downwards.
ATTTGTTTCATGGGCGCAAGGAGATGCCCGCTAGCAAGTTTCGGTTGCAGGCGTTGAGTGGAATATAATTTAACATGATTTTGAATGTTGTCCGAGAAGCAACTCGACATTTACACCAGCAGCGAGTGACGTCAAGATGCACTTGCCCTAATTACAGTGACGTCACCGAATCACGTGGTTGCTGACAGGAACAGCCACCACGTGATTCACGTGCTTTCTGGAGATCCATATGTATCAGCAGCGCGAACACAACACAGAAAGAACGAGAAGAAGGTAAAGAGCTCCTTCTTCCTGTGTTGTGTTCGCGCTGCTGATACATATGGATCAAACCAACTATAGCCCGACAGATGGTGTTATTCTTTCTGGAGAGGCCGACGTGATCAGGAATGTGGTTGTTTAGGTTGGCCGGTCAACCCTGATGTCAAAGTGATGTCAATCAATCAGTCAGCCGAACGATCGATCGATCGATCGATCAATCAATCAATCAATCAATCAATCAATCAATCAATCAATCAATCAATCAATCAATCAATCAATCAATCCAGAAATCTTAAAGCAGTGAAAGAGGACGACTCCCGATATGTAAGAGGACAATTAACGCAACATAAGCATTGAAACTGAAGAAAAATTCACCAATATTCGTATCCGCAATTCACGGCTACTAATTTTTAACCATACTTTTGTTGCTTTTACCTTCCCAATGCATGTAAACAACGAATCGGTGTGCATTTTTCGCGTATCGATACTACTTCTTATGGAAGCAAGAAAAAAGAAACTCTGGAGGAAAAAAAAAAACTCCATCCCATTAGCGGCTCACATCATGAGTATTAGGCCTCAAAAACTGCCTAAACTCAAAGCTTAACGCATACAAGCATGAGAGCCCGTAACGACTGAAGCAAAAGCACAGACTTGCACAAAACTTGGTAGGAACGCAAGTACTCAAAAAAATCATAACGAGGGCAAAAGCTGAGACGCGCTGAATACGGTGGGGGGACTGGAGAAAGGGTAGCCTTTCCGGTCTCTGCTTTTTCCCCAACCGAGGGAGATGTTAACCAGCCTCTGATGCGCGCGGAAAAAAATTCGTTTATCTCCGACTACCATTCGCGAGGCGCTGGCGGAAACTCGCAAAGCGTGAGAAATAAAATGCATGGCTTAAAACTGGCTCCAGGCAAGACATTTTCTCTTTGACCCCACAAGCTTCCCTTTTCTAGTTCTTATTTTTATCACCTCTCCTTCCCCCTTTTTAGTAGACTGGCCTTTTCATTTTTGCGCGTGCACTTTTTTAAATTTTCCTTTCCATTCCCGTCTTGCAAAGCGCTTCTTTTATACAGTATAGCTTCGGTGGCGCCCGGTTTTTTCAATGTCATTGGCGTGGTGTAGCCGCATGCCGCTTTTTTGCGCACTCACGGAGGACAGTGTGAGGAAGATCAACTTGGCGTTCAGTAACTAACGTCGCTTGAAGTGCGATGTTCCCAGCTATAAATTCTGAACTTGAACTGGGGCTCTCCTGCGGATATCTATGCGCCGAGTGAGCCGGTTGACATGCATACATTTTTACAACTAGTAAGCCTGATAATGTATTTGTTCCTGTGGCAATGTATTTTGCCTGTTCAGAATGTTCGCGGTATTGTACGCTATGCGACTGATTTATGCATTGAGCTTTTCTACGCCATGAGCAATGTCTCTAGAGATGGGCGGATGCCTCGTCACGTGCTGCAACCCGTTCTTGCCATGCAAAAGTTTGCTTTGGTTTATGGGGTTTAACGTCCCAAAGCGACTGAGGCTGTGAGAGACGCCGTAGTGGAGGGCTCCGGAAATTTCGACCACCCGGGGTTCTTCAACGTGCACTGACATCGCACAGTACACGGGCCTCTAGAATTTCTCCTCCATCGAAATTCGACCGCCGCGGCCGGGATCGAACCCGCGTCTTTCGGGTCACCAGCCGAGCACCATAACCACTGAGCCACCGCGGCGGCCCATGCAAAAGTAATATCTTCAAAGCATAGGGTGTCGCGACGTTTTTCTTTGCTGATTAAAGTGATCACAACCACTCCATTTCGAGACAGATTTGTTTTCTGGAGCCGCAGACGAGCAGCCGCAGTTTCCACTGTTAGGAACACGGAACCGACCTGAGAAAGCTGTCCGCCGCGGAAGTCTTCTTCAGTGAAGAAATTTAGAAGCCTCATGTCTATACCAGAGGTCTGCGCATTCTTCGGCAAGCAAGATGGCGTCTCGCGACGGAACAGAGATTGTCGCTAACGTAAAGGCAGCACACAACAGCACCTTTCCAAGCGGCCGGCACCATTCTACGACAATCCCGCCGCTTCCTCGACGTAACACGCGCTCTAATTATAGTCGCGGGTGGGGGCTGTTTTTACGCCTGAAAGGACAGCTCAAGAGAAGGTCTCCCATCGTCCGTCTCCTCATCCCGCCGCTTACTTCCGACCATGCCTGCGCTCCCAGGAGCCACTTGAGGCTTAGAGCCGGCTTAGCCAAAGCTGAAGACAAAATCATTCACACGAGTTGAGTTAATGGAAGGGGCTTAGGGTCGCTTCATTTCTCTTTCACGCTAACGCTGATGCGACTATAGCTAGAAAACGCAAGACTGAGAAAACGTAAATAGAGGTCAAGCAAGAAAATAGTTCAAATGCTTTCTACCTGCTTTGGTTATTTCTGCGCCTCTTGAGCCAAGCGCACAAATTAGCCTGCGCCCGTCGAGGCTAATAAGCTATCTGCGCAATAAGGCAGAAGCTTGGTAACGGATGTATAGTAGATAAGGAACAAAAAGAGCGAAACCAAAAGCTTTTTCTCTCGGCAACTTCAGCGATTAGCGGGCGCCGCCGTGGGGGCGGATCCAAAAAACGCGGTTTCAGCAGGCTGTGCCGGCTAATGACGATGTTAATTACAATACGACGCGTGAGCGGTACTCTCGTGGCCGCACATATACAACGCTGGTTTCTCTGCATCCAATGAATCAGCATAGTTCATCCAGCGCAGGCAGCCTGCTTGAACCAAGCAGACAAATAGTGGACTCATTATAATCGCTTTATCGAGAACTTTTGCCACTTTTTAAGCGAGGCTTGTTTACATCCTTCTTATAACTTTCTTTCCCTTTTTCATTATGCCTAATGGCAAACATCTCGAATAAAAAAAAAAAGAAAACGATTAGAGGAGCACATTTCTCTTAAAGGGGCTGCAAAACACTGCCTGGGGGAATACCGGCTATACTTCATGTGGGTACTTTATGTCACACAGACGCTGACTTAAAAAGAATTACAGGAATCGATGCACAGGAACGGGAGTTATTCAGTGAAGAAATTTCAAAATACAAGCAAACAAAACGCTGCCCTCAACTCGATTTTGGCGGGGCTTCCCACTCCTATTTCGCTCTCCCAATGACGGCACCTGGCGCAACCAATCAAAACAGCCCGCCAGAGCACGTCGCGGAAGTTTGTACTCCATGGTTGCCTGCTCTCTGTGAGACTGGCAGCGTTGTTTCCATGCCAGAGCGCCCCTGGTGGTGTATTTTTATTTTACTTGCTTTGCAGGGCTTTTATCTAAAGCAAACAAATTGTTTTTGTTGATCTAATATAAAACGCAGACAGGTGACAAAATTTGTCTCTATTTATTCACACAATTTGCAGTATATTTACTGTTTGTCCGGTCATCAAGCTCGCGCCAGGTGATGTCATATCCGCTGCTAAAAACCCGCCACTGTGTGGCGACACCATCAGAGCCATGAAGTTGTTTTTGGGAGGACATTAAAATATTAGAAAACGGAATGTACGCGGTATTACCGACGCTAATAGCACCATTATAACTCACTGTATGCAATCAACAGGCAAAACGTTTAACTAAGATTGTGTTTCTGGGCCCCTTTAATAAGCTGTGTATTCGTAAACGATTTGAGTAAAGGTAGGTTTCTGGAGGTGAATATTGAATGAATGATACTATAAGATTGTCTAAATCTGAGCCGGTAGGTTCATTGCTTGCTTGGCATCAGCTCGGAAATGAAGGGAACCACAAGAGAGGGGACGAAGAACAACGCAGCATTGACCTTCGTCGCCTCACTTGTGTTTCCGTTCTTTTCCGAGCTGACGCCAAGCAAGCAATGAACGAATGAACGTCCGCGGTATTAGGCATGTATGAAAATTAGCAAAGAATTCCTTTTCTGTTTGCCTGCGGAAAAGTTACACTGTTATGACTGCATGCACGTTTTTGCCTAACGCTATCCAAAGCCAAATAAAAAACCTCATCTTCTCGGCATGGCTTTGGTGGCTGAAGCGCAATAGAAACTCTGCGAAGGAAGTGGCAGGGGCTGTCGTTTGCGCCGTTGTCTGCTGCATTGCGCATTTTACGTTTGAGAATGGTCTTGTATGTAGAGCTTTCTAGGCTGCCTAGTTTGAATGACTTAACTTGCGAAAAAACGCAGCTCGCGAGGCAGAATAGTTCGCGATTCGGAGGTACACCTTGCTGATTGAGTTCCAGACGATGTGTGGCCGGCTTCAAGAAACAAATTTATCGTGACGTTTAAAAAAAAATCCCTGATTTGAAATCACATTGTATAAAAACTAAGTCAAGCTCTTCTTAAAAGCACTCGCCAGCGGTTAACTAACGGACGCCTTCAAGTGTGCACGGTGAAATTAAAAATTTTATAACTTTTTTCTTCACGTCTGTTACCATGGCCGCGGTCCCGCCTAGTACCTCCGCCTCCATTGAAATTTCTTCAAGTATTGCGGTGCTTAAAAAATGCCTTGCCTTTGAAATCACGTCTCATATTTGAACATATTGTCCTCGGACGTAGTCAGGTTTTGTTAATAGAGATATTGATTCATAGACGCACTGCGAAATCAGACAAATACTTCCATAACTTTAGTTTACGGCTGATATTATGAGCAGGGCCCCCAGCTGTCACCTACACCCCACAAAGCAGCGCCACCGTATATTTAAGCCCCAGATGGTGTAGATCCATACTCGGGTGTTTTATTCCTTTATTAACCTTTTTTTTGTGTGTGTGTCTTGACCAAGTTTCATTTTCTTTTTTATTTGGAACTACCAAATCATTCTTCCTCCTCCTGTATACCTGTTGCTCAAATAACTGCGGGCTCTATATCGTCTGTCGTCAAGATTGAAGGCGGTGAAGTAGCTCAAATTGCTACTGCGACCACTTCTGGTTATTCAGTTTCTTATTAAGGCGGAAGCCTTTAATGTCTCATCGTTGTAAGCAGCAGTTGTCGACAGAACATGTCACGCTTTTCAATTGGTGGAAACGGTCGTGACGTCACAGTGCGCGAATCTCAAACGGGGCCCATTGTACTTTGGCTAGTAACCATGCAGCCAATTGAAGGAATCGTATAGTGATGCTCCAAGTAAGTGGGTCTGAGCTTAGTTAACTGCTTAATTACCCAATTAGCCTAATTAGCTTTACTAGTCAGGCCATATAAATAAATTAAACGATTAAGAAATTGGTCGAGCTCAGGAATCGAACCCCGGTCTTCGGCGTGAGAGACGAGCACGCTATCCACTCCGCCATGCCAGCTCAATGGTTTGGAATGAACAAAGGCGCGTCTAGTGAATACGGTGTCTTCACTCACTCTCATCCTCCTCCATTCCCTTCCGGCGAGGTTTAGGTGTCCACGGACAAATGAGAGACAGATACATTTCCTTTCCTCAAAAACCAATTTACTGACGAGCAAAGCGTAGAACCGAATGGGCGATGGCGTTCTATGGACTCCTTGGCAGCGTTGCAAGACGCTGTCGCGTTCCACTCTTAGGGGCGAAGCTTAACATCTTAACCACACATCAGTGACCACACTTTAGGTCAAAAAAGTGCCCCCCTGAATTTTGTGACACAGTTACTGCGTAATTTCTTTTCCTCAAATACAATTTTCATTTTCTTCATTACGGCTCCTCTTTATCTATCTTCTTTCACTCCCACTTCCTCCCTTCCTCTACGGTGCGGTTCAGGTGTCCACCGAGATGACAGAGAATTACGGCGCCATTTCCTTTCCTCAAAAAGCGTTGCGTTCAAAGGGTGGTGGTGGTGGTGAAAAACTTTAATCAAGAGAGCTTGAGGGTTAAAAAAAAATAAATAACCCTGCTGCATGGTCGGTATCCTTAGTCCGGGACACCGCATGACGAGGCCCCGTCTCGCGCCCGCTTGACCAGAGCCCTTAGGGACTCCAGTGTGGAGCAGTTGAGGAGGGCAGTCTCCCATGCCTCTCGGGTGGGGGTGGGGGAGGGGGGAAGGTGAGGATTCTGAGTACATGCCCACACCATGTGAAAGATATCGCAGATCTCTCCACAGTGCGGGCAGCGCCCATCTGTGTTCGGATCGAAGTGTTTTGCTATTGCAGGACAGAGAAGGGTTCCTGTCTGCAGGCGCCGCAGAGTTCGCTCGTCCGCCTTACTCAGCCCCTTGGCAGGTGCCGGGTAGAGACGGTGGCTGTCGCAATAATAAATTAGGATTTCGCGGAACCGCAGAAGCGGTTTATGAGCTTCTGAGCCATGAGAGCTAGGATGAGGAGCCCGGTGTGTGAGCGCTCGGGCGGCCGCATCAGCGGCCTCATTGCCTCGTAGACCCTGGTGGCCAGGAGCCCAGATCACTTTTGTGCGAGTTGGATCGGCGAGAGCGCGTCTTAGAATTTGCGAGGCCAGAGGTGATATTTCGCCTGCAAGATAATGTTCACAGGCCCGGCGAGAGTCTGTAATAACCGTTTTCGATTTTGGATCGGCGGCAGCGAGAGCTATTGCGACTTCCTCCGCTCGTGTTGAATTTGGGGCCCGAAAAGATAGCCCATCGACATTCATTCCCCGGTGGACTACGGCAGCCGTGAAGAATCCTGCGGGCGACGGCCCTGTGATGTCCACGTAATAGACGCCCTCTTTATACCCATATTGCCTCTCAAGCGTGCGAACCCGCGCTTGTCGTCTGCCTTCCTGTGAAGCCATGTCCATGTTACGCGGGAGCGGAGCGACCAAGAGCATGTGGCGCCACAGCACCGGGATGTTCTCCGTCCCCTCTGGTATGCATGTGTGTTGGATGTCAAAGGGCAAGGCATCGCGCTGAACGGGTGGTGGTGTTCCGTGGTCTCCCTGGCAGCGCTACAACGAGCTGTCGCGTTCCACTCCTAAAGGTGAAGCTTAAGCGTCATTAATTTGCAGTTAATTAGTATTCAGGCATTAATCAGTAATTAACCGTTAATTAGTGTTTTGCCATCACTTAGTAATTAGTACTCTACTACATGTGACGCCACCAGTGCCACAGAAACAGCGAAGGTGGTGCGCAAAACACTTCCGCCTCTACCCACTTTAGACAGTCAAAGTGCCCCCTGAATTTTTTATACCACGCATAAGTGCCACAGTTTTCCGACCTTGGTTCACGCGTTCATAGGTTGGAACGTAAGGCCGCTCTTCCGAGTCGGCACATACCGTTCATTCCACCGCGCATTTAGATTTTTTTCCCGGTTGCTCCATGCAACGTTTATCCTATGCCAGAACGGCAGGGAATGCACAAATTGAGACACATGCAATTTAAGGACTGAAACTGTCTTTGCAGGAGGTTGTAAAGACAAACACATGAATAAAAAGAGTCGATCCAACAGAGCGCGAGGTCGCAATAGCCGCAAAAGTTATGTCGTTCCTAATTGGATCGCTTACAGGGTTCTACAAAGCCGTCTTCAAAGAGTATCGAAGTTCCCCGGGCCTGCCGTGTTCGCTTTCCATGGGGGCAAACGCAGGCTTAATTGCATTAACATTAAACGCGAGCTAATTTGGCGGAGACAAAAGCCCGGATACCACAGTGCTCCGTACAAACACTTTTGTGCGGATGTACAGGATCCAATTCTAGCCAGTGAAAAGGAGCATAATCTTCGTGCAGTTCCCGGAAGAAAAAAAATGTTCTGCTCTATGTTTGCCTCCTCGTCATTCCTAATTTTCTAAAGCCAAGTCCAATGCAATGGAGCGAGCCCCTAGCATGCCTGGATAATTACGCTTAGTGGAAGTTCGGGCCGGTCGAACAAAGGAAACACATTCACTCTCTGTGTCTGGTGAATTTGGCAGGGGGAGGGGCGAGAGACAGTCCACATCTGTGAATTCTTTTTGAGGTATCCGTACTTGTTCATTTTCCTTTTCCTTGTGTGTTACGTTAGCAAGGTCGCTATCTGTGATAATTCTATACAGTAACCAATGCAGTAGTAGACAGCGCGTACTTTGTTATGATGACTTAGGGTAGAACTGACAACGCATGTAGTGCTTACAGACTTTTTGATAGTATCACGTTAAGAGCACTTCACTTACCGCCTGTAATGGTTTATGAGCGCGATATTTTTTCCTTGTGAGATCTCATTCGTTTGCCGAAAAAAGTTCGTCTGGCACAATGAAAGCAATCCTTATAATTATCGCATGCAGATTAATACAACCCAGCAAATCAAGCGGTCACTCAGACTGGCAATAGGGAGTTCTGATTAAATTTATGGACCTTATGCGGTTCTATTGACTTATACAGCGAGTCGCCGCAAAAATGAGCCCAAGACTTAAAACTCCACGCATTTTGCCTGTTCCATTGTGCTGAGCCCACAGCAAATACGATTGGGTAGTTTGAGCGCGCCAGTCACACACGTTTGGTTTATATAGAACCTCATGGCGGACTCTGAGACACCCGCGATAATATCATTTGGCTAGAAGAAAGGAAGGAATAATAATGAAAATAGTGGAAACAGAATCAAGAAAAAAAAAAAGAAAAAGTGCCCAATGAAATGAACAAAAGAAAGAAAGATGAAAATTATGCGGCTTGTGCCTGTCAAGATAACCTAGTTGCTGCCCGCACAAGGTTTTTCGAGACGAACTGCATGACAAAGGGAAGTGGACATTTTGCTGTGGCGGTACCAGAGGTTATCGGAGGTGGATTCGAAATGAGCGGGGTCTGTGAGTTCGCGCTCGGAACCTCACGCTCGGGCGTTGTCATATTCGTGAGTAAGATGGTCTGTCCTCGTCAGGACCCTTTTCCTGAAGAATGACAAGCAGCCGCGGCAAGAGTACACCAGCTCTGGATGTGCCATTCAGGGAGCATGGAACCTTGAGATTGCGTCTGCGCAAGCTGCATGTGGAGACGAGGTAGCCGTATGCGAGCAGGTAGAGCTTGGTGCGAGGTACCCACCGCTCCGAGAAAAGCGCCCTTGGACGGCTACGGGTGCACACTAACTCTGTTCGGACTCTCGCCTACTTCACATTGCTTGCTCAGGAAATCATTGCGCGCTCGCGGTTTGCACAAAACTTACCGTTTCGGGCAAACGCCCTCGAACGCATCTCGTCCACAAGTAGCCGACATATCAAAGAGGCAGAATCAGCCATTTCACGCCCACGGACCGGATTCTCCCGGGACTCATTTAAAAACCAAATGTTGTTCTCTACCGAACACGCAGCACTACCGCGGCTAGCAAACCGAGATCGGCCAACAAAGTTCGCGTCTCCCGCTGTTGGGACATCGCCGTGTGCGTTGAAAACGAGTCCTGCGCCCAGTCGCGCTGCACCGCGCGCGTGTTTGCCTGAAAGTCAATCAGCTTCTTGCGTCCCTGCCCTGTTCCAGAAAACAGCGCGGCCTCGTAGACATAATACGGCGAAGGTTTCCTCCGCGGCCTGCAGACGATGCGGGCGGGATTCGTGCAGAGTCTGCACCAATGGCGGCCTCATTTCCCGCGACGCCGTCCGCTTTCTCACTTTCAGCCGCCTTCCGGGTGCAACGGGAGACCGGGCAGAATTCGCCAAGTGGCCAGGGTGGGCAAACATTGAGGCAGTGCGTGTGTGCGTGCCGGCAGCTTTCGCGGCTGACAACAGCGAACGCGCGGCGTGGAAAGGAAGGAACGAAAGCAGACGACCATTCTGCGAGCTTTTAAGGTCGCTCCAAATATTTGCTCTCAACGGAACCCAGCACCCCTTGCTCGGGGTTGGAAAAGGGGCGCTCCCCAGTTTGGCGGTTGGCACGGGCCAGGTATTGGTAAGCGGAGTGTCAAAGGCCTCAAGAGCCATGGTTTCTGCCTACCCCTGTCCGCTTTTGTTTTATTGTTTATATTTATGGCCTGCGTTTGTAGATGACGGAGTTGTTTGAAAGTCGTTTTATGCCATGAAACGGCACTTTCACACACTGAACCGATTTAATGCTTTTCTTAACAGCAAGCTGCACTATCAGAGAAGAGGGTACCTGTGACGCAGGTGTTAGCAAAACAGTGACCTTAGATACGCTTGGCTACTTACTCTTCGGTAAATTACGGAGATTAATCCCCACCCTAGCTCGGCGGAAAGCACCAGAGAATGAAAGCCGTCTAGCATTTGGAATAAAGTGGCCCTGCCGCATTTCTCCTCCTCGCCGCATCCATCTTCTGACGTCCAACGCCCACAGCGGTGTATCTGTTTCTGTCCACTTTCATTGGGAAAATTTGCGTGCTCAGTGACTTTAGAGCAGGGAGGAACACACAGTGGTCTCTTGGTCCACACAGTGGCTCTCACTCAAACATCCAAACTCAACACTGCTTTCGGGAGTGTCCGGAGCTGGCGCACCGTTTTTTAAAGATATTTTTATAACGGTACACTAGTGGAGGATTTGTGCTGAGAGAGCGATCTAATGGCGTCGAAAAGAGGACCTTCCCCGCATCATGTGGCTTTATTTTGTGAGTTAAGCAAATAAAAAGCCTGCTATCTTTGTAGTGCTAAATATGTTTTCGGATGAAGAAACATTGATGTAAACTCCACCCGGGCGACTGATATTGGCGCATTAAAGGGCAACTGAAGCGGTTTTAGAATTCCATGAGTTTAAGGTTGCCGAATGTGCGAAATGTGCTGGTAAAGACTGCGAAATCGTTTTGCTCTAGCATTTGAAATGGTGGCGTAATCGCCGAATAAAGTCGTCGGCGGCGTTCAGGCTTCTGTGGAGTGCACAGCGACGGGCGGAGGCCCCGATAATGACGTCACGCATGACGGCACTACGTTTACAGCGAAGAAAGGTTTATTTCATGGAAGAAAACCGACGTCATCGAAGGTGAAGCTCACGATGCATTGTTTGCCGCCATCTGACGACGCACAGCAGCATGCAGGCGTAAGCAGCGGACATCCGAAGTTTCGGCGATAATGACGTCACTGCCGAGTTTCCTCGCACTTCTCCAACGTAGTGAGGAGAAGCCTGAACATCGTCGCGGTTTTAATCGACGATTATGTCACCATTTTATAACGCTAGTTCAAAAATACTTTGCAGGGTTTATCTAGAAGCTTGATAGATTCGAATTCTTGAATAATCTCGATTTCTCAAAAAACCGTTTCAGCTTCCCTTTAATGTTATGCCCGTAACTGCAGTCCCCCATTGCCCTAAAGCTCCTTAGTGCCGGCTGGAAGCATTGAGCGATGATCTGGTTTCTCATGACACGGGGCGGAAATTGAATTCGTGGTAGAGTTTTCTATGTAATACCCTCCCCGGAGGGCCTTTAGGGTATTTGAATAAATAAATAAATAAATAAGTAATTACTTTGCGATAATCATACATCTGGTTGACACTGCGTCAACAACAGTCTGCACGTAGCCCCTAGAATTCGACGAGTATATTAAACCACGTTTTTTTTTTCTTTTTCTTCTGCCCCTCAGTCTATGCGACGAGGATTTCTTGCGAGTGCTCCTCAAGCGAGTTCACTCAGATGCGCCGCTTTGACCGAAGGCATGAACAGTGTTATGAGCAATGCGATGTCCAACATAAATAGGGTCAAAATACACATAGAGTTTTGCAACTTCTTAGAAGCAAGTTTGTCTGCTAGGAGGCACTCCGTAGCGGAGGACTCAGGAATAATTTCTCCCTCGGACTGTCCGCTGAAGTGCACCGAAGTCTTGGTACGCGGGAGGTTTTGCATTTCGCCTCCGTCGAAATCCTGCTGGCGAGGACGGGGCCGAACCCACGACCCTAGGCTAAACAGCCGAACGCCGCATCCACTGGAGGACTGCTGTGGATCAGTACTAGAAAAGCAAGAGCGAAATTCTAATTGATAACAAAGAAGACGCTCTGCAAGCAACTGGGCAATTAACCTTTTAACTAAAGCAACTGCACGACATGCATTTTATTTTTACACATACAACGCGAGGTGGGAGACGCGCTCGGATATTAAGTCAATTGCTTCGATGTCACGTTTCGAATCCAACGACCTCTTTTGAGGCGCAGCGGCTTGGTCGGCGACCCGATCGCCCATCCAGCTCTGCATTGGCGGGAATAGTCCCGTAGTACGCCGGTGCATACGCAGTCCTCACTGTAGCAGTATTGGTGTCCCAAGTGCGTTTTACCATATCTCATGATTTGTTTTAGGAAAAGTTATGGCAGTTTTTGCTTGACCGACATGAAAACGACCGCGCTTGAATTAGGCGAGGTTGCTGAAAGGCTGCACGTGCTCTCGATCAACAGTGCGCTGCTCGCAAATCGAAGCTAGCGACCCACTGCGTGGAAAGTCGAAGTGCAAGCCATGCGTTTATTGTTCAGGGTCGACAAGCGTCTTCGCGGAAACAAGGCTGCTGCCCTGGGTTCTGCTCCGACTTCTGCTCATCATCACCAAATGCGCCATGAGGCAACAAAAAAAAAATTGGCTACATTGTTTTGTTTTGTTTTTTTTGACACTGGAAGCTTTTCACGCTGGAGGCTTTTTGCCCTGCAGTGGGAGTAGTGAGGCTGATGATGAAGTTCATGATGATGTCACCAGTCGTACTGCTGAGTGCATCAGTACATGCGTCTCGTGCTCCGAATTTTGCGATTTCATGTTGAAATTGTGAAAAATCCAGGCGCTAACAAAAAACGACACAGAGGGGACACAGCGCATATGTTGAAACCGGGGTGTGTAATTTTTCTCGTCCGCATGGTACGGTTTTTGAAATAAAACAGTTATCGTGCGAATCTGCTAACTAAAGTAGTGCAGAAAGCATTTTTTCTCTCAAAGCCGCTGCGAAGACCAACAAGGTCTGGTACAGCGAGCTCAACGGGCGGCAGTGGCCAGCGGAGCCCTGGACTGAGGGCAACCGACCACTGATTAGAGGCGGACGACTTCGACAGAGAAGGCTCCTGGGGGTAGAACCAAGACGTCTCTGAAGATTCCCCCAAACCGCAGGAAAAACCATTAGTGTAAATAAAGTTTTCCCTTCCCTTCTCTCAAAGCGTCGTATCCGCACTGACTCGCCAACTACTCCGCCCTCTGACATAATGCTCGAGCACGCGGAAGCGAAGAATGGGTATTTGAAGGGGAATCGAGTGGAAATCAACGATACAAAAGAGAACAAGGAAATGAGGGGAGTCGAGAGGAACAAAAACGAGAGGCTCCTTCGAGCCGATGACAGGCCTTGCTGAACGATACTGTGTTTAAACCACAACGGCAATAGGAATCTTCCGTATTGAGAAAAAAAAACTAAACTGTAAGACCACACAAAAAATGTGACGTTGTAGAAATATGTTAGCGTATGCAGCGCAGAAAAGTTCACAAATGTTTGCTCAACACGTCTTGTTTCCTCCGTCGTAATTGCTGCTTTTTACTACTGTGAGCAGACGGCGAGTGCTACTTTTGTCAGCTGTGGTGAAATGTAAAGGCCTCGGGGAAAAACTTATTTTCATGGCGTTTTTTGCAAGAGGCGCAAGAAAGGAAAAGAAGGAGCCCTAGATGGCGTAGCGTAGCCGAGAGATCTAGTGCTTCAGACGTTTCTTCAGCGTGTCAGTGCAACGTTCGCCTTAGCAATGTCTAAACATATGTGAAGGGACGATAGTGCCCGATTTCCTTCTAAAGAAGCACCTCTCTTGAAAATAGCCTTGGGCATTCAAGCATATTTAGTAGCGTGCTTCTGAACTTAGCTTGCATTTTCATTTGTTCTTTGTCTCTTCGTGAGTTGATAACAGAGGAGCTAAAGTATACGCTAGCGATCAGAGACAGCTGTCGAAAATTGCCCGAGAAACATTTTTGCTTGCAGTACGGCCTTTTATTTCGATACTCCGCAGCAACAGTGTGCTCGTATTATGTGTGCGACAGGAAAGGCACGTGCTTACTTGCTGTTGCAGCACTGCGCTGCCACCTAGCCAACTGTAGACTTCGTACATTATTTTAGTTTCATTTTCATATTAACCTCGAGACCTATCAATCTGCTTTGCCTGTATAACTCCTCAATGATGCCGCAGCTCTCTCCCCGACAAAACAAAACAAAGGGAAGAAGCGCCTTCTGTCTTGTCGAGGACTTTAGTCGCTGTGCACCTTTACAAATATCTTCCACTTCATTTACACGTGCCTTTTGTACATCCTGGTTACACAGAGTCTACATACTGCTTTTTAAAACTAATTTCTAAAACGTTAATTGTAGGACACGTGGTTCTTGATTTTCAGGCGATCACTTTAAGAAGCCGCAATTCGGGACACACAGCCTTCGTTCTAGATTTTTTGATGTTCAGGTTCAGCTGACAAGCCGAAAGAGTGTCTCAAATTTTATTGACTCTAATAAACGCAAACTTAGGACGCAGTATTTCCATCGGCCCTAGTGCCACTTTCGCGAGTCACCTGAGCCAGCGTGAATACATTTCGAAGCGAAACGTCGCGGTAACAGTTTTGTGGAAGAATTTTAAGACCGTATACAATCGAGTGTCGACAGCCAAAAACGCATGAATGGGAATACCACGAATGTGGTGCAAGGTATCGTGATACAGCAGCAGGTTTTTAACGACGCATTGTTTGAAAAGGTCTACAGATTACCCGTGCTTTGTCCCAGACATATGTAACAGCGCAGTTGACATGCTCTCATTACTGATGCATCTGTTGGCGCCAACCATTGTGTGAAACTTCCTCACCCAGCAACCATTTGCTCGATCCCGAAGTATAGTTTGAAGTGTTCATTTTATATCTATGTCTATGTCCTTAGAAAGAGGGCCTTCAGAAGTGCGGGTCGCTTGAGCACGTAATTACGTAATTCGCAGTTCTTAAAATTATAAGCTATTGTTAGGCTGTGCCCTGAGGTTGCAAAATCTGGCGCTGGCGACATGGAACGTAGTAGGAAGCAAAGAGCGCTTACGTGAGTCAAAGAAGGAAAAACAAAAAGTGAACGAATAGCGTAAACAAAGTATCCCCAAGCGCGGGGCCCCTGCGTGTGGACAACCAACAGCGTCCCTTCGGTCGTAATGACTGCGTTGTCCCCTGAGACACGGTCTGCAAATGCGAGGTGCAGAAGTGCCGAAACCACGTCCCTCTCGGAGGGGAGATCATACGAGACTGGGCAGGCCCGCAGTGCGAACACAAGAGAGAAGAAAAAAAGGGGATAGCTTTGACACACTGCGCACAAGGGAGTCGCGTCGTCCGAGAAAGCATTTTCATGTCCGGCGCATCCCGCGCAGCGTGCGTGCCATCTCTGACGTAACGCGGGCAGTGTTCGTCGACAAAGAAAGAGCGCCGCTGCTTTGCGCGAAGTCGTCGTCTTAAGAGGCGCGGTGATGATGCGAAGGAATTCATGGGGAAACACCGTTGAGTCCCGACGTGCTGCCAAAGTCACGGAGCGCTGGGCCACGTTTCGGCATCTCTCACATGGGCTGTAATAAAGCAGTAAACGCTGCCTACGTCCTTTGAAGGGGTTCTTCGGAGTACTTAAGACGGCTACTTCAAAGCGTGCTTTGAATATAGATGGCGTCTTCTGGCACTTTACAACTTCAACATACGCGTTTGCGACCGTGCGCTGGGCATCTTCAGTGGAGTGAAGTGGTATCGCCTGAAGTCCAACGATGAATCCTTTCCGAGTCTTGCTTCCGTGGAAGACAAGGCAGGTGAAATTGTTGTCCTCTCATACGCCTCGTTAACGCTGGACATGAAGCAGTGCACAAATTCTTTACATGAGAATGATGTTAGAGCAGCCAATAAAGGTAGGTACAGTCTTTGTCAAAAGTAACCAGGCTCCATGGTTTGCTTCTAATTCGTATAACAGAGCCTTCACGGCCTCCCTTAAGATCAAAAAGTTCATTGAAGGTGAGAACATGGGTTCTTCTTACCATGCAGAGATTTAGAGCTTGAGGGCTGGCATAATAGCTTTAATATACGAATGAGAAGAAAAACGTGCAGCCTGGTTACTTTTGACAAAGACTGTACGTTACCGCATCTGGCAAACCCTCAAAATAAACAAGTATGGTGCGCCCATTTTTTCGTTTAACTGCCAATACGAAGGAAGAACTACCTTAAGCCTCATACACGCTAGCCTATGAAATGACGGCGACATTCTTGGAGGGCTGGTCAGTTAGAGCGAAGAATGTGAAACTGACTACTTTTGTTCTCCATTCCTTAAAATTTTGTTCGATTCTTCGGATTTTTTCTCTTGCGTTGCTGAGGCTATTCGCCGGTTTATTCATGCTGCGGTTTTCTTTATATTCATTATTATTCTTTATTTTCACGCCTTTTGACCACTCACTTGACAATGCACAAAAATTTCTTTTAACAAGCACAAGCTGGGCTTTCTAAATAATGCCGCCGCCGCGGTGGCAAACTGGTTATGGTGCTCGGCTGCTGACCCGAAAGACGCGGGTTCGATCCCGGCCGCGGCGGTTGAATTTCTTTGGAGGAGAAATTCTAGAGGCCCGTGTACTGTGCGATGTCAGTGCACGTTAAAGAACCCCAGGTGGTAGAAATTTTTGGAGCCCTTCACTACGGTGTCTCTCATAGCCTTAATCGCTTTGGGACGTTAAACCCCATCAACCAAACCAAACCTTTCTAAATAATGAAAATTGGAGGTGCAGATGCCTAAGAAGTTGTTTGCGTCTGTCTCAACTTGTGCTTACCGTTTAAAGGTTTCGCTTTACAACCCATTTTTGCCTAGATTCAGTAGAAAAGATAACCAGAAAGGGGCAGAAGCAAAGTAGGTGTACTTGCATGACGCTGCAGTTTGCGCAGCGTTCGAGAGCCTCGAATTTTGGCCCTTCGCTCTACATTTTTTACGGCTAAGCGCAGAGAGCTGGGCTCGTTGGTTCTGGGCATAATTATGAGACAACATTCCAGCGCACAAAAACGCACGGACGAAGAGACTAAACTCCACGGACGCTGCACTTCAACTGAGGTTTAGTCCACAAAACAGGCATTTTTTTATGTGCAAAGACTGACACCCATCCGCACAAAATGACAACTAGACTCCCTCGCATCCTCACACCCGTGCTCGCAGCGGCTCCGATGCGCCGTCGTTCTCATATACCTCAGCCACAGGACCCGCAAGGGCTTTTGGGGGCGCCTGCCAAAAGCTTGAGCACTAGTTATTAGCAGGATCATAAATGTAAGCGACACCATGTAACGACACTATAAGCGGAAGTCTTCATAAGATGCGGCTTAAGAAGCTTAAGCGTCGTGCAGTCGCGGTTCCCTTTGGCATGTGCGGCATATCGCCATCGCTGGCGGAGAGTACTCAACGCAAAATCAATTTCACCCTGATATGGGTACGTATAACAGTGTAGTTTAATAAAGACTTTTAGATTGATAGGTAGGTTAGATAGTTAGATTGAGCAGCGCCTCTACAGGCGAGCTTTGTGTCGCGTCGTGAGACACCTCTCGCGCCTTTCCTGCAATGAGCAGGGCAGAGTAAACGACAAATTCCTGCTACCCTTCTGAGAATAGAGACGCTGCCATAGTAACCGAAGCAGAAATTTCGTTATCACTGTCACAGCCCGAAGCAAGTATAGGTACACGCACCGAAGCAAGTGTATGTACACGCAGAGCCCTTAACTGCGTCATTCCGCCGAATAGTTCCGCCGCACGACAGCGTGCTTGGCTGAACTGAACAATTTCCTGGCCGCCCGGCGCGTTTCTCTCCAGGGTAGCTTCGCTCTGTCGCTGATGTAGCTAGCGCCATCTATGGTAGCTTCTTGTAACAAGACGTGCCAGGCGCATTCGTTGTAATCAATGACATTGTATTTTCGAGACACCAAGACTAGATAGGAGAACACTCTCACTTCCGGATAGATCACTCACTCCAAAGGAGTGCAGGGCCTGGAGGAGGCTTCAGGTCAACAGATTCTTTCCCTACTTTATACTGCACGACGAAGACACTGGGGAGCCTGAGCTCTGCAGTAGCTGTCACAGAATCACTTCGCAAAATCACTTAATTTGGGAATGTCAGGATTCTCCTGGGGCTAAAACACAAATCATCCCAGACCTTGCCACCTGGGAAGCGCTGATCCGAAGCCACGACCCGGATCAGCAGAGACTCATCATCCGTCAGGCGGAGACAGCTTACCACAAGACTCTCTCCGCGGTCTCCGGTGCTGAGAGCCGGCTGGGAGGCGCCCCCTCCTAATTGCTGCGCCCAGACTGTGAGGCCCCATGATGACGGAAATAAAGTTCATTCATTCATTCATTCATTCACATTCTGCCGCTGAAAGCTCGCAGTTGCGTCAGAAATGCAGTCGGACCCGGATAGGTTGGACTCAAAGGGATCGCGAAACAGATCCATGGGTCCATAATTTGATATGTAAAAAATGGAAATAGAGAAGCTGATCTGTAACCTGAAAGCAAAAATGCATTGCACCGACTCTAGTGACGCACTTCTTGCAGTGCGTAATGAGTAGGAAAGGGAATTAACTAGAAGAATAAGAATGGGGTGAAGCGCATGTGGCAGGTTCTCTCAGATCATGAATGGCAGTTTACCATTATCTCTCAGGAGAAAAGTATACAGCAGCTGTATCTTGCCGGTACTTACCTACGGAGCAGAAACGTGGATGCTAACGAAAAGGGAGCAGCTTAAGTTAAGGACAACGCAGTGAGCTATGGAAAGATAAATGATGGCTGCAACGTTAAGAGACCGCAATCCGGCAGAGTAGGTGAGGGAACAAACGCGGATTAATGACATCCTTGTGGCAATCAAGAAGAAATGGGCTGGGGCAGGGCATGTAATGCGAAGGCAAGATAACCGCTGGTCCTCAAGGGTAACGGAGCTAATTCCAAGACGAGGCAAGCGTAGCAGGGGACGGCAGAAAGTTAGGTGGCCGGATGAGATTAAGAAATGTGCGGGGATACGGCAGCCGCAAGTGGCAAAGGACAGGCCTAATTGGGGAGACATAGAAGAAGCCTTTGCCCTGCGGTTGGCGTAGTCAGGTTGATGATGATGATGATGATGATGATGATGATGATGATTCTTGCAACAGTGTTTCATCTGCCGCCGTGCTGGCAGCACACCACTCGCTAGGCGTTGCTGTAGTCTATCACTATAGCCTCGTATACATGGAGCCCGACGTTGCGGGTCGGGTCGGGGTGCGCCAGATGTCGGGCTGACGAGCCCGACCCTACCGCATATACATGAACCGGTTTTCTGTCGGGCAGAGACCGTCGCTACCCCTAGCGTCGAGCAGGCAAACTACACGCATGCTAGAGGAGGAAAGACGCCCAGACGAAAAGTTCCCTTTCCCGCTGCTGCTCTTTCCGGCCGGTTGGTTCGCCCGTTCACGTGCGCGCGTCTTCGAGGCCGGCAGCGGCTCGGTTTGATTTACAATGGGTGTCTCCGCTGCCGGAAAAAAAAATCTCCGAGCACGGCCGGTCTCGACGCGCGCGCTTTCTCGCTCTCTTCTTACGGCCGAGCAGGCGCCGAGAACAAAGCATGGTGAAAACCACTATCCAAAGCCGGGGTTTCTAGTGATTCCGGCGTTTTTTTTTTTAAAAAAAGGCGGTCAAGTATCTCCGACGATCGAAATTCTCGAAGTCTTGTAACTAATCGTTGAACCACATCTAGAAGATTCACCCGTCCTATGCTGCCCGGAATGGGTTGACAGAAGCCACAACAAATGCTTAACACACCTCATTTCTGAGAAGTTTCTCCGAATTCTTCTCGTCAACTACACAAAGAAATTGACAAACCAAAATGACAAGCCGTCTGGTTTCATCCACAAGCCAACGCGAAAGCATTTAAGGCTGTAACTGACATCCCTTGAACTGCGAGCCGCACAACAATGTTGTATAGGTCATTACAAGCAGCGCCTGTTATTGTTTTTAGTCTTTCTAAGTAGGTGAAACGATATTGGAGTTCCAAAGAGCAAAGGATATTTCTGATCTGGTGTGTTTCACGCAGTGAGAACAGATGGCACAGATACTTCGAATGTTTTCAAACGGCAAGTGCTATTATTTTATTCATACATTTCCAAGTATCAACAGAGACTGTGCCAGCCCTGATTATGAAAATAAATGTTTTCCTAACCGTGGCTTCGCCCTGTAATATCTTGCCTCACTTTTATTCCTGCTAGACGCAAATGATACAGCCCTATTCGCTAATACTATGCGCCATGATTGCATGCCGACTTCAATGTTTTGAGATCCATCTACTAGTTCCCTGCTTTGCGTGCCGATAGCAGTGGCTGCATAAGATATGGTCGCCAAGTTCTTCTTCAGTACTCGGAGCAGCCGTTCAGCAATATGCGCAAAGTAACCGAACCAGCCCCCGGAGAGTTGCGGCGATAGATAGCAACTGCCCCTCATGCACAGGCCGTTAAGAAAGAGCGCGCGCGCCGAGTGCTCCGAGTTCCTGCACAGCGCCAGCCAGACCGGAGAGGAGGCAGGAGAGGAGGCGCTAAGCCGATGCGGCAGCGTATACATGCTGCTTCCAGCCGGGTCGGGCAGAGCCAACCCACCCCCTGCAGTCGGGCTGGCCCAGCTCGACTCGACGGTCCCTTTGCTCGACCCCCTAGCGTATACATGAGCCCGACAACCGGTCCTCGGCCCGACAGCCTGCTTAACCCGACTTTTGTCGGGCTCATGTAAACGCCCAGTATCACTAGCCGCTGCCTATCATAATATCAGAAGTGCAAGATGCCGGGTTAGTTGGTAATCCATGATGAAATAACAGCGCAAGGAACGGGACGAGAACACGAAGGACACACCCCCCTCTTTGTACTTTATATATGTGTCCTGCTTCGAAATAAAATTTCAGTTGTTAGTCAGCGCCCGTGTCTGTCTTCTTCCTTCGTGTTTTCGTCCCGTTCCTTGCCCTGTTATTTTATCATAATATGTCTGATCCTGTTACCAGAACGCTATTAATCTAATAATCGCTTATTATAAAACTCAAGGACACTTTTCCGCAACGCTTTCAGTAGCAAAGGGAGCGAAGCATCGGCTGCCGTTAGGCTTTTAGTTAGCATAACGCCGCGAAGACGACCTCTTTCGTTGAGCGTAAAGTGATCGGCGAGAGCTATTAAGAAGATACGCTCAGTGCAATAGTGCTTGTTCCCGTTTGCACCGGTCCTTTGGCGCCTTAGTATTGGGTCCAAGTTATTAGTCATTATGTGGCAGATCCCATCACAGAAGCAACCTTCTTCCGGAACTACGTATTCTCACTTATGCCAATGCATTCATCTGTGAGCTTACTTTTTTTTCCCGTAAGTAGTGCGCGCAGCTCGTTAAAGCAGTGCGTATACGGTGGCTGTGCAAAACACATTTCGCAGCGCACTACGGCGAGGAGGTTGAGTACCACGCCTGTGTCGACACGCTCCTCACTGCACAGCGCTCTCCAAAGGAAAACAGCCCGCGGCTGTGTGTTCAGGCATTTATTGAACTGCTAGCTACTCGAAACGCAGAAGAGAGCGTTCCCGACTCCTGGCGCCTACCGCATGCCTATCATCCCTCCCTCCCTCCCTCTCCTCCGAACGACGTGTCGCTAACTAATGGATGCGAGGCTTCAAAGACGATGGAGGGCTCATTCCCACGCACGCTGGTGCGGGAGCGGGAAACCGATAGAGGAGGCTGCCAGAACATGAGGGCAGGCGGTAGCATCGCTCAGGAAAGAGAGGCCTCGAGAGCTCTTGCGCCCAGAGAGGGTTGCGCGCGTGGGACGCGAGTAGCTCTCCTCGAGCTAACACTGGCGCTTTCGGAAGCGCGCCCCAGCCTCCGTCCCTCAAGAGCCCAGGGATTCTCGCGAAGGTGAGACAGAGAGGGGCGGCGATCGAAACGCGATGCGCTTCCCCCTCGTGGCGGGATTTAATTATAAACTTATCCCCTCATCTCGACCGCCCTCCCTCAGACCTTCTCTCCCGGCACCGATGTCTCGAATTTTGCATCCTTGAGCAGCGCCTTCCGTGGTGTCGCGCGCCACCTACGTCTGCTCGAGAGGAGGGTTGCTCGGAGAGGAAGAGAAGCACGCGAGACGACTCGCTCACGATTCCAAGATCTCGCATTGCTTGCGCGGCTAGGGTGTGGAGTTTCAGGGAAGCGCCGACGGTGGTGACTTCGGTGACATCTGTACAGCTGTGCTGCCCTTATGAGCTCCGTATGAATGGCGGTTCAAAAAACTAAAAGCGCACATGCAGTGCGGCTTACGTCTATTACGACCGCTGTAAAATTAATAGTTTGGTTTATGGTTTTATGGGGTTTAACGTCCCAAAGCGACTCAGGCTATGAGGGACGTCGTAGTGAAGGGCTCCGTAAATTTCGACCACCTGGGGTTCTTTAACGTGCACTGACATCGCACAGTACACGGGCCTCTAGAATTTCTCCCCCAAAGAAATTCGACCGCCGCGGCCGGGATCGAACCCGCGTCTTTCGGGGCAGCAGCCGAGCACCATAACCACTGAGCCACCGCGGCGGCGTAAAATTAATAGTTCCTCTTGGTGCAAAAAAATTTCGGCTTCTCTTCGTCGAGGGTAGAGCTACGCATGAAAGAGCATATTAACGAAATTGTTTCATATATTGTAAGATTCCACTATAACAATCAATAAGTCCGCAGATCATCCCTCTGTATGCTTGCATTTTTTTTGCTATTAACGTTTTTTCTATAACGAAAAACGTTTTCTATGGCTTCTATGGTATTTGGCCATTGGTTTTCTATGGCAGTCTTAAGAATTAAGAATAGACGATTATCTTCAATATTTCCGTAACACTACCTTACAATATTCCAATATTCAAAATCTTTCTCCACGAGAGCTGGACATTTTTATTCCCATATTCCGAGACGAGATATTTCCTGCGCCCTTCCTTTGTTCGAGATCATTTTTTTTTCGTAGCGACCTTCGCAAACAATCGCCACACAGAACGAATGAATCGAGCATGACAAAGACGATGATCTGAAAGTACAACGCGAGACGCTAGCATTTAATTGCGTGATGATAACTAATCCCCCGATGACTGAGTGGCCTAAGCCAGGAGGAAGAGAAGCTTATCTTTCTGCACTGTAGTCGGTTAGAATCCAACTCGGGGCTGTTGCATGTTGAAGGGGTTTTTTTGCTACCTACTGTATCAGATAGCAGGTTATCAGCAGTTTATCAAAGCAACTTGCCCCCTTTCCTCCTCCCAATCCCTTTCCCTCCTTTCGTTCCGTGGTCTTGATAAAAGGCCCGAAATAAACCGCCGACGACAGATGGTCGTGGGTCGGCGTAGCACCTTGCTGCAACCAGAGCCTGTGTCTTTTTAACCCATGATACATGGTGTCAGAAGTGGGATAGAAGCCACGCCAGAATGGATGTTGTCAAGCCTCCAGAACCGCTACACCTGGCAGGAAACTTACGAAGAAACTGGCAAGTGTTCAAGCAAAAACTGGAGCTTTTCTTCACGGCAACGCCTATCACGCCACCCAGGACGGAAGCTGCCAAGACCGCAATCCTTCTCAGTGTCGCTGGAGAAGAGGCCCTCGACGTCTATAACAACTTCTCATTTCCACAAGGTGAGAGTGATGAAGACTACCAGACCGTACTGCGAAAGTTTGAGGAGTACTGTGCTGATGACGGCAACGAGGTGTATGAAAGACACGTTTTTCGCCTTCGTATGCAGGATGAAGGAGAGCCATTTGAGCAATTTCTGCGGCATTTAAAGAAGCAGGCGAAGCTGTGTGAATTTGGCGTGCTGGAAGAATCCATGATACGAGATCAGGTTGTTTTTGGTACTAACGATCCGAAGATGAGGGAAAGGGATTGGGAGGAGGAAAGGGGCAAGTTGCTTTGATAAACTGCTGATAAACTGCAATCTGATACATCTTCTCTTCCCAATAAAAAGAAACTATGAAACTTGGTGAAAGTTGCTGTCATAATGAAGCCTGCGAGGCTCCGCAGGCTTCATCATGGGATAAACTGCAATCTGATACACCTACCAGGAGCTTAGATTCGGTAGGCGCATAGCTCATGCCCAAAGTGCTTCAGCTATCAGAACAGTCCTCCAGTTTAAACCGACTGTCCACTATTGGGATCGGGTCAGCGTGATCGGGCCGGAGGAGGGGACGAGGAAGTCGAAGACGGGGTTAAGATGAGAACAAGGAGAGAAACTTTATACAAGATATTTACATTATTTACAAAAGAGCAACTGAGAGTGACTCTCAGTGGAGGGGAGCTTCTTCGTCAACGGGGTCAACGGGAGTCTCTCGGCCACACTCACAGCCGAGTTAAATAGGGTTCGGATTCCCCAGATCCCTGACCGGGGAATAAAGTTCGAAGAATGACGTCCAATCGCATGGGCAGATTTCGAAGCCGGTGTTACCACCCACGGCAGGGGTGGTACTGGGCTGTGGGGCTCTCTCGCAGCTCGGTCGATGGGAAGGGGTAGATGCTGAGTAATCAAGCACTGCTGGAAATGAATCTCCCGCAGTCTACCAGCAGTTGAACGAACGTCCTCGTGCTTCCCCGCCGGATGTCCAAAACACGAGACCGCTGTCGAGGACACAGCCGTCTTTCAATTAACAGCAACAGCTTAATCTTGCGTAGCACCACTCCGTCGTCTGGCGACCCGCGGGTAGACTCGGCCACTGGACGCCGCCATCGTCGCCGCTGCTTCAGCCGCTGCTGCCGTCTTCGCCACCCCTCGCCACATCTTCGGCCTTCGCCGGTGCCACCGTGGTCACCCCGGTCAAGGGAGTCTGCTGCCTTAATCCACTTAGGCAGGGGAGGAGGGGGGGGGGGGGGGGGGGGGGGCATCACAAGCACAGCACGACTCAAATGCGGAAAGCGAACGGGTAACTGCGTCTACGGGCCTGTCTTAGTATGAAGTTTCACTTACCTTACTGCCAGCTCCCTCCGAAGAAGGATGGAACCAACTCCTCAAAAGGCCAGACAAGAGCATCCAACTGGCACTCATTTCGTGGGCCCAGGAAGTCGCCCCCACCTGGGGGCCACACCAAGCCCACCTGCCCTAAATCCCACCAATCTATGGCAATAAAGTTGTTTCTCTCTCTCTCTCTGCGTCGAAAACTGAAGCTTCGAGTTGAAAGAGCAAGTGGACATTTTGCTATTCACGGCTGCTTTCGAGAAAAGCTGCTATTATCTGAGTGAAGGGTAAACGGTGATTTTCTTGGTTTTGAGAGTTACCCTTTTGATGGCAAAAGTCCTCCTCAGAGGTGGAGTGCGAACTGTGTTGACGATTTCGTTAAATGTTTAGGATGTGGTAATTTTCACTCGAAATCATGGATGAAATATCGTTTGCGGCGTTTAGAACTTATGCTTCTGTGCTCCGATATGTTCATAAGGAGAAAACCGTTGCATTTCCGTCGCACACAAACAAATTACAGCCTCCTCTTCGCTCCAGTAAGCGCTCATGCTGTTCGGTGAGGTGACCGAAATACTGTAAAGGGAATAAAAGTGTTTCGGTATCAGTCGGCGTGCATGTGAAGCCGCTCACTTTTTGTTTTGTTTTGTTTGTTTCTTTTTTTTTTTTTTGCCGATACAGAGAAACGTACTCGCGCCGATTCCCATCTATTTTGAGAGCTCTTGAAGGGGAGGAAATACGAACTACATTGATCATGCTCAGTAGAAGGCAGTACCTGGGGCCAAATCCACGAAAGAGTTCGCTTTGGAACGCGTTCGCTTTCTCTCTTGCCACCTCGCTCCATTGGTCGTGTGTCGTCACCGCTGGCGGTGACGTCACTTCAGGGAGGCGGGAACACGGATTTTGTTTACGTCACGAGACATGTCAATCAAGTGAAAGAGAACGCGTTCGGACGCTGTGTGCGGAACTCTGAAAGTGGTGTTCGCTTCAGCACGAGGAGAGACATGCCGGTACCTCCCGCCGCCCCGCCGTTGTTCGCGGTGCTCAGCGAATGTGATCGGCGGCCCCGGCGGTCGCGCGTGCATGACAATCCTTTCGACATGCCTGACGATGCTTTCCGAAGGCACTTCAAGCTGTCGAAGCTACTTGTACGCCACCTATGCGAAGAGCTCAAACCCCACCTTGGACCAACGAGGAAAAGTGCGCTCACAACAGAGCGCAAAGTACCCTGCGCGCTACGGTTCTTCTCTACCGGAGGCTTCCAGGCGGCCGTAGGCAGCGAGGCAACTATACGGCTCCCCCAGTCGTCTGTGAGCCGGACGATTTTGGCCGTCGCTCAGGCAATCGTGCGTGTCGGCACGGAGAAAAACTGGGTGTCGTTCCCTTCGACTCCCGAGGAGAAGTCCCGCGCCAAGGCAAAGTTTTTGGAGCGCGGTCTCATCCACGGCGTCGTCGGGTGCGTCGAGCTCACACGAAGGCTTCACCATGTAGGTATGTTCCTCCATGAACTCAACGAGCACTTCACGCTGGCGCATCGAGACGTGCGGGCCCAGGCGACAACCTTTGTGCGTTGACATGACGACTAGTGAAAATGTCAAGCTCACAAGTGCTGACACGTGAAAAGTCTCCCGCGCAAGTTCAAAATGCCTATCGCCCTTTCGCGAACACAAAATAAAACACAATTGAGAGCGCCCTCTCGGGAACGCAAAAGAAAACAACCAATCAAGAAGCATTGAAACCGTCTCAAAATAAATTGTATGTTTATTTTATAGGCTCTGAGTAATAAATTCGCAGTATTGTAGCCAAACGCATTCATTTAGAGGTTAAAAACGCAAATAAGTTAGCATATGACCCCTTAAAAATACAAGGAACCGAGATGGGACCTCCCAACAAAGCCGATTGGCTGTTGCCTGCCCCCTTGTCTTCCCGCAGTGCTCCTCCCACCTTTCTCCCGCCGATGTCAACGTCAAACTGACGTCACGGCAACGCGTTCCAAAGCGAACTCTTTCGTGGATTCGGCCCCTGGTTCTAATTGTACCCGAGAAATAGCTTTTTAGTGCACTAAACCTTCTTTCATGGCTGCCGTTCTTGCGATTTCGTTTTCCTATATATTAAGCAAATTTCCCTTTACCGCGTCTCAGGAGTACATGAGTGTATGCATGCGGTGTAATGGTGTTCAGGTCTACTGTAAGAGTAACACTGCGTTCACCAATAGCGCGCCAATAGTTGCACCAACAGCGTGGTGCGATTACGCGGGCGCGTCTCGCTAATCTTAGCTACGCTGCTGCTCGTTCATATTGAGCTGCCGGCGACTGCTGCTGCCCGCACACTGACGGGTGGATGGATGCACGGCGGCAACTGCGTTTGCATCTCGCAGCGTCAGCGCAGCGTCAGCACATGCGCAGCGAAGGCTGCCTGGCGTGGAAAGCCGCCGGCAGAGGCTAATTCAAATGCGGGTGCTACTGCGTGGGCGCACAGTGTTCCCGCTACGGCTGCCCATGCCGTGCAGGGCTGCCCCGTCCACCGCGTTGCGGGTGCGTCATTTGGAGGCGTATGGAGGCGTCTGACGACTCCAAGGCTCAGCGCTTTACAACGTTTTTGTACGTAGACGCTAATGTTATTTGTGGGATTAGTCAGTCGGCAGCATTTGTTCTGGAGCGAACAGCGGGTTAACTCAGTTTTTTCCATGGTCTGAAAATATAAATGTTGTAATACGTGCATTTATTTTGCACGCTTCCAATCTATTTACCAGCGAATCAAACTACAAGTGTACGTCGCAAAAGTTCGCCACGAACCCATCAGTACGGCGTGAAACTGTGGCGCACAACTTTTTCGCAGCCCCTAGTTTCGTCGGTTCCCACTCAATCTATTTGGCCCGAAATTGATCTCGGCTACCGACCCGGTGTCGGTGAAGATCCTTTATGAAGCCGTTTGGCGAGCTGGACTAGGCGCTCCTTTTATAGAGAGGATGCCAACGCTGTACACAAACCTAATCTCCCGTCAGTTCTCCCGCCACACCTCGGGCCTCAATCCCATTAGTCAGCCAGCCATAAAGCAAGACCCGCAGCTCTCCGACCCGTGCTCCGCCGAATCAATAGCTTCCGCGGTTGCGTGAGTGAAGGCGACCGGTGGCGGCTCGGGGTCGTGATCCGAGGCTGGTTGCCGGAATTCTCCAAGCGGCTTCGAACGCCACGGCCGATCCGAGAGAGAGCCCAGAGATAGGGACCGATGAAGGCTTCCCGCCTCACGACCCTACGCTATGCCTGACCGCAAGACGCGCAATCGATGCCTGCGAGGTTCACTTCCCACTTAGACATCCCACACGGCTCGCCTACAGCTCCGAGGTCAATAGGATGATGTGCGGATAAAATGGCGCACCAACCATTCGTGGTTTCCTTATCGCGCTTCCCTGTGAGGGGAACACGCAGTCAAGGAAGAGGAACTACGGGATTCGGTTAACAAAATGTCTGACACCCGTCAACATGGTCAGAAACAGCCAGAGAGTCAGTTTTTACTGGAAAATAAAATTGGATGGAGTTGCCATCAGTGCCCTGTCAATACGAGCAGAGTCGAAGCGGGGTGTTTTACGCGCGGGATTATTTTAGTTACCTTCACTCGAGCGGCAATGTTGAAGCAAGTTGAATGGTGAGATAAACTTTTACGTTTCATAATTAAGCTAGTATAAATGCGGCCAATGCTACGCAATATAGTGGCGCAGTCGTCCGAAGCATGCAGGAGAAATGCGTACCAAAAAAAAAAAAAAAAACCACGGGAATACATTAAAACGCTGATTTTAATGAATGCTTTGAAAAAAAAAAAACACTGCTATAACGTCTCTTCAGTGCAGCTCTTCGACATAATGCATTGCTTATCATGATAAATATGTTTCAAACGTCTTGTATGGATGGCAGATATGTAGAAAGGAAGGTCTTAAACAGGTGAAAGATATTGTTACGGACGGGAATACGACTAACTGTGCAGTGGCGTGGGATGGAGCGCTCGCGCCTGGCCATCAGCTATCAAATCACGCCATCACCATTCGTCACGTCGTCCTGTATTCATCGGCTTGTCATTACGTAACATTTGCTGTGAGGTGCTGGGTACCTTCATCATCCCGGTCACGGAGCGATCACGGAGGAAAAAAAACAGTAGTTTTATTATCGTCATGGTGAACTAAACTGTGAAGCTTACTGAGGCCAAGTGGAGAATTCGGTGGGGTTTATTCGTGTTCATGAACTTGTGCCCGGCCATAGCAAATGTCACTGTGCTCTGCGTATATACGTATCAGAATGGGCAAAAAAAAGGAAGAAAAATAAAAGCTCCCAGCCCACGACGCCAGTTGGCACAACGGGCTTCTGGCATATATACATATGTTAGAAAGGGCTTTAAAAAGCAAGAAAAATAAAAGTCTGCCTATACACATTCGAAACTCTTGAAAGAAAAGCCAGAGCACGACCGTTGTATCTGGACCATGTGAATCACCCTTATTTGTAAATTTTTATTGTGCGAATTATATACGTTTCCTCTGGACGTGTTTTCGTGTTCCCTTCTGCGCGACTGCCATAAAAAACAGAGGGACCACTTAATCTCCGCCTTAACCCTATACGCGATAGTGTTCAGTTCATGCCCATATAAGTCCAATTCGTCATTATATACTTTATAATGACTACTACTACTGGCGATACTACTACTGGCGCAGTGGGGCACCGGTTAAGCGATGCGCCACTGCCGCTGCAGGTGGCTGTTTCAAACACAGCCACCGGAGGGATTGTGAGACCCAGGTTACTCATCCCGAGCAATCCAAGAAGCGGCTTTTCGTCATACATTCCAAAACATATTAATTAACGTTCCACTCAGCGCCTGCAACGGAAACCTGCTCGAAGGCCTCCCTTTACGCACATGAAACAAATCACCTCTTTTGTTTGCTTTCGAAATTTTGTGTCTCGACCCTTTTAGGCACCCTTGTTCACGTGTGCGACATATCTGAGATATTGGTTTATGAGTGTTTAACGGCCCAAGGCGACGCAAACTCGTTGTGATGCTGGCATCGGTGTGTACTCAAGTGTATACACTTTCGCCAGTGTCTTCGGCTGCGATTTAACTTCCCAAGGGCAGTTCTCTGCCGCCAGTTGACGTCGTTCAACAGGTCGATTCTTAGGAGGAGAGGAATTAACTGTAGCAAAGCAGACATTTCGGCTGGTTGCTGTGAATTCATGGTGGAAAAACCAGCGCAAACTAAGACAGAAAACACAGAACAAGAGGGCAGAGACTACAAGCGCTTGTAGTGTCTCCCCTCTTGTTCTGTGTTTTCTTAGTTTGCCCTGTTTTTTCCACCATGAGGAGAGGAACTCTGGTTTGGTTTGGTTTGGTTTGGTTTGGTTTGGTTTATTGGGGCTTAACGTCCCAAAGCGACTGAGGCTATGAGAGACGCCGTAGTGAAGGGCTCCGGAAATTTCGACCACCTGGGGTTCTTTAACGTGCGCTGACATCGCACAGCACACGGGCCTCTAGAATTTCACCTTCAAGAAATTCAGCCGCCGCGGCCGGGATTGAAACCGTGTCTTTCGGGCCAGCAGCCGAGCGCCGTAACCACTGAGCCACCGCGGCGGGGCGGAGAGGAACTCTGCCCAGGCCGCTTTTAAGCATGAAATGCTTTTAGCGCCCGTTGTCGGCAGTGTGGTGACGTCACGCCGAGACCGAGAGCCATCATACTGGCAATGAAACCCACTCATCCGGGCTCTGAAACGAGAACATCCGGGCACCGTACGAGACTTATCGAGATTCAACGAGACTCTCTAAGCCCTCCTACGGGACCGGCATACAAGCGCCGGTTGCTCTCCAAACGAGTCATAAAAAATAACTGCTGCCAGTGTCTTCTCAATGTTTATCAAGATATCAGTCGAGCTGTGCATTTGATAATGCACGGAATTATAATTTCCGATTTCTAATAACGCGTGCAAAAAGCACATAGATGCCACAATACACTTCGTTGTCATACGTGATCTGTTAGGCTTTGAGAGAAGGCCGCTTAGAGAAATTTAGCTCCCGTTGTCGGCAGTGTGGTGACGTCACGCCGAGACCGAGAGCCGACATCCGGGCACTGAATTCCACTCATCCGGGCACTGAAACGAGAGCATCCGGGCACCGTACGAGATTTAACGAGACTCTCTAAGCCCTCCTACAGGACCGGCATACAAGCGCCGGTAGCTTCGCGCCGAACGGGTGGTGGCGTTCCTCTCTTCCTGTACGGTGCGGTTCGGGTGTCCACCGAGATGACAGAGAACTACTGCGCCATTTCCTTTCCTCAAAAAGCGTTGCGTTCAAAGGGCACGGCATCACGCTGAACGGGTGGTGGCGTTCCTCCCTTCCTTTACGGTGTGGTTCGGGTGTCCACCGAGATGACAGAGAATTACTGCGTCATTTCCTTTCCTCAAAAAGCCTTGCGTTCAAAGGGCAAGGCATCGCGCCGACCGGGTGGTGGCGTTCCTCCCTTCCTATATCCACCGAGATGACGGAGAATTACTGCGTAATTTCCTTTCCTCAAAAAGCGTCGCGTTCAGAGGTCAAGGCATCGCGCCGAACGGGTGGTGGCGTTCCGTGGACTGCCTGGCAGCGCTACAACACGCTGTCGCATTCCACTCCTAAAGGTACGGACACACTGGCGGCAAAACGCGCGCGGCACGCCGCCGGCGGCAAGCCGCTTGCCGCGAAACCTGCCGCGGCGGCGGGTTGATCTGGCGCGCAGCGAATGGGTCGAGGAGCCATTTTCGGCGGCTTGCCGCGTGCCGCGGAGCGGGGAGACCAATGAGGCGCGGCCGGCTTTGTCACGTGGGGAGCGTCTCTGTCGCCACCTCTTGGCTCCTACTAAAGTTACATGCCAGCGGCGGCGGCGGTGCCGCGCGCGCTCTTTCAAAATCGCGGACCTCGACTGGTTTGGCATGAATGGAGCTTTGCGCGGCGGCGCGTACCCGCGTACTCTGCCGCCGAGTGCGGCCGTCCCTTTCGCGGCGGGGGTGGCGCCGCCAGCGGCATGCCGCGCGTTTTGCCGCTAGTGTGTTCGTACCTTAAAGGCGAAGCTTAAGTCAATAGGAGATATTCAAAAAGGCGCGCCATCTGGGAGGAAAAACGCGAACTACTGCGCGCCATTTTGTCAGGGGCGTCGTTTGCGGCTCCACTGACTCTATGCTTCTTCAGTGGTGCGGTCGCAGCTCACCCTCCCGCGAACGATGCCGTCCCACTGCTGTGTTCCCTTGTGTACGCAGCGAGGGTACAAGGATCTGTCGGGGAACAAGGTATGAATTCTTTTTTACCGGTGATTTCACGCGCCACTTAAAAAAAAAAAAACAAACCTGCCGCCCGTCCGTGCAACGCTGTTTGCCAGTTGTTTGGCGTCGTGTCAACCTCGATTTCTGTTATTGCAGTCGTGCGTCACCGTGTCATGTATACGCTGTGCCTTCCTAGTTTACGTGTACTTGTTTTTGTTCGACACAAGCTGCTTCTTATGCGCGACATTGCATGCCCGCGTGGACACGCTTGAATGGCACCACCAGCGCTTGCGTAGCGCTTCGCCCCGTTTCTGAAAATAGGTATTCCTATGAGTTAAACTTGAGAGAGGATGAGCGAAGTCAGCAGCATTTTATTTGTAAGCATGGGCGTCCGGAAGGGGGGGCAAGGGGGGGGCGGTTGCCCCCCCTTGGAATGACGGATATTATTTATGCCCTAGTAGAAAACAACTACAAACCAACCGCCTCCCCCACCCCCAGACATCGGGTGCACCCCCCTGGAAAAAGTTCTGCGGACGCCCTTGTTTGTAAGTGAACTGCATTCGTGTATATCGTGTTTATAATGATGCTGTTCTCCCGCGAGACAAACGTTATGCAAGCGAAAACTGTGGCGATTTCTGCCGCAGCTCGTGCTCGTTCAGTTGTATTTTAGCTTGCTTCGTCCATGCTAAGTTCGCGCTTACAGTTTCAGGGTATTGTTCTCGCCGTCAGAGCAGCGCAATATTAGAACCGAGTCGCTAATGTGCCTGTTCATCGTTGCTAAACCCTCTTGTACTTGCTGTTCAGGTTTCCTACCACGGATTTCCGCGAGATCCTGTTCTCCGCAGAAGATGGATTATTGCGATAAAACGGGATGAAGGCCCTTTATTTCAAGTCACAATGCATACACAGGTATGCTCAAAGCACTTCAAAAGAGATGACTTTGTACCAGGAGTGGCAAGTGGCAAAAGAATCCTTAGAGAAGAAGTGGTTCCCACCGTGTTCGTGTTCGCGCGCGCAAAAAAAGAAAGAAAGGCTCCGAAAGCACGCACACCTTTGCCTTCAAGAAAGACAAAGCCGCAAGAACAACAGAGCTCAACACCACAGGAAGAAATGGAAAGTGAAGTCTGCGCTGCAGACGAGCAGCTGCCAACCCAAACAGAGCAAAGTTCCCTTGCTGAAGGGCAGGCATTGATAGTGACACAGGCCAAGGAAATCCAGCGACTGAAGCTACAGTGTAGTTTCGTAAGGAACGAACTGGCACAAGCAAAAGCGGCAGTTTACAAGTTAGAAGGCGACAACAATGTTTTGCGGCGTCAGCTTGAAGCAGAAAAGTCAAAGACTGCTGCCTTCTGCTTGGACCGTATTAAAGAATCGGATGAGGATTTTATGTTTTACACTGGGCTCCCCGATTACGAGCACTTTGTCGGACTGCTGAAGTATATCCACCCAGACGACAACACCAACTTCCATTGCAGAAAACCAAAGAACCTGTATAGTCAGGGAAGAAAAAAAAAGCTGGCCAAGGACGACGAGCTCTTTCTGGTTCTGGTCAGACTAAGACTTGGCCTATTTGAGCAGGATTTGGCTCATAGGTTCAACATCTCGCAAGCAACCGTATCCAGGATATGCACAACATGGATCAGTCTGCTCTACACTAAGCTGAAGAACTTGCCTCTGTGGGCATCACGAGGGACTGTGGATGCAACTATGCCTGCTGTGTTCGTGGAAAAGTATCCAGCAACTAGAGTGATTCTGGATGCAACTGAAGTCAAGTGTGCAGTGCCCAGCTCACTAGCACTTCAGTCAAGCACATATTCTTCGTACAAGTCTGCAAACACGTTCAAAGGACTTGTTGGCATAATGCCAAATGGCCTCCTGTCCTTTGTTTCAGAACTGTTCACAGGTTCAATATCTGACAGAGAATTAGTCATTCAGAGTGGCTTTCTAAACCTTCCGTTTGACACAGGAGATGCCGTTATGGCTGGTAAAGGCTTCAAGGTTGGAGATCTTCTAGAGAAGAAAGGTGTGGGCCTGAGCATTCCTCCATTTTTGCATAACAGGAAGTTTTCGGCAGCAGAAGTGAAAGAAACACAAGAAATTGCATCTCTCAGGATTCATGTTGAGAGAAGGATACAGCGAATTAAGTCCTTCCACATTTTTGACCGTCCTGTTCCTCTCACCCTGGCACCATTAATTAATAAGATGTGGACTGTGGTTGCCATACTGACTAATTTCCAGTCAGACCTCATCTCCAAGCATGATTCTATTAGTGCAGCATTCTAAGCCGAGTATGAAGGCATCCTCTTTCCATGGAGGCGAAAAGCAAGGCATCCTTGTGCTGTGCGATGTCCGTGCACGTTAAAGAACCCCAGGTGGTCGAAAATTCCACAGCCCTCCACTACGCTGTCTCTCATAGTCTGAGTTGCTTTGACGTTAAACCCCAAAAACCAAACCAACCATTATCACCCTCACTTTCTCCACTGCAGCACAAAGACTTCTCCCGTACACCTGTCCTGTGCCACTTATGCCCCCAGCTGCTTTCCTAGACCTGCCACAAAATATGAGATTACAGCTCAGAAAATAATGTCTTTATGATTCTTGAATGGAAGATAAAAAAAAAACAGATACACACCCATAAATACACTCTAGATCTAGTCTTCACGGCAGAAGTACTGCAGCACATCATTAAAGAAAAAATAATCTAGGCGAGATTTTATTGCTCCCCACTGGGCATAATCAAAGCGCACCCTCTAGATGATTATCCAGTCCTGAGAGAAAACAACAAAGTCCCCCCACTCGCAGGAGCTCAAGGCCATCTGTCCGGTTATCTGGCAGTAGTACTCATGATCCTGTGATAACCTAGGCTCACCATTGTCAAGAAACTGAACATAAAAGTCGGAAGTCTTCATTGATTCCACATCGGAATCCTTCAGCGAGTATGGACATTTAACTTCAAGGACTCCAAATGTTCCCTCCTCGGGGTCAAACACCAACCTGTCAGGTGATGCCCCCAACCACGGACACGAAGGAGCAACAACAATGCCGCAGTGTTCTACTGTTACATTATGCCCCAACTTTCTCAGCACTTCCACATAGCGCTCAACAGCAACAGCCTCATTTTTTCTGCCGTGCTGAATGGCTCGCACTCTGGAAAGGTCTTTGGGATCGAG
Source organism: Amblyomma mixtum (assembly GCF_055824585.1). NCBI lineage: Eukaryota > Metazoa > Arthropoda > Arachnida > Ixodida > Ixodidae > Amblyomma > Amblyomma mixtum. The sequence goes on along the minus strand of NC_143020.1, from coordinate 120,402,985 downwards.
CAGGTTGCGCAGGCCTTTCTGTGTCCACTCCTTTCTCATGACCACCTTGCCAAAGGCTGAAGCAGTCAGCCTGTGTCTGCGAGCGTCAATCCAAGACTGGCTCTGTGCTTGTTGCCGCGTGTTCTTCTCTAGCTCACGGGCGTCTTCAGCCGATATGGATATTTCCTGCAAATAAGTAAGCAGATTTAAAGCTATACTATAAGGCACAAAACAAAAGCACTGTTTGGATTCAATCACGGCATGTCATCTCTCTATAAGCAGCCAGATAACTCCAGGCTACAATTCGGACAAGGAGAGTTGTGCTCATTGATTAGTATCTGCAAAGAAAAACAAAGAATCCCATAAGCAAATGGGTCATTTCTTTGAATGTCCATTATTAGAGATGATAGCTGTACAGCAAATGGCATAGTATACAAACCAAGACAAAGATTATACAAGTACACAATTGGGTACGGCTGTAGGAGTAGTACCCCTTTGCTTAGCAAGTACCTAGTTCCCGTCAGCTACCATAATTAGTGTATGGGAAGCTGTAGCATTAAAAGTAAGGAAATAAGTGCTAAGAATATAGTACTGTTTAAGCTATGGGATGATGCAGACAAAGACCTTGTCAGGCACTAGTGGTAATTTGCGCAGCATCTTGGATGGCTCATAAGGTATTAATGTTCTAAAAACGATTCACTGAGGTACGGCATAGTGGAAAGTTCCAGATGTTTCGACCAACAGGGGTTCTTTAATGTGCATTGACAGCACACAGTATGCAGGTGCCTTGCTTTTCGCGCCCATGAAAAAGTGGCTGCCACAACCGGGATGTTGTGTAGCGTGCGCTCGCATGAAACAACTGATGCTGCACAACAGCTCTGCATCTTGTAGCGTGCAGAGCTCCTTAACTTTTTGTCTAAGTAATTCAAGATGTAGCAAATAAATGATGGACTGGTATCACAACTCATTTTGTGCTCAGCCTCGTAACTATTGACACCTTCGACATGCAATCCTACACTGTCTATGTACCACTGCATACAAACTTTTCACAGCTGGAAACTGTGTTTGAGGCATTTATGTCTCGCATCCTTCAGCAGTGCCATCTTGATATCATCTATAGTGCCAAATTTTGGCACACAGTCCTGGTTTTTTTTCACATATCTGACAAGGGTACATGAAAACTACTGGAAAAAGCTTTGTGACAATGTCTTCTTCAGTGGCCTAAGTCACGATGCAGTCAAAATGCTCTAAACAACACCCTTTCAATTTGCAAACTAGCAGAACTTTTTAGTCATGGTACTGAGATACTTACATCAAATATAGCCTTTTCTGCACTCGAGCATCGTCCTTCAAAGACATGCTCTTCAGAATCAACAAAAAGCTCGATGCTGGGAAAAGTGCATATCTGCTCTGTTCCAGGCAGCAGGTTGCCCAGCAGAGTTGCATAACCAGACGGCAGGCGAGACTGGTGGTATGTCGCAGGTGAGCCGGGTGGTGCCAAGCCAGACTTTGTCGGCACTAACTGTCCTGTACTGCTCAGAAGAATGGAAGCAAATGAGGTTTTTCCCAGCAGTCCTAGAGTTTCTCCAAGCTCTTTCACTGAGTCAACAACTTGGCGACTGTCATCACTCTGGCATTTAGAAGCCGAAATTTTCAGTCGCTTGGGCACACTGCATCCACCATCATGCACCCGTCGCCAGTCAATAGTCTGCACACTGGCTGGTTTGAGCCCTGTTTGCCGAGGGCGTCTCCACTGCTGGGGTAGCTCGGCGCAGGATAGTGCAGGAGGCGCCTCTTTGTAGCCACCTTTTTGAAGGAAGGTGATGAGCTGCAGTAGAGCTAGCACATGGCTGCAGACTCCATTTCCAGCCGGACACTCACAAGTGCTGGCAGTTACTTCATCTGTCTCTCTCTTTAGTGTGACTGTCACAGGGTAGGGTGCTCCAGTCTTCTTCTGGCTCCTGTAGCAGATGCCACGGGCACGGACAACATCGGGGCTGCAGTAGAAAGTGGACGACGCAAGCAATTTACAGATCATGCATGCAGTACAGTTCTCTTGGAATATTATCACAAGTGCTCAGCTGTACATCAACCAACCACCAAAACAGAGCAAGGGTTCTCTCAAACATTACATGCCATCTTTGCAACTCCGTAGCAAAACTTGTGGAATGGCGAAAACGAAAAAAAAAAAGACCTTCACAAGTGCATTTAACGAACGCGCAGAGTATATGATGCCGTCAGCAACACAATACAGGTAGTGGGGCATCGATACTAAAAGCACAGTGTTTGCCTGTCCAGTTACCGGCCAGCATTGCACCAGTCCGCAGCAGGCGAGTAAGCAGAAAAACGGAGGACGCGGCATCATTCGGAAAATGTGAGAGCGTGTACGCCGAATCAGCGTACCAAAGTTATCCAAGATAACGAGCTGGGGTCCCCTGAAAAGCCGAGTATCATCCCCGAAGTTTCAGTCTTCATTACGGAACAGTTCGAATTTATCTGAAGCTAACCAGGTCTTCAAGTTTCACACAGCCTTGCTCTATGGACGTTTTTGCTTTACAGAAACTACGAGCGAACGACGGGACGGCTGGGAAAGCACGTCCTGAAACCTTTCTCAAAGAACCAGTTGTACCACTGAGGATAAAGCGCTGCTCGTGAGAGCAAAGCCTTGCGTGCCTTGTTAAGTTCTAAAGTTTACTTCCATCCCGCTGTCAGCGGGGAGTTTCACAGCAGCACAACTCTGAAACTGAAGGCGAGCAGCAAGTACTACGCGTCTGCTTTTCATAGCAAACAATCTATAAGGGGAGGTAATGATTTTCAAGTGCTTACCTCAGCTCTGGCGTGCACGTTGACACAGAAGAAGGCTCGGCGTACGCCTCAACGGCGAAGCTGTATGCCTTCCGCTGTTGCTTGCCGGACGCATCACTGTGCGTGCAAAATGCCACCAGGGATGCATCGGTGAGCTTCGGAAGCACACTGAGGTCTGGTGACCATTTCAGAACTGACGCTGAAGGCGTATGTGACATGGTGGAGAGCTAAAAGATCTTCCAAGGCGGGACCTGCTCAACCTCCCACACACAGCACCGAACCGCAAAAATCTGATCGCGCCCCTGACAACATGGCGGTCGCTACCAGTGTTGCCAGACCACTTAGAATTTTGAATATCCCCTATTAGCAGTTAATTAATTAGTCATTAATCAGTAATTAGACACTAATTCGTTACTAATAAGTAATTTGTCATTACTTCGTCATCAATTATGTGTGACGTAATTCAGTGGTAACGTCACCAGTGTCACATAGGCAAAGTGGTGCGGAAAACGCTTTCGCCTCTACGCACTTTAGACAGTTTCGAACGCGTTGCATGTAGGACATTCTTGTCAGGCCTGCGTCTCGTCGTGTCCGCGTACGCTTCGTCTTATGCCCGTAAACATTTCATGCTTACTCTACTCTCGGGCCGCCGCGGTGGCTCAGCGGTCATGGTGCTCGGCTGCTGACCCGAAAGACGCGGGTTCGATCCCGGCCGCGGCGGCTAGCATTTCTTTGGAGGAGAAATTCTAGAGGCCCGTGTACTGTGCGATGTCAGTGCACGTTAAAGAACACCAGTTGGTCGAAATTTCCGGAGCCCTCCACTACGGCGTCTCTCATAGCCTGAGTCGCTTTGGGACGTTAAACCCCATAAAACCAAACCAAATCTACTCTCGGGTACGGGAGAGGTATTTTTATTTTGTTGAAAACTGACGCACGGACCACTTAATGGATCATTCGATTCCTGCGAAAATCAGGATTCCTTTCTTCAAGCCCAGCTTTGACTGTGTAACGCTTTTAGGTATTAATGTCCTCCCTATCTGCTTTTAAGCGCAAAAGAATGCTTTCTAAATTGTCGCTCACGTTGAATGAGCGGTAATATATTCTAAACGACCAGAAGTAAGGCCAGAACGGCATCGAGGCGATGTCAGAGAAGAATTGCCTACCAGGTTATAGCGCAATTCAAGGGTTTGCATCACTCTAAGCAATAAATGTTCCCCTGCCGAGCGTTCGCGCCGCTCTCCGCCAGAGGTCGCCATGTCCCGAGTGGTCTGAACGCACATTTATTTTCGAAATCGGAAGGAGCTGTGGAATGCGTCGGTATATAAGGCGCCCGCTGACGACCGGAGCCACGGGGTTATTTCGAACAATGACGCAATTCTGCAAAGCTGAACCAGCGACGGTTTCAGATTTTTTTCCCCTTCCTTCGAGGAAAGAGATGTTAAATTACAGTCCCCACCCGCCACGAGACTAATGTTTCTGTCGTTTCCACCTTTCGCCCGCTCCTAAAAGCGCACCGCAGATCCCATTTGTCGCGTTCATACATCACACGCCGAAAAGAAACGAACGGAACAAGACAAAAAACAGTGAAATAACGTAAATATTTAAAAGGCATCTAGAAATTCGCTGCCATAAGTATCAGTCGTTCGGCTCGTGTAATAAGAATGCGTTTTTCTCAATAAAAGCCCGCAAGAGCGCGCACTTTATCCCTCGCTTCCCCTAAGCTCACATCTGCTTCAGGGATTGCCGGCTTAACTGATCGTATGAAGCGCCTTCGAACTATACGACAGCCGCCATGACAGAAGTCGGTCCGATAGCAGTTGTTTTTTAACAGGAGGCCCAAGCAGACTCTGGACTACTTAAGCCAGCAACCTTGCTGAAAAACAGGGCAGCAAATGCTTTTAAGGGTTAAATTAGCGCTCTCAAGCCCTCGACAGTAATCATGCGACAGCATACGCATCAAGAAATTTAAAGGAAAGGCTTTTTGTATCATCAGCTCATTATGAAAGCTGTACTTGAAGCTGTGCGATAAATTGAGGTTTACATGGGCAGTTGCATCAACAGCAAATGGCATCTTTTTAGATTTCGGCTGCTGAAAACAGCATTCTCGGCTTCGATCCTGCTGCTCGGATTTCCTTGCTTTGGCAGCCACTACTCTTCGACTTCGTTGTGCCTTGTTTCAATGCGCATGGGTCTGCCCAGCCAGAAATAACTGCGATAGTTTGTTTCTAAAGTGAAAATATCCGCAATCTACAATCAAGCAGAGCCCGATTGCAGTTCTACGCGTTTAGTTCCGCACGAATTACGCTCGTTTCTGACCATAACGGCAACATGCTGGACGGGCACAAAACAGTGCTGCCCGATTGGTCTCCCAACGGTTTAACTTTAACCTCCGCAGTTCTGACCTTTAGGGGGGAGGCGGGGCAAAAAAAAAAGGAATTTTGATCAAAAATTCAATGTCTGAAGTTTCATTATGCAAGGTTGAAAGATTGGTCATGATCAGCCCGATATAAATTTAAAAACCTAAGTGTTTCCCGATACAGAGTGGCGCACGAAGTGTTCGAAAACGTCGTTTCCAACATGGAGCTCAGTGTCAAAGAGGTATATCGCATTTTGTTTTTGTCCTTTCTGGATTGTACTGGCGTTTTGTCAAAAGTTCAGAAGAAACGCACTGAAAGTGAATGCAAAAATTATGTAAACCGGGCCTTTCGAGTCGTAAATGGCCGGTCAAACGTAACTAACTTAGTGAGTAGCGGAAAATCATCCCGTGACTATTAAATACGAATTTCTAGGCTCGATTCTTCATAAGACCTGAGTTTAATTGTTGCATACATATTTTTTCTTCATCTTTCGCCTTATTTCCGCGAGTTTCTGCACATGAACAAAGTCGCATCTTCGTTCGAAAGCATCCAAATTAAGTTACAAAAACTGCAAGCAACATAACACCGAAGCAGAAGGTCCTACCTAAGCACCAAGAGCATTTATTTGAGAGAAAAACATCTCTTCAACCTAAATTACGTACAGGTGCTCACATCTTGGAAGTTGCTTTTTTCAGTTGGCAATCTTGGGCGAAAGAGCGCATTTAAGGAAACTCATTTTCATACTTCTTACCCACAATTTAGTTTTAGGGATCTTTAAGGGCGAGCTGTTCTGGGAAGCAAGATGATTAACTTATCATGCCCTAGTGGTCATATTTTTATTGCAGAAACGTCAAAACATAGGCGTTGCTATTGTAAAAAACGTCTAGGAATGAAGTATGGAGGTAAGGCGTATGAGGGCTATCATTTTTCGGACCACCTTTAGCCAGTGGAGTCGATCACCACAGTACGTTACCGAGTGCCAGCCTGAGATGATATGATCCGCGCTTTGTGTTAAAATATTTATAAAGGCTTATGGTGCATTTAATTTGCTCTTCACTTTTGCTGTCACAGTAGCCTCCCGAAATTTTCATTCATGTTTCCTTCCACTTGCGACAAAAACGGCTTCGATCGCTGTAGGAATTCACTAAAAAAAGTTAATTTCAATCCTTTTTTTTTACCAATGCGAAAGACTGGTGCACTGAGAGTATATGTGAGCAGAGAAGCAGCACGCACACAGGCTATGTTATCCGTCATAGCTTCAATTTGCACTGTCTTCAGTAACGATCAAGAGGCTTGCATTTACAAGCCTTTTGATGCAACTCGGCCTAGTGTGTTTCTCTCTCTTACATCTTCGAGCTCCTCACACCGCAATGCATCCCGTCGTTTAGTGACCACCACACATGTCAGGTGGTTTCTTCTGGGCATGCGATTCAAAAGGGAGATCTAAATCTTAATTGGCTTTCTGTCACATCACTCAGATCGGTGAAGTGCCACAGATGAGCAAGCGGCTCATCAACGTTTGTGAGGTAATACCATTCGCACTTAAGCTTTAACCATGCCCAGCGCCCGTGTAAATTCGTTTCGTACAGTGAAACGAACAGCAAAGCTGGAAAGACCACACGGAAACAACGCTCTCGTGTTTCTCATGTTCACCGCAGAAAAGCTGAAAGCTGAACTACTTGGCGCACGATTTGGGGAATGAACTAGTAAAAAACGGTGAATTACCTCAAGCAGTCCAATCTCGGTGTGTGAGCCTCCCTCGTGACCCTTCGTCTCTTCAGACTGTTTCCTTCATTAAATCACGCTCGCCGTCTGCAAATGGTTCGCGGACAGTCACGGCCATGCTACGCAGGGTGGAGGAAAATGGGGCCAAACAATAGCTGCACATGCCTTACACTTTCGACTAAGCGAGTTTTCCAGACAACAAGATAAAAAAAGGAGCTTGAAGCACATAGGATGTGTAGCTAAACATTTTTTCAGCATGCCTGCTGTACAGCAAAGAAAACTCCCACGAGGTGAAGGCAGGTGGGTACTAATGCGAACTAAATTATTGAAGCGGCGATTACTTTGATTTCAACGGAGTTTTCCGAGAACGCAAACGAAGCAATGAGCACTAAAAAGAGGGAGGTGAGCAGCGTGAAAGTTCGAAGGCGATAACTTTGCGCAAACACAAGTCGTCATCGCAACCAGCCCCGGTTGGAATGAACGCATGAGGCTGTGCAGAGTTTAGATCCGTCTCCCACAGGTGTCGCCACTGCTGCCGCCTTGCCCTGCCATCCTGGCCGAGGTGCGTAGATTGCGAAGCACAGAAGTGGCGGACGCTGCTGCCACCTGCGTGACGGGCTCTTTGCGGTTTTTTTATCCTTGAATCAAGGAGAAGCTTTAGTTCCCTATAACTGCTGTAGAAATAAATACACTCCTTGAGAAACACCCTCGACGGCAGGTTTGCAACTTGGAAGACGCCAGCTGTGCCGCATGCAGAAGCTGAACTCACCTCTTTCTTTTGTTTCCCTCATTCCTTGCGCCATACTTGCGTGACACCCCACTTTGACGAAAGTGAGAGGCCGCGAAGGGCACTCACATTAGCCGTTGGAATTTTTTATAAAAATGAAGCCTTGAAGACAGCAGGGCAGAGCTGTGAGACACCCACCGAGCTAGTTCGAGATGAAGATGAAGTACTTCGCTTAGTAGACAGCAGCTCCAGATTATGAGCTACCGGTGATGTCTCGAGCGTCTCATGGTAACTCATTATAAGAACTCACCCTGCTTTTAGCTGCCACATAGACGTATACACAGGTAGAGTATGAGGTGAGGCTAAAAATAGAAGAAAGCCTAGGCCTCACCAATGTTGTATAAAAGCAGGTTGCAATGAATAGGCAACAGTGATTTCACCGCGCAAATGTGATTTCGATCACCCGAATTTCGCTGACCCGTCAAGGAAGAAATGGGGGGGGGGGTTGTTCAGAGTCTCTTTTCGCAAGCATTTCACATCAGAGGACCCGAGGACCAAGCCGGAGAAAATCTTGAACCAAATAGAAAACGGATGCTTACCCGGTGGCACTGGGGATAGAACACAGCATCTCTTATGCAAGGCCGATTTCCGGCCAGTAAGCGACCGCTTCGTGGTTTAGCACACCATTCATAGCGGCATTCATAGATTGGGAACATACAGCAAGCTCGCTGGTGGAAAAGAACCCAGCGAGAAACGAAGACGTATAATGCTGTCGTACGACCGTGCAGTATATTGCACGTTCAGAACTTTTTGCACATTCTGGACTCCTACTCGTCTTCCTACTGGGCTAAATTCCGACTGGTCCGGCACGAGCCAAATGTCTTAGGGAAGAGGCAAATCACCAGAGGAAAACTCAGGTGACAAGAAATGCCTTCGGACCCTTAAAAGCTAGCCATCTATATAAGGAAACCATTAGCATGAAATGACTGTCTTCCTGCATAGGTCGCCTTCACATTCCGGAAAATCATCTTAGATGGGCGCAACCTTAACGCTTCTACTTTTTATGGAACCACAGATATTGCAGCTCTGGCTAAATATCAATGTTTTACTAAGCAAGAAGCAAATTCAGAGCGGCGGAATTGCTTCATTCGTGTTGAACTGAGCGTGACCCGACGCGTTAATTGCATCCCTTATCTGGGCGTTTTCATTGCGAGGTCTATAACGTGTGACAGGTGAAACATTCACCACGAAATGCAGTCAGCCACAACTTATTTCGATACAAAAATATATGTGCATATGCAGAGAAAAAAAGTAGCCGCGCTTTATGTCGTGCTTCGAAGTTTTTAAGGGAACAAATAACGCAGAAAACTACGCCACGGCGTAAAGACACCGTAAAAAGAGCAGCCCGCACTATATAATGTGCTTCGAGTGATATCAATAGAGATTTCCTGCAGCGTGAACTTGGCGGACTGTTTTAAGGAGGAGGGGAGGGGGGCACGCCGCCACGGGCTCGAGACCCAGTCGAAGCAATATTCACTTTACTTCTACAGGTATCTGAGAGGCACGCCACAGGATTATTGGTTGGGTTTAGCCGCGTTAAATGGTGTTTTTGCGCTACGCCAAATGCGCTAAACGCGATTTAGGTTTCGGGTCGAGGTTAAGTTCTTTGGGTTGGCTACCATTGTTTTGGCTTTTGTTCATCTGGGGAATTCGTGCAGCGGTGTGATTTCGTTTGCTGTCTTCCCTGTGAGCACGACGCTTTCCGGTACCTGCTAAGGCTTGCGGGAGTGCAGACAGCACCACTACTTATTCGTTGCTGTTGGTCACACAAAAGCATAAAAACAGTATTCAATACGGCAATAATTCGGTTCCAGAAGGGGTCGGCTTTGTCTGCCGCTGTTAATATTTGATGGCTGCCTTGCCTCCGCAGGTCCGTTGCTATTACCGTGTTCCTTAACAACAAATGAAGTCATCATGAACTGCCGCAGCCCATAAAGAGAGAATGCCACCAAAGCGGTAGCCTGAATGCTGCTACATAATCTGTTAATTGTGCAGGCGGCTGCCTTTGTAATGAGGTACAGAGATACCCAAAGATTACATACAGAGGTACCCATACAGAGATTTTCGCAATTGCTTAGCTGAGCAACTATAGCTCAAATCAGTTTGTCTTCGATTAGAGCTGACTGAATGTTTATTTTTTACGAGCCAAAAGTTCGAAAACGCCCTAGCGAGAAATTGTTAGAGCCCAGAGGTGCCGGGGGTGCCTGCTGTTGAAAAAAAACTAACTAAAAGAGTTCACAACAAAACTATCGACATATACAGTACGGCAGCGTGATTCTAACTTCGCCAGCAGTACACAAAATTGTGCGCATGTTACGAAACAAGAACAAATAACTAGAATAACTCATGAACATGCGGCTAATTACTTCATGACTTGGGAGGAAAGATAAACAGATTACGTTCACGTACTACGCAATTTCTGCAGCTGAACACTAAACATACTAAACCAAGAATCTCAGGTCTACCCTTAAAGGAGAACTATTTCAATGAGAATATAATTCAACTCATAACATGTTCACGGTTATTACACAGTATCAGTGTTTATGAGCTCTAGTTAACAAGAGTATGCATCCATTCAGCGGGAGGGAATATATGGATCACAAGTTTCTCGTCCGCAGCATCCGGCAGATATGCAGATCAAGAAGAATTTCTCCGGGCTGTAAATACCGGTAGCTCCATGGTGGTGAGGAAGCACTTAAAATAGCTCAGAATGTGACAGGTGTTCGCAGAGCATCGCCCTCATTTCCTTCTTTCAAAGTGGAATTTCCTTATCGTATACAGCACCTGATACTATAGACACACTGATTAAAATGACAGAGCACATGCTGTTTACATTATTACACGCATTCCAAAGATCACCTTGCCATATGTCACAGCTGCAGTTATCTCATGAGAACCGAACAGTATGTAACCAAGCGACTAGTTGGGGCACCAAATCAAGGCTGCGCGCTTCAGGACACGAAGGCGCTTCGCTCGCCACCATGCGAGCTCTTCACAACTTGTTGTGTCCCCTTATTGCTTTTGTGTGCGTGTTACCAGTGCAGTGTTCCGTCCTAACGGCCACTTGCCCCCTCTTCGCGCGCTCTCGCCAGATGCCCCCCACGGTGCGTCCCCGCATCCTCCTCCTGTTTGGGAAGCCACTCCCTCACGTGGACGCTTCACCGCTCCCTCCTTTCTTCGGGCGGCCAGTTCGGCTCCTGCCTCGGTCGACGCTGGTCGCACCCTCATCAGCTTTAAATAAGCCAAGTCTTAAAGTACCGTGTGCGTCTTTCGCTGCATTGAACACAGCGACCGGACACGACACAACTGCATGCTACGTTTCCTACAGAAAAGGCACCCAAAGCATAACCACCACATCTAGTGGTCGTCTTCGTCGCTCTGGTGTCGTTTAGCTGTTAAATACTGCCTCCCGAACAAAAAGCGTGCACTACGCGTCCACACGCAAACGCACCGCCGCTGTCTCCAGCGTCGACCAGGTGAGGGTTACGACCTGCTGCGACACCGGCCCTGAAAGGATTCCTGAGTAATGAACGCCCGGCGCACACGGTCTGGCTGCCCTCATTTGCTTGCTGCTTCCGGCATGGTTTAAGAGGTTCAGCCGGAACGAACTGCGATAACACTAATAAAGCTGACGCAGTGTACGCGCAGCCCCGAAGCCTGCCCGGAAGTCACGATGCTGAATTCTTACCCGGCTTAAAGTGTTTACTCTTTGCCGCTGCACATTTCCCCACTGACTCCTGGCTACACCCAGGCTCGACGCCGTTGGCCAAGTGGCGTGCCCGCTCTCGGCTCTCAGCGATAAGCCGAAGGACTCGGTTGGCTCTCCTACATAGACCGGTCGTCAGTGGAGCCGAAGCGCCCGGACGCTTAAACTTCGACATCCAAAACGAAGATTTATTCTACAATGCGTTTTCGCAATGAAAGTGGGTTGTACAGTTTGTACTTGTACAGCGAGAGAGAGACTTGCTGAGCTCAGTTCTTTCAGTGCATAAAAAACAAATACTTTTTAAGCTCCTCGAAACAAAGTGAACAGGAGAACAAATACAGAGCGCAGATATGACACCTTTTTTTCCTTTTTCCTCGATCCTCGCTGATTCGAGCGGTTTGAAAATTAACGAAATGCACTAACCAGCCCGGCAGAAGACATTACTTAATTATATTGCTCCCGGTCGCAGGCACAACGCGGGTTACCACCTTCATCATAATCATCATCATCAGCCTGACTACGCCCACTGCAGGGCAGAGGCCTCTCCCATGTCTCTCCAATTAAGCCTGTCCTTCGCCAGTTGGGGCCACCGTATTCCCGCAAATTTCTTAATCTCATCCGCCCACCTAACTTACTGCCGCCCCCTGCTACGCTTGCCTTCACTTGATATCCACTCCGTTACCCTTAAGGACCAGCGGTTATCTTGCCTTCGCATTACATGCCCTGCCCAAGTCCACTCCTTCCTCTTGATTTAAACTAGGATGTCATTAACCCGCATTAGTTCTCTTACCCACTCCGCCCGTTTTCGATCTCTTAACGTTAAGCCTACCGTTTTTCTTTCTATAGCTCGCTGCGTTGTTCTTAACTTAATCTGAACCCTCTTTGCTAGCCTCCACGTTTCTGCCCCATAGCTGAGTACCGATACAGCTGTACCGAAGATACAGCCGTTGTATACCTCCGAATCTCGCTAAATTATTCGTAGTTTGTGAGTTCGTATTCCACCGGTGGCATGTCGCTGCTTTTTCTTCTGCTTTCTAAATAATTATCTTTCAGCGATAATGTTTGGCTTATGAGGTTTAAAGTCCCAAAGCGACTCACACCATAGTGAAGGGCTCCGGAAATTTCGACCACCTCGGGCTCTTTAACGTGCACTGGCATCGCACAGTACGCACCCGCATCAGTAGTCTGAACAAAATAATAATGCTATACTGGCGGTCTTATAGAATTACATATGGCAATTGTGAACAAAGAGCACTTCGTTGATTACTGGACATTTTCATTCTATGAGTTCATTTTATACTTTTTTATTCATATGAACTGCAAAAGCCACCATATGATATAGAAACCTTCTCAATTACCGAGCGACACCATTACATTTTTACAGATTATGAAATATGTGCACGCTGACTGGATACTTCTAATCTTTTTTTTTGACTCCATCTCCCTCTTCAAGATGGTCCCTAACGTATTGTTTATTTATGCTTGCCTTTCGCCTGGTTAACCTCCCTGCCTTTCCGTCCATTTCTCTCTCTCTCCTCTTATGCTTGCACCTGAGCAAATGCCCTAAACTCATGGACCTCAGTAATTACGTACCACTAAAACGCAGGAAACATCACACTGGATACAACTATCGAAACATTCGTATTACAGGTCGGAAAAAGAAAGCACAACGGAAGGAGTGCCACAAGCGATTGAATCATCTAATCAACCCTTGGCAAAAACAAAAACGGGGAACCAGTATAGTATAAAGAGCTGAGAGAGATGTTTCGTCCCCGTCTTTTTACCCCGGAAGAATGCCATTACAAAATGCGGACTCGTAACGGCCATAGAGACAATGCAAACAACAAGGACCATACAAATGGGGAATGGGCGGGGTAGGGGAGAGGAGGGGGGGAGTACGAGACTATAGCTGTAAAGGAGTTTCCAGGAGAGCAGGGGCACCTGGAAACAAGAAGCGCAGCAAAGTGCAGAAAAAAAAGAAGACAAACCGATGCGACGCGCAGAGAAACGCATCCCGATCTCGGGCACTGCATGACGAAAAAAGAGAGCCAGCAGTTCACTGTCCTGAGCGCGGCATGACGACTGGGCGGCAGTCCCGACGGGAGAGCGATATTGACTCTTAATTACCCCTAATGCTCCCCTCCAAATTGGACGGCCACTGTCAAAAAGCATTTCGATGTAATTGCCCTCGTCCCCGCCCCCGCCAACCAGTCGCCCCGGCAGCGGCGGCTCGAACCGCGCCGCCGCTCTTGTTCCATCCTTCCTCTGCCGACGTTGCTGCTGCTGTGTGGACAGCGTCGATTGTTTGGTCGCCCCGGCTACCGGCCTCTGATCGGCGCAACCTTTTGTGGTAGTAGCCTTGGCCGCTTCATTTCCCACAGGGTCTGCGCACTCTGGTAACGGCAGCTCAACGTTTCCTGAAGCGTGTACAGATTGCACTGACGATATTATTGGGGAATAAAAATGGCAGGGTTTTAACGCAGCTAAACCGAGTAGGCGCGCAAAAGCATGTGTTTAGCCTGGTTGGCTATATGGTTTTGCTTTGCTGGGTCGTCGGCACGTCTGGCGAAGATATTAGAATCCGGTTAAGCTCGGATAGAGGTTAAGCTGATCTGATTTGGTCGCGCTGCAAATGCAATTTGAACGCGACGATGGGCAATGTACGGAGCGAGAGTGTGCTAGAGTGATTGGCTGCGGAACACAAGGCGTGAACACAAGAGGAACACAAGACGTGATCGGCTGCGGCGATCACATTGAAAGTTCTCGCTCATGTTGGAGCCTCGAGTATGACTGAGCATTAGTAGGTCCGCTAGCTGTTCAGTGGCCCAAGCTAGGACGTATTAACCCCTTTTACCCTTTTATATCTCCTCTCAGAAAATCTAAAAAACAAAAAGAGAAGGAGCCCGAACCAGCAACGCTTTGCCAGGCTTAACGCCAATTCAAGATAAATAAAAAGTAACTAAATGCTCAAAGAAAAAAAAACAATTTACGAGGAAAATCAGAGCAGTAAAAAGCGAAAACAAAACTCAAAATATCATCTTCAAGTGGCGAAAAAGTCCGAAAGCAGTGCAAGTTGCACAGAAATTATTAAATATGGCCGCCCAAGGCAAAACATGCATAAGGGTGGCAACGGTACGTTTAAGCATAGGACACGGGTGAGAAACACGATATACGTCACACCGTGTGCTGTGCTTCAGCTTCGCCCGTAAACCCATGATTTTGCACTAAATAGCACAATCCTGTCCCTTGGGCGTGCACTGAGTATAGGTGTCGTACTTTCATGGCAGACAAAAAAATGGCTGAGGATTAGCTTAGGTTAAGCCTAGTCAGATGCGAAGCATATTGTCGCCGAGTTGCATATCGAGCACGCCGCTTGGCTAGACGTTCTTCACGCTCTTCATCAGTCCCTGTAGCGCGCCGCAACTTTTGCTTCTCATTCCAACGAGCAGCCCTGTCTCCAGGAGGCATCTCTATCCCGTGTACGCCTAGCAGAGGCAGGCGCACCCCCTTGTATACCGCCGCTCCAGCATCACGTGTTCACTACAGCGCACCTAGCGGCAGAAGCAGGAAACACATTGGTCGCGACGCCTCGCGCGACGGCGCGAGCTGGGGCCCCGTTTCTCCTATGTCGTTACGTCACGCATCACGTGGTCCTCCTTGGTCGCGACGCCTCGCGCGACGGCGCGAGCTGGGCCCCCGTTTCTCATCTGCTGTGACGTCAAGCACCACGTGGTCATCCTTGGTCACGACGCCTCGCGCGACGGCGCGAGTTGGGCCCCCGTTTTTATCTGCTGTGACGTCACGCATCACGTGGTATGACATGGAGGTCACGAAAGGTCAATGGTAACGACACCGCCGCGCTCGAGGAGCTGGGTTGGGCTATTTTAGTATGCTTCGCATAAAAAGTCAGACCAACGTCAGCGATGTTAAATACGAATGGATAAGGCAACCATGTCTTGACAAGGGCATAGCCTTTTTATCTGATTCACCATTGCGCCATCCTTCTTAAAATGCAGGGATAAAAGGCATTGAACATGTCAGCCAGTCCTTTTTGCCGTTGTTTCACTCTCTGATTTGCTTCGTCGAAAGTGGAGGATGGTTATATTTGAGCCACCCGACAGCTCAACGAAACTGTTTGGTAAGAAACAGTATGACAGAATAGGTGAATACTTGATTTGCCTTGACATTTTTTGTGTGTGTGTGTGCACGCGCGTAGTAAAAATCACACCGTTCAGCAACGACAGATAATGCAGTCAGGTTGCCTCGTGATATTTGGCGGGACAAAACAAAGCGCAAAAATTTTAACGTTGCAGCCATCCAACAGGTCGGTCGTAGAGCCGCGCTCTTCAATACATAAGGTTTCTCAATAATATCCAGAGGGAACGATGGAGCCATCCTCAATGCATATTTCTAGAAGAGAACTTCATCCAGGACAGGAGTGCCAGAAAAACGAGGTTTCTTACTTAGTTTTGCCAGTGTTCGGCCAAAAGCACGAATTCGGCATCGGAATCGGAAGCAGCAGAGCTGTGCGCCGCTATATATGCTCTCCTCTGCGCGAAGATGAAATCACTTCGGTAATTAACCCAAGTGTTGGGTATGGAAACGTTCACAGCACCTCTTCGAGGTTTGCCGCGTGAAGAGCCACCATGTTATGGCTGAATACACGTTTTATGCCCAACATAGCCAAGCCAAATAAGAAGCCTCACCCCTGCTCCTCTCCATGGCGGATAACTAAAGTGCTGCCTGTTTTCCATCTACGTAATACTGAGAAACTACGCTTCAATGCACAAACATTCATCGCCGGCGAGTACATGAAACAATTATCGCCCATACCGTCTCCTTCAGGGGTAGAAAACTTCTTGTACATACAATTGTGCAGCCAACCCAGATATCAGTGCCAATTGCTGTCATAGCGACCGGAGGCAAGCCAACTGGAGCATCGTATCGTTGTTATTTCAACGATATCTATAGGAAAAAACTTCGTGTCCGAGCTGAATTTGAACCGCCACCGGAGAAAACAAAGCAGCTTCGTTTACAGATGCCTCAGCCGATTCGGCCATCGTCGCAGCCTCTGGAGCTGCATGCATGTGTGCGAATGATTCATTTTTAAACATCATTTCTCCCCCTGTCAACAGGTACTTTTTAAGCCGTTGAAACAGATATTAGACGAAGTTTCCTGTCTCCGTCTCCGCGCGTTACCGAGCCAAGCTGCCGCGCTGCTCCGGAAGGCAGCGTCCGAGTGCTGGGTCGCACACTTTCCTCCTCCCTTCTCGATATAACGCGATTTTCTGGATTAAAGTCCGGTGACTTTATTATGAATGGCGCACGCGCGACAGCTGCCCTGTTCTCAGAGGAGCTCAGATCTGCCGTTTCCCTCCTCCCCGCACATTAGCCTGCGCCGGTTCGCCCTTCCTCTCTCCGCCGCCAAAAGAGCCACTTTGTGCTGAGAGGCGCGGCCATGGCGGAAGGCGGAAAGCTTGTATGAGTTATTACGGCCAAGCACTTAGTCCTGCTTCATTTACTTTACGCCGCCGTCGAGGCAAAAATAGCAGAAACAATTACGATAACTGCCACTCGGTACGCTTACCTCACATTAGTTTCAACTTTCTTTTCTAGCAGTAAGGCATAAAGTGACTGGACCTCAAAAAAAAGGAAGAAAGTTCCGCAGAGAGGCTGATAATCATCCTCTGGAATGAAGGACAAGCGATGGGGGGAGGGGGGAGACTTGCTTCTGCATGGCTGACTCTTGTGATTAGCGGGATTTCCGGACACCCGGGAAACGGGCAGAATGTGGGCTCTTAGCCGTCTGGAAAGTTCAGCGGCTGACTATATTATTACTGTCGCGTCGTGTCATCAGCAGCAACAGCCCTGACGCGAGTGCGGCCCCAAGATTTAGCCTTGGGTGCCGCAACTATAAAATCCGTCAACGCTAACTGAATGGTCACAAAATGATAGCCTTCGGAAACTAGTAGGTTTTACAAAGTATTTTCCGCCTACGAGTTACAAATATTCAAAAAATCGAGTGGTACTTTTGCCTTGTCGCCTAACGAATCAAAGTTAAAAAATGCCGGAGTATTTGGTGCTGACTTACTTCGGCTCCGCATTTAAGTACATATCCGAAATGCGATAAACGAGAGCCCAACAGGAGGGACTAAATTAACTGGCATTAATTTCTTCTTTGCTTTTGTTCAACATTCTGCAAATCTTTTTTTTTTCCTTACGAATTGAAAGCGCCATGACGACATAATAGCGTCGAGGCCATTCCTTTAGAGAAAAGACGATAATAGTGGCACCAAGACTGCAGTCACTCTTCACGCACACGTCGTCTCCCACATGCACAAGAAGACGGAGAGGAGTCCGACGGTATGCGTAATAATCTTATCACCTAAGACTATGGGAAGCATGTGAAAGGAAGTTAATTGCGACCAGCTGAGAAAAAAGAAACCTGCGGCTAGAAGCGTGTGACATTCTTACCGCCTTTAAAAATGCCGCAAGTGTAACGTGTCCGTGTCAAGTGGGCGGTCGTATGTACAGGCTGGACCGAACTTTGTGTCAACGCCTGCCTTCAGAAGCATGCCGTTGAGTTCACTGAAGCCTCTAAAAGGCAGCAATCTCGCCACGCAACATGAAACGCCAAGTGGTTCGCGTTAGCCTTGCTAGAGCGTATAAAGGGCAGAAAGCGCTGAAGGCGTTTCAAGAGCTCGCAATTCAGGATGAAGTCTGCTTGAGAATTCCACCCGTCATCTTGTCAGGTAAGAAACTCAAGTTCAATCGCGGTCAAAAGTAAATGGAAGGCGACTTTGTCAAAAAATTTAATTTCGTTAAATCTAAAGCATAATGGTACACGTATGTTGGTGCACAGTGCAATTTGCACAATCACAATTCGTCTGCACATATCTATTCAAGGATGCATGAATTGAGCGGGCAATGATTAAATTTTTTGTTAATAGTGCCTTCCATTTACTTTTGACGGAACCTGAGCCTGCCATATTAGCTACGTCTGGCATTCCCGTTTAACCCGTCATACCTACCGCCACCCTTCGTGATAGTCGTTTTATTTTTATTCCATCGATTATCCCTAACAACCCTGAGGGAATGTTCGGTTTGTATGAGCCGTGCTAAAATTATATTTCTCAAGCCTGGGGGTTACCGTGAGCGCCCACAAAAATCTCGCATCCATAGGTCTGTCACTTTTTTCTCGACTACCTTTCTCCACGTTCAGTGCGATAAGTCTATATGCTTTCAGACACATCAAACGAAGCCTCATGACGCATATTTAGTTACACAGATATGCAGAGGAATGAATACTGCCATCAAAAGAACACCTATTTTCATGTTGAAGCGCAAGAAACTTGGTGTTTATTTGATTCCTATTTGCGGGCTTGGAGCTGAAAGCTAATTTAGGCAAAGCAACCAACTTGGAAAGCTGCTCAGGGCGTCCGTGTTGCTGCACAGCTATTGGAAAAAGGTAACCAATCTGAAGCACAGTGAGTGTTTTCTATTTCCAGCAGCGCTTAGGTTGTAGAAGTGATTAGTTTATCGAAAACGCCTTTAAAGACATGCGTACTACAGTGTACGAGGGGTCTGAGGAGGACATTCTACCCGCGTCTATCATAAACCCCACAGTCGAGGTAAGCAGCTGTCTCCGTCAACTTCGTGCGGCGATTTCAACGTCTGTCTACGCGTTGTTTTCACCCAGTTATGAAACATCGTCTAGCCGAACTCCGATGCTCATAGTGCAGGATGAGGTTTGCAACCTCAAGCAAAGAGGGTAGACGAAGAGTATTGTGTTCAATGAATTTCGTTCATCCTTCTCCCCATTGTTTTACTTCGAAATGCATTTTGACACGCAGTCTGGCCCTGGTCCGCCAAGCAGCGGTCCTTTGCATGGGGAAGTTGCGCACAAGTGGACAGCAGATGTCACATCGCAGCATGAGCGAGCAGTTCAAAAATCCGATTCCCTAAATTGTATACAGCAGCTCAGACGTCGAAGACCGGCGATCCAAAAAACACTTCCGCTTTTCCAAAGTCTTTTGACATAATTGCGATATATTTTACTCCGGCTTCTCACGGACAGGCTGTGTCCTGCGCCGCAGAAATGCGTTGCTGCAGGGCAAGCGTATTAGTGCAAGTTTTTTGCAGACATGTCATGAACTGCACGCCATTGTGAATGCTGACTGATTACCAGAAATTCGGGAGAGAGCCCAGCTAGTGCAGCTAAGCCTAGCGGCCTTGTTCTGTTTTGCAGCCACTCGGTCTTTCTTTCTCCTTCTGACGTCATGGATTATGTCAATGTGCTAATTTGAATGCTGAAAGAAATGCGCCACTTGGCGGTAGCCAAGGGAACTAGAAGCGCTTCTCCTGAATTCCTGGTAATGGGAGATGCTTTTCGTTTGCATTTCCGCGCCAAAACCAGTGCGCGTGGGATATGAGCCGTCGTTAGTGACACCTTTAATTAAATCGAAGTCTTGAGCCGCGGCGCTGTTGTTCCGGCTTCTAAGGTTCTCCTGGCCCACGAATGGTTGGGACGGAAGAAAGGCCGAAACTTTGTGAAGGCGGGCTTCAGGTACCGGTGGCAGCCGGCTGTTACCCGCACCTCGAATGCTGTTCAGCGTATGCCGGGAAAGCGTTCCAAGAACTGGTACTTGCATAAAATGTAGTCTATAAAAGACCTTTGCAAGTGCACGCTGGCATTAGAGTTCGCGCCGTCTAACTACAGCTTCCTCAACGCCAACTGATTGAGACCACTTATGGAGGTATAGCAATTAAATAAAAAAAAAGTGGAGCCAACGGTTCATTTTTTTTTTTGCGCCTGAAAAACAAAAAAAAAACATATTAATGCAACGCCAAAAACCGCGCCATGTTGGTAAACGCTAAGACACTACGTACAAAAAAAAGCATGCGGAGTGAATATCGGCCCTGTTCTAGCTTACGTCCTTCAGAGCGTGGGAGCTGACGCAGCCGCTGGGATCCGTCAGTGCCAAAGAGCCCCAGTGCGGCCGTTTCTGCAACCCTGCAGCGAGCGGATCAGGTTTCCTGCCGCTCACCAGCAAAGCACGGTGCGCGTTGCGAAAGCCGGATAGCTGAGCCAAGCACGCGAAGCGCGCACAGAAGGCTCTTCTTTTTCGTTAATATTACATCCTTCTCAGACTTGACTGTTCGACTCTTTCTTATGGAGTCGAGGGCGGAAGTGTGAAAGGCGGCTTTAGTCTTACCCTTCAAAGCACGTCAGGCGCGTAGCTCAGCTCTTCTGTGGCGGCTTCAAGTGCGGTTTCCAGTACTGTAAACATAGCAATTGAACAGTTGTGAGGAGTCCTAGCGTCACTAAGAAACAGCCCTTCAAGATAATTGATAGCCCTGAAAATGGTTTAATGTGAAATGCTCTTCGCCTGACAGCTAATTAATTTCTGGTGTTGAAAATTCACCGTGGATTATTCTCGTTTTCCATTAATATCGGCAAAGCAATATAGATTGTTTGAATCCTGACGGTAAACGCAAAGTGTAGTGTTTAGCAAGACAGCAAGTTTCACCGGGTTCTGGGCTTGCTTTTGTTCAGTGGCTGCAGCATGGCTACTAGCGATAAAAAACAGAAGGGACAGCGAAAAGATACCGACGAGGGATAGACGCTACAATCTTTTGCTGTACCTTGTGTTTGTTAGCGTTAGTAACCACGTTTCAGTGAGCCAAAGAATCAAAAGCACCAAAA
This sequence comes from Amblyomma mixtum, assembly GCF_055824585.1. Lineage (NCBI taxonomy): Eukaryota > Metazoa > Arthropoda > Arachnida > Ixodida > Ixodidae > Amblyomma > Amblyomma mixtum. The sequence continues at coordinate 120,381,920 of NC_143020.1, read as the reverse complement.
AGTAGCTGGTATTTTTTTTTTTTTTTTGAGTTATCTCCTCTTTCTCTGCTGGTTTTCATGATGCTGTTAGTTTGGTGAAGATTTTCATGTTGACAGACGCCGCACCCCTGGACACGCACTGAAGATTTTTTAACTGTGCCGGCAGCACTTCAGAAGTACCTAATGCAAGCACGGACATATGTTTTCTTTTTCAGTAGAGGTTTTTAATTTACAGCCCACTTTGGAGCATGTTGCTTTATTTAAACTAGAAGTTTTACTCCTTCTTTAGTACTTATGCCATTGGATAGCGCAAGAGCGGGGCGCGTGTTATCGCGGAAACATATAAGAAGCATGTCCCAACCAAACAGGAGGAGATACCCGCAAGTCATCAACCAGGTCCGCTATTTCATCAAATCGTATTATCTTTACATGCAGGGCTCCCATTCGAAGAAGATGCTGCTGCTTTTCAGCTGTAGTAAATGAACGGAACTGCAGCCACCCCACACCTCCGTCTCCACCGGCTTGCACTGACATCAGATTTCTGACAAACACTTCTATTTGAGAAACTGATTAATGTAAAGCACAGTGGGGCTTCACTTGGCTTCATTACCAGTAGTGAGGCATTTATTTGAGTAACCTAAGCCAATCTTGTCCCAAAAGAAGTTGTCGATTGACTGGCACCTGTTGTTGTTGGGGTCTGTTACTGATTTTCTCTAATGTGTACAAAACTGGTGTTGTTCCATTATGTCTTCATGCTCCGTCACGCTCAGGCCCACTGACAGCTCACGGAGCCCTCTCGTTCACACGAGCCTTCGATAAGACAGACGTGAATGTTGAAAACAAAAACACGTAGTAACTGTCCCAGAGTATGTGACCACCTTGACCGCGTCGATCGAGGTGATGGATTTGCAGCGGCAAAGAGAAAAATAACGGATGGTAGTAAAGAGGCGCCTACGTAAGGGGGCGTGAGGGGGGACGACGGCTGCACGGCTACAGCACGACGAAGCGACGGCGCAGCCGGCCTTTCCCTCCCTCGCGCGAGTTCGCAGGGACTGGTTGGACTCGCCCACGCTACCGACGCTTCCCTGCTCTCTCCCGCGCCGTTTCTCCCTCTGTGCGACGCGACGTTGTCACGTGTCGTCGCCAGGGTCGTTCCCCCGCCCGCAGCACGCAAAGCATCTGCGACGCAGTTGCGCTCGCAGCCGGTGAGTTACGACTCTGTGTGCTAGCGAAACTTGGACCTCGCTCTCCTAGAGTTCGCCGTTCTGCGCACAACGACGCAGCCGATCTTGCTTGAGGTCGTAATAGTATTCGTTGTTTACAGTAACTGCCCAGCGCTAGGGATTTTCTTCACGATTTTCACGTTATGGAAATGCAGCAAGCCGCCAGGCGTCTGCCCAACGGCGTTTATGTCGGTGAAGTGACGGCCAGCATTGGTCAGCCTCCTACTGCATTCTTCTCCACGTCCGCTGACTAGATGAGGTCCCAGTTATCTAGGTTACACGGATTTCCGCGGAAGCTAAAGCTGTCTAGCGTGTGACATGAACTTGTGTTCTGTTGTTGCTATTTATTCACGCACTTTCAATTGCGGGATTTCATTCATTGTCATCTGGCATACCGCTAAAACAGATGAGAAATGATTCTTCGTGCGCACTTTTCTTGCACCAGTGCAAGCTTGGACGGGCATCTAAAATGCTTTACCCGTTGCAGCCGAAATTATGAAAGAACAGTGGAGACAAATTATTGGCTGCTGATTCTCAGATTATGTGCCAGCATTGAAACGCCAGTGTTACGAAATTGTTATCAACGCTGAAACTGGAGAATTAGAGCCGACAGGAATTGAGTTTATTCTGTGCGGTTAGTCAGATTTGTTTGGAAAACCAACTCAAAGGACTTTATTCATAACGAATGTTGTACGAACCCTTGTTCTCGTTCAGACACAGTTGAAGATTGGATTTTCAGCAACCGGTCTCCATCTGAGCAAATCAGTTCAGTCATATTCCCTCTGCTAACTGGGAATGGAACGCTTTCGGTGCAGTCTGCTAGCGTTGATAAACATGTTTTAATGTAATACAGCTAAGAACGAAAACACTGTATCGCTGTCGTATGCCGCTGTCCTCCTCGTCATATTTGCACATTACTACGTTCAACGGCTGATCACCTTCTAAAATCGACTTGGGGTCCGGATCATCACTGTTACGTTCACTCGTGCAGTCGCATTCAGTAGCAGAGAGTAAGGACAATGCTTCTTGAAGCACAAACTTCAACACAAGCTTCAATCCGCTCAGCAATGTTTTGACAAAAGGACTTGTGTTCATCTGGGGAATTGCAGTCATCCTTGTTGAGGATCATCTAGACCCCGAGGAAGAAAAATCAGAGTGGAATAAAGAAAAGGGGACGGTGGTATACGGTATGTTAGGTTGAACATCATGCAGCAAGGCATGGGGATATGAGGGATTCTCTAGCGGAAAGCTGCGGATAAATTGGACCACATTGGTTTCACATCTGTTGAGCCGCTGCAGATGGCTGATGCTGTGGGGAAAGTAGTAAGAGAGTGGATAAGTTTTTTCTAGGTAAAAAAAAAATATATATATATATATTGGTCAGTGAACTGAGGTTTTCCTCTCCCTCCTCTTATTAAATTTTGTGTTTGACACGGCAGTTTCGACAATATTGTATGACAAATCATAAGTCCTTCAGTCTGCTGGACGAATAACTGTCTGCGCTACACACAGCGTTCCAGGAGAGATGCATAAAATCTCCAGCGGATTACACTGCAATGCATTTCCTTTAGAAAATTCAAAGGGACACCATCGCCCAATACAGTTTATTCACGACAAACTCCAAATCATTGAATTATTCGCCAAAAATAAGCGTTTCAAGCGTGCCAATGCGACACACGCAATCTTCAATTACCCAAGGAATAAGCACATTTTTTTTTTATCCGAAATTATTTTCCTATTCTTCCCGCAACGGTTCTCACATCAGAGGCGAGGAGTTGTTGAACGCTAGCTAGAAGTCGTATACATTCGCGCCAACTTTTCCTTCAGACATCTTCCTCGCAGTGGCACCAAAAATTTGAAACACAAAGCGGTGGCCACTGGGAACATATTAACTCATATGCTCTCATGAAAGCTCCGTGTAGAAATAATTGCAAAGCGTGCATTCGATATGTCGCGAACTGGCGACTCTGTGCATTGAAGGATTAATCAGAGCCAATATCGCTCCCTCCTTCGAACACTGTGGACGCCTGCAGTGTTAAAAGAAGTGCTCCTCTCGAGATTCGCGCTACCGCCCGTCAGCCGTGCATGTTTTCGGGAAATATAAAATAAGGACTCCACACTCTAAGCTGATGAGGGCTTAAGGTTCCAAATACGTAAGTGCCTTTTACAAGAGTGAATAAGTGATGAAACACATTGTCAGGGCCCTGTAACAAATGTGAGGACAGCCGGCCACACTGGATCACCACCGCATGTGCCAGGGGGCTGTTCTCTGCACTCATACAATTAGGATGAGCAGTCTACACAGGAAAGGACTGGATTAAGGATTAAAATTTAACATAAAAAATTATTAACTGTCGCCTTCTTTTGCATCTGCACAGCACCAAGTGTCTCGTGTTGGCACGTGTAAGCGCTCCGGCTCAGTCTGGGCAGACTTACCTCCGTCTTCACGCTGGTCTATGTCTTCTCCAATTTTGGCAATAAGGCCGTAATTTTCCAGCGTCTGTGGTATTGCTTTCTAGGGACAGCCACGCAGTAAGTATTCTAATGAACACTTGCATCTCTTTCAGGTTATAAAACTCAGTCGATGCGTCTTGCAGAGATCAAAGTCCTCAACTGCAGTGGTGCGTTGAGCTGCGCATCTCAGCTGTAGAGCTCAGCTGTATCTTCGAGACTGACTCAGCTAATAAAACGCCATCCTTAGCGAAGGCCTCACTAACTACGATAAAAAACTTTAAAGGCATGGAGATGAGAGAGATTCCTCTAACCTCCTACTCTACGCTATGGGCTGTGCAAAGGGATGGAAAGGGATCATGATTAATGAAAATAAAGAAAAACAGTTTGTAAGAGGTTGGAAAAATGTAAAAAAAAAAGGCAATCAGTGCTATCTTTGCAAGACAAAGCGCAAGAATGAACGGAACACAAGAACAAGGAGGACGAGAGAGACGCCGTAGTGGAGGGCTCCGGAAATTTCGACCACCTGGGGTTCTTTAACGTGCACTGACATCGCACAGTACACGGGTCTCTAGAATTTCTCCTCCAAAGAAATTCTACCGCTGCGGCCGGGATCGAACCCGCGTCTTTCGGGTCAGCAGCCGAGCACCATAACCACTGAGCCACCACGGCGGCTCAACTTTTAGTTCGAAAAGTGGAGATCCCACATTTAAGAGGTGCATATATATCAGGCCACACAATCAGGGCAAAAGTACTACAGGAAGCAAACAAACAAAAGACAGAAACCCAGTTGTAACAAACAAACCCGTGACTCAAGCGAAAGAAAAATCATGACTACAAGCCAACTGAAATCTTAGGGTGAAGCTCTGAAAAGCGATAAAGCTGTGCACAGTTCATGGGATATCTCTAGACAAACCACCACTCCCACACAAAGCGAACACAAAGCGATCAATGCGAGCAACACAAAAACCATGCTAGCTGATGAAATGCGGCCACTCGTTTAAGAATAGCACTCATTTGTGCCTCTATCCCATGCTTTGCAGCGTACGGCTGCCCGCATTGGTCAGTGCGGCATTAAAGCAACTAAACTACGTTCCTCGGCGCACGGTGCACGCCACGCTGGCTGCCTTCCATGGCGTGCAATAAATAGGTCAAAGATCAACAATACTGAACGTTGGCTGTGGTCTTATTACGTCGGCCTCTTCACTACCTCCCGCAAGGGGCATAATGTCACGATGTTCGTCATCACCGAGCATTATTACAGCCAGTCAAGCGCTAAAGGCATACGGAGTCCCAAGGTGTGGACTCTCGCTCAATGCACAGTGGATCCCGCTAAAATTGCACTGGGGTTAAAAAAGCTGAGACGCAGAACTTTAACGGCACAAAAAGCTCGCCGGAGGCTTTCTGCGTGTAAAAGGAGGTACCTGGGCTATTCCGTCACAGCTGTTTCGTCGGTCCATACAAAACTTGCATTATTATGGTTTCGAAGTGCCTTAAACTCAGCTTCGCTGACCTTCAGAGCCTATCAGAGCCTATCGCGAGTGGAAGCCGCATGACGCACGAATTGGATTCAGAAAAAAACCTCTCCCAACGTGCGAACGTGTGACCACCGTGCCATAACGTTCAACTGCTCACAATGTTGTGCGACTATTACGATACTCTGCCCCCCCCCCCCCCCCCTACCCCCCTCCCCCGCCTCTACGAGAGGCGCGTGGCGATGGGACTGGAGTACGTGCCGCACCCTCGGATCCTGCGCTCACAAACGGCCTCGGTACGCGCGCTTCGACAGCAGGCAACCGCTGATCCACGCGCCGTCACTCAGCTAAAAAAACAAAAATTATGGCTGGGCGCGTTGGCACGGTAACATGATACATATCAGATAAGAAAGCGAGATAGGCAGCTGGGTTAAAAGGAGCATTTAAGCAGTCTGAGAGCCGCAGAAAAACCCGGCCACTCTAGACGAACCACTTGCGACATGTCTCTCAAGTATCTAGCCACGTCCTGTCGCGAGTCTTCTGGCAACACCAGAGGCGCGCGTCCCGTATCAGCAGGATATGCAGCCCCTGCTGTAGCCACGGCGAGGCGACCTTTGCCAAGTAGTTTGTCTATCTGCCTACAGTCGGCGCAACAAGAGGTAGCGACGAAAATTGACGGGTGTCAGCTCTGTGGTTACTTCTACCATGTGACCTATGGATATATCTGCGGGAAAGACTAGAAAGACGCCGGCGCTGAAGACATTGTGAGCTGTTTTGACCTATGTGTCGACGTCTGCTTCGCGCTTTAGCCCCAGAGGAGGTAACGACGCCTGCCGTAGTTTTATTCCAGCGGTGCTCTCGCTTTCGAGACGACGCTGGCCGGGGTTCTGACGCGTACAATTTTACGCCTCTCTCTCTCTCTCTCTCTCTCTCAGTATTCTAGAGCACTATACCCCCGGCGCGGCCCACGCTGATATTTCCCTGCGCAAAGGCCGGAGGTTGGCGGAGAGCGTTGGTTAATTTGTGTTCGCCCGCCGCTTGTTGAGCGTAAGCCCCTTTTGTTATGTCTCTTTGACCCGGAGCTGAACCTCCTCGGAGGCAGAACCATTGTCTCGACTTGTTTTGTACGTGTTTAGTTGGCTACAGTGCGATTCGTGGTGGAAAAGAAGGATATCCTGCTCGAGCGAAATAGCTTAAGTCGTTGTGTTAACCCTCAATAATACAGCAGTGTATTGCAAAACATCGCATTGCCAGAATTGTTTGCTTCTAGTGCTTTTTTTCCATTGACATGTTTACTGTATATCGTGACTCATGTACTTTCTTGATTTTTACCTTGCTATATTATTTTCTCATCTTGGTAAAATGCATGTTCTGCAACTGTAATGCGTCGGTGTGCTCTTCCCTTTGAATTTGTAAAATCGCCCCGCTTTTTTCATGTAATTTGTGTTATTTTTCGCGCGTTAACTATATTTTTACTATGCTGCCTAACATATGATTTGTTTTAATCTCTTTGTAACTGGAGGTAACTCTGACAGTCTAACTCCGGGACCTGCTTCTGCAGTGCTTATTACCCATGTAACATGTTTTTAATTGAAAACAAACCTAAAACCTCACACTAGGGTAGCTACTGTAGGGATATAGACCATAGACAAACGGTCATTTCCCTGCCTTTCCATTTGTCCTATCTCTGTCCATCGATGCATTTCGCCAGATTAGCACAACAGGAAAAGTATTCTGCCGCAGCGAAAACAGACGACCATTTATTTGGAGTTTCTCATTTCAGTTGTCGCCGACTGCACTATCACAACAAGTTTCCCTTGTGCGAATGGCGTAGCCCTGTTTGTCAGCGCGGAACACCAAGTTTGTTTCTTAGCCGCGTAGCAGAGCACTTATTGCATTCCTTCAGCTAAAAATATGTGTACGGTATACCACCCTGCATTGTTATTGCTGCATATGGCACTAAAAATTTCTTTCCCCGTGCAATAAAACGCGCACAGGGCAAGGGCCTACAGACTCCTAGATTGAACTCCTTCCGGCAAATGCCAGTGCTTAGTGCGAGCTATAGAAAGGGCCATGTAAACCGCACACGTCCTTCAGGGACTACAGCCGTTTCACTTTGAGCCGTTCAACTGGAGTGATGTGGAGGAAATGCGACAGCTTACTTCTTTTAGCCTCCACTTATGTGTAGTAATGAAGAGACACATTACAGATTATTTGAAGCCAGTTTATCATGCTGTCTATGATGTGCCGATCGAAAATCTCGAAGGCCCTCGACTCGATGACCATTGAAACTGGCCGTGTGGCAGGAGTATTAATCTATTGCTGAGGCATTCTAAGTCATATTTAGTTTTTTTTAGTCGTTCATAGTCGTTTCCACTTTTTGCTGAGCCATTCTTGATCCGGCCTATCTATCCTCTGTACAAGGTGAGAGAGGGTAATCTCCCTAATCACCACCTGCCACTTGGCAGGTGGCGCCTGCCTGGTACCTGGCAGGTGCATCCACCTGCGCCTTCACCGGCCTCTACGTGGCAGGTGAAGGTTTCACACAGACGCCGACGCCGGACAGTTTTCGCCTTCATGGCACTCCTAATGCTATATACCTAATACCTTCATTACTGGAGACACCCAATTACGAAGTGGATTTATACACATAAAATGTCTTGTTACTGCTCAGCCCAGCTCGCACGGCGGTTACTTACATTGCTAGCTTGCTCTTTAGGGCAGATATCGCGAACGCGGACGCGGATTGGCGATATCGCGAACGCGGACGCGGATTGGCAATGACGCTAACCAGGACCCTGTTCTGCGTTCTGCAGGTTAGTCCCCACAGTAGTTCTTTACGGACTGATTGTCGTGGCATTATTGTCCTGCCGTGCCCACGGAAGTGTCTTGACCTTGCCTATGAATGTCTTCTTGTGTGCAAGTTGCTTCTCAGCGGGGACATTGAAACGAACCCAGGTCCCACGCAGAAGGAAATGTTTGAAGAGTTGCTTGAGGGTCAGGCTGTTATCCGTAACGATATTTCAGACATGAAAGTTCAAATATCTAACATCGAAACATTGATAAACAGCCTTCAACAGACGTACACTCAACTTGACAAAAGGTTATCCGAATCTTCTGCGACGGAAGGGGATCAGGTTCAAACTACTCTGAAGTCTATAGAAAACGTTATTGGCTTCCAGTCAAAGAAACTAACTGATCTCGAAGACAGAAATAGGCGGTCAAACGTAATTATTCATGGCATTTCTGAATGCGACGATGAAACGGAAGCGGCCCTGAAGGAAAAAGTTCTCACCGAGGTAATGAGGGATAAGCTGCAGGTACAGTGCGAATCAATCGGCCGCATTCATAGGCTCGGCCGACAAGGAAGCAAACGACCGGTAATCATCTATCTGCAAGATTTTAACGAAAAGAAACTTATATTTCAAAACTGCAGCAAGCTTAAAGATTCAGGCATGTCTGTACAAAACGATTACTCGCAAGCAACGCTAAAGAAACGGAAGCTCCTCTGGGAAAGTGCGAAAGATGAAAAACTGCAGGGTAAAAAAGTACACCTACTTCATGATAAACTTAAGGTCGATAAAGATGTGTTCTTTTGGGATGAGACAATAAACATGCGCGTCAAGATTAACAATCAACGCTCTGAGCAGCCCGAGCCTTGACGCCTTTCCAAAGAATATGACAAGCACTTGCGTATAATCAACTTAAATGCCCGTAGCGTAGTAAACAAAACTGAACCTCTCGAGGTTTCTTTACTAGAACATGACCCACATATTGCCGTCATAACTGAGACGTGGCTGCGGACTGAAATAGCCGACGAGGATGTCTTTCCTAATTGTTACCAAGTTTTTCGTAGGGATCGGCCTTTCAGGGGAGGTGGCGTTGCAGTCCTAATTAAAGGCCACATACAGGCTGTTCTCCTTGAGGAAATTCCCGGCCTTGAATGTTTGTGCTTAAATATCTCATGCTGGGGCCATAACTTCATTCTGATTGCCATTTATAGACCTCCTGATGCCTCAGCTGATTATCTGTTCAAACTGGAAGAGCACATGTCTCGGCTCCAAAGAAGCAAATTACTACTTATTGGTGACCTAAACTTAGCAGGCGTTAATTGGGAGCGTTTTGAATCCCTTCCTCAAAACAGCAATAATTTAAACAATGTACTTAACATGATGTTAACGCATGACCTAATTCAAATAGTCCAGGAACCGACACGTGTGCAAGGAACTAGCAAATCTGTATTGGATTTGGTATTTTTGCCTAGAGGATTACCTGAATACACTGTTGAAGTTGTGGAAGGCATCTCTGACCACCTGCTTGTCAGTGTTCGCTTGCTCATTGTCGCTTGTACTCAATCTAATAACCCTGTGAAACGTTCTTTCAAAGACTACTCACGTGCAGATGATGCATCCATTATAGAACATTTGGAAACATGCCTAATCGATTTTAATGATACTGATTTGAACGCACTTTGGCGCCGCTTTAAAGATATGTGCCACTACTGTATAGATAAGTTTGTGCCGAGCAAACGTAAACTTGTTCATAGAAAAACGCCGTGGATGACGCGTGAAATAATCCACTTAAAGAGAAAGATAAAAAGGTTAAAGAAACGGCGCATGCATTTAGATCATTTAAAGGACTTAAAAGAAGGGCTTGCACGCGCAGTACACTCTTCGAAAGAACACTATTTTAATACAGTGCTTCCAAATTTCATTGTAGAGGAACCAAAAAAGTTTTGGAATTATATAAGCGAAAAAAAGAAACCAGTGTCGCAAATTTTGGTTGATGGTTCTGTAGTTACCGATCACGGGGTTATTGCGCACCACTTCAATGAGTACTTTCACAGTGTGTTTTCAAAATCCGGTGCTTGTACATCCAGTGACGCAGTGTTTGACCTCTGTGATGTAAATTTTGTTTCATACCCTGGCGTAGTTTCAATGCTACTGAATTTAAAAACTAAATCATCATGTGGTCCCGACAACCTTCCTAACGTCTTCCTGAAGCGATATGCTGAATCTGTTGCAAAGTTTCTAGTTATTATATTTCGTATTTCATTACTTCATGGACACCTACCGAGCGACTGGAAGATAGCCAGGGTTGTGCCAATACACAAGAAAGGTGACCGTGCATTATTACAAAACTACCGTCCAATATCACTTACATCATCATGTTGTAAACTAATCGAACATATTATTGCCAACCAGATTAATGAATTTTTAGATGCGCACGCAGTCCTCTCTAATTTCCAGCACGGGTTCAGAAAAGGATACTCAACAATTACACAACTAGTGACATTTATACATTCACTCGCTTCATGTCTTGATAACAACGGCCAGATTGATGCAATATTTCTTGACTTCAGCAAAGCTTTCGATAGAGTTCCCCATGACAAACTGATATTAAAACTCAGACGCATTGGCCTCCCGGAAATTTTGATCACATGGATATCAAATTATTTAACCAATCGCTACCAATTTGTCGCAGTTAGTGAGCAACAATCCGGTTGCCTTCCAGTCGGCTCTGGCGTGCCCCAAGGAAGTGTGCTGGGGCCATTATTATTTTTATTGTATATTAATGACATTACCACTGAACTTGATCCGAATGTGCAAATCAGGTTGTTTGCGGATGATTGTGTGCTCTTTCATGAAATAACTTCAATTGACGACCAAATCCATCTTAACTCCTCTCTTGCTAAGATTTTTGAATGGTGTGAAACGTGGGACATGCAACTTAACACTGATAAGACCGTCTTTCTTCGCTTCTCTCGCAAAAAAGCTCCTCTTTCTTTTAACTACAGGCTAGGTTCATCGCCTTTGCTGGAAGAGACTAAATATAAGTATTTGGGTGTCACACTTACTAACACTTTATCATGGAATTTACATATAGATAACATCTGCTCTTCTGCACTCCGCAAACTATACTTCTTAAGACATAAGCTTAAAACTTCTCCCCCTAGCGTAAAATTACTTGCTTACAATTCACTTATTAGACCGAAACTCGAATACGCATGTGTTGTCTGGGACCCGTTTACTAAACACAATATCACCCGCCTAGAAAAGGTACAGAGAAAAGCTGTAAGGTTTATTTACTCTAAATTTTCCCCGTATGACTCACCCTCTGAAATAATGCAGGTTAATGGTATTCAATGTCTTGCACAACGAAGAAAAAATTTACGTTTGGAATTTCTTTACTTGCTTTGGAAACAAGAATTAGCTATTAACCCTGCCCCATATCTGTCGCTTTCAACGTCAAGGTATACACGCCACCGTCATCCTAATTCTCTGACGCCGTATTTTGCACGAACAGATTTATTCAAGTTTTCATTTTTTCCGCGCAAAGTAACGGACTGGAATGATTCTTTATTGCCTTTCGCCACACTTTGATGTTTACTAACTTTGTTATTATTGTTTTGTTTGTCATTTTACCCACCCTGCTTGGACCTGTATAAGGTTTGCAGTATTCAATAAAGAAAGAAAGAAAGAAATCATAACTTAGCGTTCAATGTGAGAAGCAACAATTTGTTTGACCACTTTGTACTTCAAATGCACTGTCATTGTTGCTAAAGCCAATTAATCTAAGCTAACAAGTGTAAATGAATGACTCTTCATTAATGCATAAAACAGTGTTACCGTAAACCATGAATCTCTCGTGGTTGTTCGCTCGTACGCGGGTCCGCAGTTTTTTTGAACTGTACGAAATCAACTGTTATTTAAGTTCTGCTGGCGCCAGGAGCGTTTGTGAAAGAGAAAGCAATGCAGGTAGCAGCACACGTCGTTTACAATGCACGCTGCGGCATCAAAGCTATGAAGTTGCATCCATATCCAAGTTCAAATCTTTACTTTGGTATACACTGCCCGTCAACTATCCCCGTTAAAGAACAAAAAAAAATGTCGTTTAAAATTTGCAATTTCCATTGCATATCGAAGCATGCTGTAGCATGTAGTCCTTTTGGTGGAATCAGATAGCAAGTGGCATGCGTAGGCAGTCTTTCCAGCATTTGCCAAGCTTCTTGGCATTTGCTGCATAAGTCACCCCTTTGGATAGCCGTTGAGCTGGCTTTTATGATCTTCCGCCTGTATCAGCTTTAAAATGCTGTCCCGCGGTGTACATGGAACTGATAAAAAAAGGGATGCGTCATTTCATGGAACATGGATTGAGTTCTGAACGGTAAATACGGCTTTCAAAGCTGTAACAACTATTTTAACTAATACTGCAATTCATCCACGATTTTTCATATCGAGTGACTTGTTTTTTCTCTCCTTCAGCCATTATACCTCTTTTCGTTCCCAGCGCAAGTTTCAGCGATGTACATCTTGTGTTCTACTGTGTACTCAAGCGGAAACGTATCTGGGACTTTCGAGTATTAGCGGATACCTTACTACGAGCAGTTGTTCTCTAGATGCGCGGACTTTTAAGTTATTTCTCTATGCGATACTCAGCGGAACTTAACAGGACGAGCGCTTTTCGCGTCTTTCCTTCTCGTCCTGTTGTTGCACTGAGTCTCTTAAACAGTGCTGTTTTCTAGTTAATGTTAGTAGGATCTTATTTTCCTGACAGCAGTAGAGAATTAATATATGTTTCGCCATACATTTCGCAATGCAAGGCTGTAAAGCGAGCAACGCTTGAATCCAATCTTTCCGAAGCGGCTAAATTAGTTGATACGTTCAAATCTGGTTTCCTTTTTTTGCCCCATAAAAATGCTTTTCTTTTTCCTGTCTGTCCTGCGCGACAGCGAAATATGACCTCCTTGGGCGCCGCGAAGCGAGCTCAACAAATACACGACAGTTCGGGGTGAGTGGAGACAAACATTGTTTTGTTTCACGTCGCTTATCCCTACAGACAATTCCGATGAACGCAAGCAATGCACTAGTCCTCCTGATCGTGTTTCCTTAACTATGAGGCATTTCCAAAAGGAGTTCCGTGCACTGGACACGTTCGTGGGACCACGAACGAAAACGAGGCATTGCCGGGCCACTAGTGAGGGTTTATGTACAAAGAATGAAGCTTAATTTGCAGCTGCTGCCACCTTCAAACGTTTTTCACAGCTCAGCAAGAAATCTTGAAAGTTGTGCAATGGGTCAGTTAAGCGATATTTTCCGTTTGTCTGCGGACATATCAACACGCAGAAAACTCACCTTGGAGTGCATAAAACTAACTTGTAACTTGTTCATTTCACCTGCATTTCAGTTTGGATATCATGCAGCCTCTACAAGATACCGAAGGTTTGGACTTGGGCAATGGCTGTCCCGACTTCCCCCCGGCCGACTTTATAGTCGAGGCACTACAGGAAGCTATCTCGCAAGATGCCTTACATCAGTACACGCGTGATCTGGTGAGCAGACTTCGTCAGTTTACTTTTAGCGCCCTGCAAATCTCCCTCAATGACCACCAGTAATGCGTGATTAATATACTGCACGGATTCGCGAAGCTTACCCTTTTTCTTATCTTTCAGGGTCACGTACGTCTCGTCAATGCTTTGGCGAGGATGTACTCTCTTCTTACGAAGCGCGATATCGGTCCGGTCGAGGAAATATTGATCACAGTGGGCGCCCACGGAGCACTGCACGATACTTTCCAGGGACTGGTCGACCCTGGTGACGAGGTCTGCAACATTTCTCTTTTCCAGCCCCTTTTTCCATCTCTGTAAAAGTACTTCTTGCTGCGAAATCAGAACTCCTGCAAACCAGATGTCAATTTTTAGGCGCTAGCTTCGACCAACGCACCCATGAATTAGAAAGCACTGCAGCGAACTTCCGAAGAAATCACGCCAGCGTGGTACCCCGTGGCTTACAAATCGCGCGTGAAGTCTAGCACAACAACTGTGGTATCTTTGGCCAATTGTTGCAAAAAAAAAATCAAAACGCCGCAAATTTGTTTAAGCAAAATATAGCCCTATGTAAGCTCACTATTGCGCTCGATTATGGTTATAAAAGATGGTATGTCAACTTCGGACCGAACACCCGAAGAGCTAAGCTGAGAGAAAAAATTTGAACACAGAACGCCGCTACTGTCAGCTCTAGCCCGACTTTCTTTCCCGATTAAAAATACAAATTCCCACCAAAACCACGAGTTCTGGGATCGTTATCGCTACCGCTGGGGAAGATCTATGAGAGTATGCCAATATTTCGATACTCCCCGAAAGGAGACTGTCCCTTTATTGAAATCCACATCTATGATTTAGAGTGTTTTAGGTTATAACTGGCCAAGGCAAAAGACATTCAGAGAGTTGCTTATTGCTCTGCCGACTAGGTGTGGTCGCTGGCTCTCTTTTTCATTTACGATAGTCGATGCGTTGTAATCAGTACCATTTCGCTAGTCATATGGGTCTTTGAACCAAATAACCTTAGAGTAGCTGTACGCTCTTGCGTATTAAGCTATTTCAAATTAAGCTTAGTACGAGTCATTTTCCGACTTGTCAAGCCCAAGGAAGCTATCAAACCGAGGAAAAGGATTGCTCGCAGATTTCAAGCTGCACATTCACCCTGCAGGTTATCATCATTGAGCCATTCTCTAACCGATACGAATCCATGGTACGGATGGCCGATGGAGTTCCGGTGTTCGTACCTTTAAGGCCGGTAAGACGCTTCCTTTTCATCTGTACTGCATTCCGTGAATAAGTAACACCATAAGCTGTATTTCAAGAAATTATTAGTTGTTGAATTTCTTTAGATGCTGAAGCACAAAGAAACATTGCGGAACAGAACAGTAAACAAAGAAAAAGCAGCTATCTTAAGCAGCGTACATGAAATCTATGAACAAAGGACACCTGTTCATTGTTTTTTCATTGCGGATACAGAAACGTTATGTAAGGTTCGTTTCAACTTGTGGTTGCCAAAAGCACTCCAAACGTTAAATAACTGCTGTCAGCAGGAATGAAGAGAATTATCAGCGTAAGACTAATGATTTCAAAGGAAATAGTTTTAAAAGCTTTGAAATGAATGCAAAATATGACGACAAAGCCAAAATAGCAACTATTGGTATATATGTGAATATTTTGCACTTTTAGCTGGTATTTGGAAAATAAAAAATGTACACGCGGTTTTCGTTTCATAATTGTATTCACACAGTTGCTGAAACTTGGCAGTGAATTTCATATGAATACGCCTCCAAACTTCCGAACGAAGGTATGAATGCCTGCCGCTTCGTTATACTATTCCATCCTGGCGACACGTATTGGGAATAAAATTTCACCATCCAGGTACTTAAACCTGTTGGTTAGACAGTTGAAACTTACCATGAGCCTCGGGACTTTGAAACAAGTGGCCAAGATGGCAAGCGGGCACAAGCAATACTAGCGTCTTGCTGCCGGAAAACGAACGCCTTATTGACGCTTGAGAGAAACTGTATAGAAAAAATTCGCTGTGGCTTAGCTTGGTTAAGCCCGGTAATTGCGAAAGCAATATCCGTACCTACGCCATGGTTCAGCTGGTAGTGTAGCTGGTGGTGGTGCTTGTGGTTAGACTTGTGGCGATGCATCGGTTATACAATCCAATCCAATCTAATCTAATCTAATCTAATCTAATCTAATCTAATCTAATCTAATCCAATCCAATCCAATCCAGTCCAATCCAATCCAGTCAGGCCGCCGTTCATGTGCACCGCCGTCGCACACGGACGGCACGAGATGGTCGCCCAGCTCTTCGGGGTGACGTCACAACACCTGTGGCGCTCCTGGCGGAGAGAGCGGGAGTTAGGCCGCCGTTCATGTGCACCGCCGTCGCACACGGACGGCGCGAGATGGTCGCCCAGCTCTTCGGCGTGACGTCACACAGAGGCCATGCGAAAGGTCATTTCATGTGCACCGCCGTCGCACCGCAAAGGCTTGAAAGGAAAGTAGTATTGCTTTCGCAATAAAAACAAACGGATGTGGGCCCGCGCCATCAGCGCCTTGGCGAAAGCGACTGGGACGCTCGGCTCTTCAGCTTGGTTCAGCTTGTCAGGCAGGTGGGGAAACCACAAGCAGAATGCGTGCGATCACTTGACAGAAACAGCTCTTCTCTTTCCTATCTAGCCACCAAGTGACTTCAGGATACCACTAGCCCCACGCGCTCGTTACACTTCTCAGTCGTAAAAGAGAGTGGACTTTTCATCTCTGGAAAGTTCTTGCCTCGTGAAAATGGAGAGGCTTCACCGTTGGGAAGCGCTCATGTCTCCTGCTTCGTATAGGTGTCAGGAAATTAGCTTTTTTTAGTTACATTGGTGTGTTATTACGGATATATACACAACCCTACCAAGGCAAACGCTTACACGCTTTCGGAAGAAGTCTGGAAGCACCAAGTGGTAGCTCTGGCAACCACTGTTTATTTCTTTTTTCGATTCTTTCCCTAGAAAAATGAGGGCGAGAGAACAAGTGCTGACTGGATTCTGGATAAACAAGAGTTGGCTTCGAAGTTCAACCGCAAGACTAGGATTATCATTCTCAACACTCCGCACAGCCCTACAGGGAAGGTGAGTTTTGGTCCACACCAAATTTAGAATCAATTTATAGACTGCAAAGCACTTGTTACTATTACTGAGTACCGAAGGCTAGTTCCTTATACAATATACTAAGAAAGTTCCACTTCTAGTTGATCAATTCGAGCTCGCACTACCCTGTGCTACAGTTCCTGGTTAACTTAGTCGCTAGAGCTACTGACGTGGACAGGCGGTGGTCTTCGGTTCGATTCCCAGACGAGGACGAACTCATCTTCAAATACGAAGCTTCTAAGGAAGCTGTATGACTTCCTTTTGTATCTGCATGGCCCTGCTCAGGTGGACAGTAACGAATAATTACTGCCTGAAAAAATCTGGTTTATTATATCAAGAGGAAAACCTAACTGAAAATAGCCATGGGCCGCAGAAGACCGTCACGCAGAGATTTAAGGAAAGAATGGTAACAAAGCATTGATTACTTTTGAAACAATGATCTTTTTTCACTGATCGACTTGCGAGTTCTGTCTGTTTTTGGGCCCGCATTGTTACTTTCTATAGCATTGCGGCTATACGTCTTTAGTATTCAAAATTTCTCATACAGAGTGGTCCAAGTTCGTAGTTATACGCCATGCAATCAACATCTCACACCCAGCAAGTCCTTCTGTGAAAGCTTGCAGATACGCTCATTATTTAGCTTAACACCCTTTCCTGTCATAAGAGCTCGCAGCTATGGTGTCTTTCCCTATTTTCTTATCATCACAATGACATCACTATTCGTCTCCGTGCCGAATTGTCGTCATCCACGTTACCATTCGCCTCTGTGATGTGCATGGCCGCTATTATGCAGGCTATCAAGTAGGTTAACAGCGCAGCTTCATTTTCCTACCACCAGGTTTTCTCTTGGGAAGAGCTGGACACCATCGCGAGGCTTTGCAAAGAGCACAATGTTATCTGCGTCGTGGACGAAGCTTGGGAATGGGTGGTATTCGAAGAAGCCAAGCATGTTAGAATGAGTAAGTATGGCTTCTCTTGTCAGTGTCAATATACGCTTCAGGCACCCACCTTGAGTCAGTGCACAAACTAAATAACTTTATCGGTGACTACAATTTTGGAGGTAGACAAAACGATGAAAACTGTGCATTTCTGTAATTTGCTTCTTGTTCATTGCATGAGTGACACAGTGTCCGTACTAAAGTAGTGGAAGCTTTTCTTTTTTTTAAAAGACACTGTGCTTAACGTTCTCAAGGAGCTTTGCCGCGGAAGTTAATCTTATTGCGATAATCAACAAATTCAGAATATATATTCCGACAGACACACTACCTGGCATGTGGGAACGGACCCTTACGATTGGAAGTGCTGGCACTACCTTCGGTGTCACCGGCTGGAAGGTTGGTGTTCCAACAGCCTGCTTCTTTTCTTTGCCAGTATATGTTGACCAACTGAAATGATCTACCAGCTTGCATTACTGTCCTAACTTGTGACTGGCATTCGATATCGTTGCACTCAGAAGCATTGAACGAAACGAACAGTATGAACAGAACAAATCGACTTGTTTATAAACTGGGTGCTTTTCAGTCCTTTTGACAGTAGTTAATAGCCCGATGGAGGAAAGCTATGAACTGGAGAATAATTACAAGGGAGCTGCAAGAACGAAGTCTTGTGCTTCAGACGAGGCAACTGGTCGCTGGTGCTGTCTGTGAAGAGAGCCTTAGTACCGGCCTTACAGACTGAACGTCTGACTCAGTTACGTGCTTTTTAGTGCCCTCCATATACAGTCGAATCCCAATACATCGAACTCGAAGAGGACTGCGAAATGATTCCATATATCGCTAATTCGATATATAAAAATGCAAACAGATACGCTTATCTGTAACTTAGAAGCAAGAATATATTGTACCCACGCTAGTGGCGCACTCCATTCGAGTGCCGCTGCTAGCCCTTAGTTAGATTAGCTTCGCCGCATGACAGCGCTGTGGCGTGGAAAATGAGTACAAGAGGCCGAACGCCACCCTCATGCTCACCCCATGTTCGCCTTGTCAGGGAGCTTTACAGCGCTAACAATGGCAGCAGGTGCCCAAGGCCGCGCAGCCAGCCTGTCTCTGCGCAAAAGGGGTCGAATCGCGCCTTTAGGAGACGGGCCATTTGCAGAGCCCTTCTCCTAAAGGATATCTCGATATATCGAATATTCCTCTGAAAGCGAGTTCGATAAACGCGAAAAAGATTAGTGCACTTTTGGAGGATATTCTCAGGCAGATGTTCTGAATGTTTCATACAAGCAATAATTCTGCACATCCGGGTTCATATACCTGGGCTCGACTGTTTATGTTCTCGAATTTTCTGATCGTTTGTGCGATAGCGAAGCCCACCAACCACGTAGTTTTCTTTCTGGTTTGGTTTGGTTTATTGAGGTTTAACGTCCCAAAGCAACTCAGGCTACGATAGACCCCGTAGTGAAGGGCTCCGGAAATTTCGACCATCTGGGGTTCTTTAAAGGTGCACTGAAGAGGAATCTGAACTTGTCTTTTTGCCGCGGGAACTCGATCTATAACCTTATAACCAGGTGCACCTATGTACCCATTCCCAAGAAGCCGTGAAGCATCTAAAGAAAGTCCGCGGTACCCTTCGGGTTTCCCAGGCCATACATGCTGCTTGTAAATATTACCCGGTGCCTATACGCATTCAGTGGGTTCAAGCTCGCACAGATGTCCACAGCATCGCACCTGACATATCTCGTGAGACTGACACTCCACAAACTCCACCTGCCTCTTTGCCACCAGATCCACTTCTGACACATCTAACATCTTCAGCCTCCCTCAGGCAGCGTACACGTGCTCTTATTCCCCCGTGTACCTACCCCCTTCCCCCCAACCTATCACGGGTGGAGGAGGGCTCTCTGAGGCGGCTGCGTGTCGGAGTGGCCCTTACGCCTGCTGTTCGCAACCAGTGGAAAAGTGACAAGATTTCTGCGCCGCAAAAATGCCCTCACTGCGAGGCACCCGCTTCCGACACCAATGTCCACCACCTACTGTGGACATGTCCCGGAACTTCACTGGTGCGCGCTCGAGTTCTTCAAGAGGCAGGACTGTCTGCAAACAATGACTCTAGTTTGAACGTGTGGGTAACTAAAAACATTTACGCCCGAAGCTTATGCGACTATTTACACGCAACCGGGCTTCATGCATTTCTGTAACTTATTCTACCTTTCGTGACTAACACCACGTCTTATGCCGCGCGGCACACTCAGCGTCACAAATAAATAAATAAACTCGATCTACACGTTCTGAGCTTTCTTAGAAACTTCGATTTATTGCCTTGTGTGGCCGATTTCCCTCATTAAATCGAAGTAACCTGCGGCTCCCGCCTTTTTTTTTTTTAATTCTTCCCCGTACGGTGGGTGGAGTCGACCAACGCATGGAGTGCCTTTCAGCCAGTCCCGTGGCGGCTTGCCGCTCTGCCATCGGCGGAGTAATACGTAGTAGCCCGTAGAAGCAAATAGTCCGCGCGTATTTTTATTTCTGCGGGCTTATTTTGCGGCTATATTATCTGCGAATGAAACTATTTATTCACGGAAACCTAAAAAACAAAATAAAGTGAAAGCAAAGCCTCCACGGAGCTGGTTGAAAGGCACTTCACGCGTTGGTCGACTCCGCCCACCGTACGGGGAGAATTCAAAAAATAAAGGCGGGAGACGAACGTTAATTCGATTTAATTAGGGAAATCGGCCACACAGGGCAATAAGTTGCAGTTTCTAAGAATGCTAGGAACGTGTAGATCGAGTTCCCGCGGCAAAAAGACAAGTTCAGAATCCTCTTCAGTGCACCTTTAACGTGCACTGACATCGCACGGGCCTCTAGAATTTCATCTCCATCGAAAATCGGCCGCCGCGGCCGGGATCGAACCCGCGTCTTTCGGGCCAGCAGCCGAGCGCTGTAACCACTGAGACACCGCGGCGGGGCGTAGTTTTCTTTCTATTCGCGCAAATATCCTACAGCTGGTCCGCACATACATCTTTGCGCTCATTTGCAGATTGGCTGGGCGTACGGTCCACAGCCCTTGCTGAGGGGGTTACGCCTTGTCCACCAGAACTGCGTAGCCCTCGTGAGCACCGTGCTCCAGGTGAGGCTTCAGCGCTTCTTTTACGCGTGTAGCTTCTCTACATCCCGCCGTGCGCTGTTCTAGGCTACTCCAGTGCATCGCGAAGGGTGCAATTGCCGTCTCAAGGCAGCCAAATAAATTCACCTTTGCAATGATCGCCTCTCTACGTGAAGAATTAAATTATAATAGCTCCTCCATTTTTATTAAGCGAACAATCGTCTCGCGTATCAGGCTGGATTACAGTAGTTTCCAGAAGCAATAAGCGCAATGGAATTCGCACCACTAAGGAAATGGCTGTGTGGTTGGTATAGCAAAAACGGTTGCATGTATTTTTCAACATTTTCTATGCACTATATCTATTTCCATTTGGGATCTCTTGTATGCCTTTTTTCAAGGAAGCCGTAGCCGTGGCCGTGGAGAAAGTCACAAAGGAAATGACCACCCCCGCGGGTTATTTAAGGGCCCTGGCGGTCTCAATGCAGAAGAAACGGGATTTGATGTGCAGAGCTTTGAGCTCTGTCGGAATCGCATCTACCGTGCCCGAGGCGGGTCATTTCATCGTCGCCGACTTCTCAAGTATTGGTAAAATATGCCTAAGCTGCACCTTTCATGAAGCTTCGAATCACGCTGCCGCTCCGCTTTTCCGCTGTCTAGCCATGTTACCGAGGCAAGTTATACTGATTTATATTTTGACAACGAGTGAAAATCTACATTACGGTAACAGAAGAGCGGTGAACTTATTTTATTCGATTTCTATTTGTACAGCGACGGTCAACAGATACTTTTGGGTTGCTTCAGTGGGACGAAGAAAATATTCTGCTACCAACCTAAGAGCGTGCATACATGCTTTCCCTGCAAGAATCCGGCCTGAACTTTGCTCTAGATGTTTTGCGTCAGACAGAAAACATTTGATTGGCCACATTGTTTGCCACTCTGCTTAATTGGTGGAAGAAATTAACCCTTAGCGCTCAAGCCCGTAAATGTAATTAGTGAATGCGAGTGTCTGAAAGTGATTTCACCCGCAACACTCGTAAATCGGCCGTTAACCCTCGCGTATGGGGAGAGAAACCTGACAGCGTATGTCTTTTTAAGGCGTTTTTGGGGCGTAACACTTGTAACCGGATCGCGTTCAGTTCGAAAAACAGATGGTGCGCCAGTTCCTGGTGGCTGCCCGCAGGCGGAAATAAAGGAGCATTCCTAGTCGTCGCACTTCATTTTTGATGGGATAGCATTTGGGTTGTCTTTCAAAAACCACGCAGTTTCTCCGCTGAAATTCGCTGATTGGTCAAAAGGGTCGCGACGTCATCAGCATCGCTTAATTTGGAAATCTGACGACTAGAATGTTGGAGTACCTTCCACTGGATTATCATCACACATATCACATATCATCGATCACCCATATAAAGTTCGCGCCCCACACTGCCGTACAAATCTGTTTTCTGACTCTTGCTTGCCAAAAACTATAACGGACTGGAACCACCTTCCCCCCTCCATTGCCTATATTCAAGACCCTGTGGCATTCAAAAACGCGCTAAAAATTTTTTTGACTGTCTAGCCTGCTTATTTCATGTTTTTTCTTGTCACTTGTTTGCTGTGTCTGGAGCATTTTGTTTCTTTTCTTAAGCCCCGCAACATATGTTTCAGTTTTTATTTATTTCCAAATACTGCGGGCAGCAGTGCTGCCCAAGCAGGAGTGCCTGTACGCGTGTGCTTTCTCTTTTTTTCTCCAAATTGCTTTGTTGAAATTTTGTTCAACCCCTGTACCCACCCCCTCTGTAACGCCTGCTAGGCCTTGAGGGTAAATAAATAAATAAATAAATAAATGTGGTATTATACTAACCCTGCAGCTCACTCTTACCTTATTCCGCCCACTAATCACCTCTAAGCCACATTTATCTACCTACTAATCCCTTCTAAACAGTCTTAATCCAACCGCTAATCTACCTTAATCCATTTTATGGGATGGGCCTAGCTCCAAAATTGGGGTGCCCTTTCGAATGTTTGGGGTTGGGCGAACTTCAAATGCTATCGCATTCTCTGCTTTAAGAATGTCTATACGAAAACCTGAAGTTTTTATGTGTTTAAACATTTTTTAATGCGCTTTATATTTCCGAGAACCATAATTTAACTTATAAGTTTGAAACTTCTACTCATGAGTCCAAATATCGGACTATTATTCAAGCATTCCCGAAGCCAAAAATCACAAAACTGGCCCAGCGAAAACAGTTTAAATCGACTTGAGTGATGAAATCGCAGTTTTTGCGCAAGAAGCCTGAATAAACGTGCAGACAGTTCACGTGGAGCAGAGCCTCTCACGCAGGAAAGTTGAAAGTTGAAAGTTTATTGAGTAATACAATAAATGTTACAAATGTATACAGCGAGAGGTCCCATGGTACAAGACCGCGGGCGGGACCTCCCATGAAAATAAATTTCAATATGCAACATAATATAAAATACACAACACATTAATTAGCGACGAAACAGAATAAATATGGGCACATAATGTAATATTAGTTACTGAAATATTTAAATACAAACAATGTAATGCACGAAAATGTAAAATAAAACACAGATGCCGCGATACATAGAATCAATAACATAACAAAAAATCACAAATTAAGAAGGAAAAGCATTAGTTTGACCTTGAATAAAGAAAGCGTATTAGTTTGTTTGACGTCTATGTTCAAAGAATTCCAAAATGATACGGATGAAAAATGAAGGCAATGTTTGCCGTAGTTAGTTCTGACCTTAGGTAGTAAAAAGTTATTACGCAGCGCAAAACATGTGACGATGTTGCTCATGATCGTGCCGAGAGAAAATATGCTTAGCGGGAGATAATGATGAAAAATCTTAAAGAATAGGATACCAAGGTTGTAAAAATAAAGGGCCGAGATAGGTAGAACGTTTAAATCTATGAACAAAATGCGGGAGGTTGGCGTATTCTCGCGCAGGGGTGCAGAACACACGGTCATTCTCGGCTGCTGTGCTGTCCACTCTGAAGGATGCTGAGAGGAGGCCTGTTTGCCTTTTCTTCCAGCCTCAAAACTTCATTTGGAAGGAAAGGAGCCCAACGATAGCATGCTAGCAAGGTGGCTGTTTACGACAAAGGTGTGTTCCATGGCGTGCCTTGCTTCATGCTTCCGGCTTTGTAGAGTCACTATCACAGTTTCGAATGGAGGTCTTGAGGGAGACGTGCGTGAAGGTCGGACCTGGAATTTGCCCGAATTTGGGCAGCGAGTAATGCTAACCCAAAACCTAAGCACAACTTCCAAATCTGCATGCTGTAGCACTTCTGGTTTTGTTTGGTTTATGGGGTTTAACGTCCCACAGCGACTAAGGCTGTGAGAGACGCCGTAGTGGAGGGCTCCGGAAATTTCGACCACCTGGGGTTCTTCAACGTGCACTGACATCGCACAGTGCACGGGCCTCTAGAATTTCTCCTTCAAAGAAATTCAACCGCCGCGGCCGGGATGCTGTAGCACTTCTTCCCTTCATCTGGAGTCGATTGGCGTGGCCTTCACCTATTACTTCCAGCACCTTATCGGCCGTGCGATCTGCCTATAAGAAATGATAGGCCCACGCTCTCCACATATGGGGCCCTTTAGGCCCCGAAGGGAGGTTTCTTTCGTTTTGCTCGGCAGCTTCATCATCCTGAATGCTCAATAACAAGCCTTACTTTAATAAGTGCAACCTTTTACCTTTAATGCATTAATATATATGTCTCTCGCGCAAAGGGCCGCCACTGGCCACAGAACTCAAACGTGGCAATAAAGTACAGCTGTGCATTTCAGAATCTGCTTGTGTTTCCTCTGAGCGCCTCCTACAGCGCAGACCACAGGCAGCTGGCCGGATGTCTGATGCGGATCTGCTTTGCGAAGGTAAGCCGTGATGTCTTGCATTGTCTCGGGTTTTTTTTAATTGGATGGTTGTGACGTCATAGGTTCTCTTGTAACGGTAAATAGGCCGGTTGATGCTTACAGTAACATTCCTATAATTTTCTACTTATGACCAAGTAAAGAGCGCATTCTTCCCGGTTAGGTGAGGGTGACGGAATTTCTATCCATTATTCCTGCCATGCACTTAGCTGTGACCAATGCATGTCAACGACCTAAAACACAACACAATATTCGTCGAGATGTGAAACTTTCAGTTTCCATCATCAATTTATATGAAGCCGCATTCTATATTTTTTGCTTCTTCATGCCGTAGAAGGCAACTCATTGTAATTAATATTTCACTCTGCGTCAAGTGTTCAGTGTCTTTCTGGGCCTTGGTGTAATTGACAGAACGTCAAATATCGCTGTAAGAGTTCAAACTATGGGCGAATGCCTTTTAAATCTGCTAGAGCGCCAATCTAGTGTACAACGTGAAAACTGTTAAACATGTTTTCCTACAAGGCTTCAAGACAGAACTATGTCCGTGTTCACTAAAATATCCAAGCTGAAAAATCTGCAGTGTGGCTTTAAATGAGATGCAAGATCGCGTTTCAGGCAAGGTACTCAACCATTATAAGGACAATGGCGCATCAGAACTTCTATGGCTCTTGCATGGAGTATGAAGGCAGCCAATTTCTGCTCTGCTCCAGTGGCATTGTTAAAATTCTGGACAAGACTGGGGCTTTTACTCGAACCTTGTTCACTTTTGGTGTTTTCAAGAATCCCACCTTTCTGCCTTTGCACAGCGTAGTAGTAAGGTCCAGTGTTTAGGGGAAACCCCCAAGGTGGAGTAGATTTGTGATGAGCCAATAATTACTGACTTTTTCATTGCCAGTTGCAAATGCAGATTACATCCATCGAATCACTGTTTCTTCGCGTTTTTTTCTTTCGTTTCTTTCAGCGTGACTCAACTCTTGAGAAGGCTGCAGCTATTCTCTCACAACTTGCTGCGGTGTCTTGATGAACTCTGAACGACGCTGAAGATTGGGCTGGCCACTGCATTTTCGGTATTTTTACGAAGCAATAAAAAGCACCCGTATGACAATAGCTCGCTTCACTTTTACGTCTTAAGCAGATGTGCAAAACAGCGTTAAAAAGCTGCACAAGGAAATTGGAAATTGGCTTTTGAGGAAAGGAAATGACGCAGTAAATTTCTCATATATCATATAAGTATCTCGGTGGACACCCGAACCGCCGTAAACAATGTCCAAAATGGATTCAGACGAGTTCCAAGCGACCCACAGCCTGTGCCTGACAAAGCCTGTGCCTCTGCCCCGGAGTGGGGGGTGGTGGTGGTGGTGGTGAAAACATTTATTAAGAATGAACAGGAGGTATGTTTGGATCAGCCCGTAATGAACCGATCCTTACAAACACTAGGTGGAGGTCCCTAGTATGGGACCCCAGTGGCGGTTGCCGCCGCCCGGGCGCGCCCGACTAAGGCCTGTTGGGCCTGTAAGTCGTGGCAGCCGAGCAGGGTCGCCTCCCAGTCCTCCCGGGTTGGGTTGGGGATGGGGGGAATAGCGGGGTTGGAGGGGCAGGCCCACACCATGTGATAGGTTGCGGCTGTGGGCTGCGGTAAGCTCGACTCGGAAAGCAAACCAGAAACGTCGAACAAGAACGGCCACAAACGGAGTGTCGTGCGCTGTTTTTTCAGTGACAGCTACTGCTGGACAAAACTTTCACAAAAGCACGTTTTAGCTTTTTTGATGCCAAGGGTAGTTGCAGGTGGTGTAGGAAGAAGCGTAGAGCGTAGGCAGTGTCCTTTCGTCAGCAAAAAATATTCAATGTCAATTTGCACGGAAGTTTCGCGCCTAAACGTATGCGCCTGAACAGTGATTCGGAATCAAGCGGCCACCGCTTCCGCCATGAGAGGAGATGTGGAAACGGCGGCCAATTCTCTTTCCATGTTGGTTTCTTGCTGGCACGACGGCATTACGCGTACTTGGTGCACGGCTGCTTCTTTGAGGCCACATTCATGGCTTCCAGGAACCTGAACGGAACGTTTGCCTGTTATATCAAGAAACTTATCTGCAATGGTCTTCAGAAAGCAATCCTCAAGGCAGCTGGAAGAGCAGCAGGGAGTCAGCGTAATTTCACCCCCTGACGTTTTGAAGGAAGACAGCACTGTTCTACTAGGTTAACATAGGCAGCCCGTAGGCAAATTACCCCATAGGCAAATTAGAAACTATCGAAAGAAAGGCAGTCAGGCGTGGGTTTAACATGTACCGACCTTCTGACTCACCCACCGGACTGCTGAATGAAATCGGCATTCCCAGCCTGAAAAAAAAAAAAAAGGTTTTAGTCATGCAAGTTTTAATAAATAAAATTTATTTATTTAAATTTGCACGACTAAAACCTCCGTATCAACTACTGCACAACCAAATTTGATAAAACTGCCAAACGTTCTCTACATGCCGCGCGTGCTAAATATGGTTTGGTTTGGTTTATGGGGTTTAACGTCCCAAAGCGACTGAGGCTATGAGAGACGCCGTAGTGAAGGACTCCGGAAATTTCGACCACCTGGGGTTCTTTAAAGTGCACTGACATCGCACAGTACACGGGCCTCTGGCATTTCGCCTCCAAAGAAATTCCAGCCGCCGCGGCCGGGATCGAACCCGCGTCTTTCGGGTCAGCAGCCGAGCACCATAACCGCTGAGCCACCGCGGCGGCCCCGCGTGCTAAATATAAAAGCGCATTTAGGTAGCGGCGACTACTTCTGCAGCGCGTGCTGTGTTAGAGATGAGTAAATATCTGGCTTTTTTGTGACCGCATGAGTGAAGAAGCTGCCAAGGAAGCCTATACAAAGCGCACATCATCCTGGTGATCTCCCATCCTATGATGTCGCAAGAAGCGGCACATCAGGCTGCGCTGGCGTAGCCGAGACATTCCACGAGTGACAGATCGTGCAGTGCATCAGCCTGCGGCCCGGCACTCTGTGTACTGGAGCGGGGCAAGCACTCCAAGGAGCGCGCCACCGGCAACACGGCTGGCAGTGGAAACCTTTCCAGAGTCGCACCCTGTCGCGGGCGAGACGAATGGTCTTGCGGTCGGGTCTGGCGAGAACGGAGTACCGCGGCCGTTATTAATGGTGGCAGAGTAGCTACACTCTCCGCCTCAGGACACGCGACTCTTTGTTCATCTGTCCTCCTCCGTGTCCACGACGCTTTTCTGAGCGTAG
Source organism: Amblyomma mixtum (assembly GCF_055824585.1). Lineage (NCBI taxonomy): Eukaryota > Metazoa > Arthropoda > Arachnida > Ixodida > Ixodidae > Amblyomma > Amblyomma mixtum. Next base: position 120,354,172 of record NC_143020.1, on the reverse strand, counting down.
CGTGGCACACTTCGAGTCTTGTTCGTCCTCTGTCGCGTGTTGCATTTCCTGAGCCCTCCCCGTAAACTTTGTTTCCCAGTCGCGTCTTCTTGCCAGCAATATTCCCGTAGCGTTTATGGCTTATGGTAGTTATTTTCTGTCATCCCCGAGATAGAGGCGAAATGGAATGGGGAGGGGACGTCTAGAAGTGGTGTACACTCAAGAAGAACTTTAGCTTTTTGTGCAGGGGAAAGCTTGCACCCATTGCAATCACCGGTGGGTACCCGCGGGACTGGGGATCGAACACCGCACCTCCCGCATGCGAGGCGGATGCTGAGACGACTAGAGCACCGCTGCGATCTGTCATAGAATAAAGAATGCGCCCCACCCGTGCTCTTGGACCAATCAATGACTGCCAGCTAATGAAGTTTAACTTTCCCACTTCTCTTGCCCATGCGTCTCACGAGCTAAAGGTCACGAAGCCGGAATTATAGGATAAGGGTCTCCATGTGTGACCAGACTGAAATGGCAGTCCCCGAAGCAATCACATGAATCCTCTCTGGAGGCTACATTTCCTCGCTCAGGATTCTATTAGGAGGGGACAAGTACCGTCTTATCTGCACCGACGCCCGCCTCTTCGACGGCTTTTTCTCCAAAATCTAAACATGTTGAAAGGCAAGGCAACGTTGCCTCAGAGGAAAGCTCGCCACCTTTTCCCATTGTCCGCACCATTCTCTCCACCAGCATTGTGCGCTGGCAAAGCAATCGGAACCGGCTATCACCGGTTCGGCGCCGAAGGAATTGAGCTGGAGATACCGGGATGAGATCGCTCGTCGCATCCGCTACTCAAGCCGGAGCAACCGCTGGCACCCGGAAGCAACAAGAAGGAGAGAAATCGGGAGTCTCGAGTGCAACCTGTCACTCGCAAGACTCAAAGCGAGTGAGTTCCTGAGCGTAGAAAGGGATACGATGAATCCTATTCGCGAGTTGTACCGCAGCCAGTTACTTTTCTTTTAAGCTACCTTTCGCGAAAGAAGCACAAGAAAGAGCCATTACAGCACACTCTTCTAACGCTCTTCCGTGCTAAGGAACAAGTATAGTGCGGATGCCTCTACATCATTCTTTACTCATAGGCAATCGTCTGCACAGAAATTAAAGCAGCACTGATTACACTAGCGGCTGAAAGACGGGTAAAACTGAACGCTGATTGAAACCAAGTACCGGCGAAGCAGAATTCAGCTCGTTAAAACCAAACTACGCAGAAGTGCACAACGAGATATCAAATTTTGCTAAATCAAGAGGTCTTTATCGCGACAGTTTTTATGCGTCTTGGCCCCCAGATTTCTTTTTTTTCTTCGCGTTCTGTTTTTCCGCCCGTTTTGCGGCAAGAAAGTTTGTGCGTCTCGTTGTCAGCTTTGCGGCCCATGGTATGCAGAAAAGACAAAACATATCATGCCTTACTTCCTTGCAGAAAAAGGCTGCTCATTGCTAGTGACGCATACGATTTCCCACCGGTTAAGATTCACGCCGTATTGAAGTCAACGGACGACATCTGCAACATGGCTCGCCGTACTTGTGGTAAATAACCCCTCTTCATAGTATATTTCACTACCAGCAAACAAAACACTAGTGTTCAAATGTAAATCAAAGTCAGAATCCGTTTACTACTGGTATAACAATTAACAGCCACTGAACATGTTAAGTAGCCTTCATGGCATCAGTGCTTATTTTCATAGAAATGCTTAGTTCTATTTTAGTTTATATTTGCCTCTTTATGCCTCGCTCGCATAGGAAAGTCTCTTCTTAACCTTAAGCCATAGTGCGTTCTTAATCAGCCTACTGCGCGCTATGGCTTAAAGGGCCACTGACCAGGGTCCGGACATTTTTGAAAAACAAGCCCACTGCATCGATGAAGCATCGAAGATAACCTCTGCAAAATACTAGAGCCATGCGCGCCCCGAAAAGCTGCGAAAATTCAAATCAAAGCCCGCTCGTTCTTTTCTTCAACAAAAACGGGCCCCGCCCACTACTCTGAACCCCGTTGACGTCATGGGGGGGTACTTTCGCTAAAGGCACTCCACTGGTGCATCGTTCTGACCGACGGGAGAAGGTTGGGCGTAGCCTTGGCGTCGCGTCGTCTGCACAACGCTTTCCGCCGCGCCTTCTGTTCTGGCACATGCCTACAAACCCGCATGAAGGAACAAAAAAAAAAAACGGCGGAGGGAGCGTGCGGCGACAGCCTTGAACCCTAGCCATAAAAAGTAAAAAATAGTAAAACTGAGTGAGGTGGTTAAGGCTTAAGGGTGTTCCGCGTACGCCATATAACTTCAGTTTCTGCAGTAAAACAACATGATTGAGGCGGTCGAAAGCCTTTGAAAAATCTATCAAAACTCCGATGCAGATTTCCTGATTTTCAATTACATCCAGTATGATTTCTTTTTTGCGTTAATAACGCTGTTTCGGTTGATTCCCCATGGATAAAGCCATGCTGGGAAGGGGAAAGAAGATTGAACTTTAAGCAAAAATTTATTATTCGTTTGTAGATTATTCTCTCTAATCCTTTTGAAAAGACCGGTAATATTGAGATTGGTCGATAATTAGACATATCACTTTTATCTCCCTTTTTGTAGACAACGATAACTTTTGACACTTGCATTAACTTCGAAAACAGACCAGTAGATAGGGCGAGGTTGTAAATATGGGTGAGAATAGAAGCTATGCAGTCAATTACGTATTTTATCGGCGCAATTTGAGTGTTATCTATATCACAAGCTCTGCTATTATTTAAGGAGGCAAAAATACTGCAAACTTCATTTTCATTGGTAGGATCTAAAAAGACACTATGATCATTGAATTACTTTTGGCAGAAAAAAAGACTGAATTCGCAATAGCTTCCTTTCTATGTGCGGTTCCAAACAGTATTCTGCTCAAACGGCACAGGAACGTATAATGAGAGCTGCAGTGTTTGTCGAACTCGTTTGTTTGCAATCCTTTCACACAAAATACGCTCAGTCGTGAGCAAACCTGTACGGCATGTGGGCGTTGCAAACACAAGTTGTGTCGACACCGTCAAATAGGCCAATCGTCAAAAATACCTGCAGGTTTGAGGAGACTCGATTTCTCCATCTGCTGGTATCAATGCCACGCGTCTCGGTTGCCAGGCAGCGCTGCAATAGATTTGTTGCCGAGCAGAAGACGTATGCCGGGAAACTCGGCTGTTTACAGTACACATTTCGAATCTTTGCGTCCAAACCCTTCACAGTCTGCAAACGTTGCCTTAGTTTGGCGAAAAGATGCTCAACACGCATGAGGTACGCGGCACGTGGAACTTATCGTCCCGAAGTGGCACATCGGCTATGAAGGAAGCAGTTGTGAATGACTACGGATTCCTTTAGTGCGACTGGGGTTCTTTGCGTGCGCTGAGACAGCAGAGCACACAGGCGCCTTTTTGGGGCTATACAACCACGGCCGCCTCGACCGGGTTTCCACCTTGCGAATTAGGGACCAGCCGCCGAACACCAAAACCACTAAATCACTGTAGCGGGTCAACACACATTAGCTTTAGCTATTAGTTACTGGGATACTAAGAACAATGTCATCTAATTTTGTCCTTAGCAGTACTTTACACCAACTTTTTCCGGCTATGATGATGTTTGATTGGCAGCAAAATACACTTTTGTTCCTAGAGATATCTAAACCGGCTACATTTTCCTTTTATGCCCGTACATTCAATCTCATGACATCAAGTCCTAAAAACGCCCCCGTAGACACTGTTTGGAAGTGAATGCTGTATAGCCTACTCTCCGAAATCCGCGAAAAAATGAAAATATGCACTTCACTGCAGTGCGCTTGCGAAACTACAGGCGGTGGCGCCAACTGTTTTTTTGTTTTAGACCTGCATGAAAGTAACCTGTATGAAGTTTGTCTATCTCAATAGATCACCGCTTTCTAATGGCAGTTTGTTCTCAGCGCATCCTTAAGTTTAAGCTCCTTATCAACAAGCAACGCACGTCCGCCGTCTGCTAACAAGGCACCCGCATCTTAGCAAGTGGAGAACTGCTCTGTTTTAAGCAGCCCGCAGCCAGAGATGCCGTCCACGAAGTCCGGACGAAGGAGAAATGCTCTCCCCACTTCATTTTCAGAAGGACGCCTCTCTCTCTCTCTGTGCATAACCAAGAAGCATGAAAAATTCCGAGATGTTCAATTACTTTCTACATTGGGAAAACTTCCGACGCCGTTTCCTGACGCAATTTGGCCTTGCCAAACGCAAACAGAAGGTGCCGCCCAGAGAAGTGGGTCGAGGGAGATGCGAGAACTCGTTCGAGTGGACGACGCCAGTCCCAAAGCGCGCGGAGCGCCTCCTTACTGTGCTCGCAGAACGAAGAGCGGAGGCTACGAGAGGATTGGATGCGACCATTCTAATCAGCGTGAATGTTAAGCGCGCATAATAAGTTCTGGCAAGAGCCGTCCGCTCCTTTAACAACTCTGCCTCTGACCTCCTCTGCTCGACGTTCGCTCCGGCTCCAGTCTTGAGTGTGCCGGCTTCGAGTGCACGGCTCGTGAAAAAAAAAAAAAATTAGATTCGATTCAGAACAGAGGTATGCCTCAACTTCAGCAGCCCGTGGTCAGTAAGTTATGCAACGGCGCTATCTGGTGATGATGAGTTATGTTAGCGTAAGTCCCATAAGAGTTTTTGAAACGCGAAACTTGCAGAAATTCTAACTACTTGCACTTCCTAGCATGCAGCCACGAAATGAAGTGTGTGCTTGGCACCTCCTTGTACAGAGGGCAAAACACGTCTAGAACGAGTGAACTTGTGTTCCGCAGCTCCCAAATCTGCTGCGACCAGGAACGCAAATCATACATGTTTAACTGCACATGCTTACATCCAGATCATTTTAAACCAAATGTTATTGCTAGATATAGCGTATTCAGCTTGAAACACGCCCATAATGTGTTCTAAAAAAGCGTTTTGCCTTCTATACGACCTGCATAATGCTTCCCTCAATTCCTTGCAACACGCTTAGGCAGGGAGGGTACGATGCCACTGGCAGGCGCAGAAGTGAGAGAGAAACAAATTAGGGTAGCGCCAGTTCTGTCCACTTCTTCGTTTGTCCTTGTCTTTTCGCGCCGCATTCTTCAAGCATGATCAATGACCAAAAAGGTCAAACAGCCACTTTAGGATACTAGATCGGTTGGAAGGGCGATAATAGGCACAGTTGTTCTCTCATTCCTCAAACAATAGTCAGATGAACGAACGCACTCTCTCCGTGCGGCAGACATCTTTCCACAGCATCCCCCTCCCCCATTTTATGGGTCAGGAAACCACGTAATTCGAAATTCCCGCAAAGATTTTGAGGGTTGAGAGTCACGCGACTCCTGGTTTGGTTTAGGTTTATGGGGGTTTAACGTCCCAAAGCGACTGAGGCTATGAGAGACGCCGTAGTGAAGGGCTCCGGAATTTCGACCACCTGGGGCAGCCGCGTAAACTAAAAGCGTTTGTCCAGATTTCATCGGTTACTGACCCGAAAGACGCGAGTTCTAATGTTCTAATCTCCTCTACAATATTCCTGGCAGTGAATGGACCGATTGCGCAGAAGTGCGTGGAAGAAAGAGGAGTTAGGCTGCACCGATAAACTCAAATTATGGATGCGTGGCGCCCTCTTTGTGCAGCGGCAGAAACTAGTGCATGCACTGTTTGTAGCGAAAAGACTGGAGACAGTTTTGAAGCGATGCAGCTGCCTTCAGTTGGTGTAATAAATTCTTGCTGGTCATTTAATCTTTACACACTGAATTTGTTCGGCATTAGAAACAAATGATCAAAGCAGCTACTGAACGACCTCTCATATATGTGCACCGCGCATTTCTTTTCGGCAACTAAAGGATCCCTGAGCAGCAAGCAAAATCATCTGAGAGACAAATACACGTGAACGTCGGTCATTTCATCGCCCGAATTTGCTAGATAAAATAGTACTTTGTGCCCCCATGAGATCAATTAACGCTGTGAATGCCCACTAGAATGCCCAGAGCACGGTGACCAGAGACAGGTGGTATATGGGGATTAACGTCCCAAAGTGGCTCAGGCTGTGAGAGACGCCGTGGTGAAGGGCTCCGCAAATTTCGACCACCTGGGGTTCTTTAACGTGCATTGATATCGCACAGTACACAAGCCACTAGAATCTCGCCTTCATCGAAATTCAACCGCCGCGGCAGGGAATCGAACCCTCGTCTTTCGGGTCAGCAGGCACCATAGCCACTGAACCGCCGCGGTGGCACAGAGAGCAGTTATAACGACTCATTATTCTTAATGTACGCAAGCTGAGATATGCCGAGAAACGCCAACGTTAAGCACCGTGCCAGTAGGTGATTGCAAGGCGGTGTGTGCGAGGACACCAATTTTTGCGCTGATCTCAGAGGTTAGGCTACAACGCCCTTCAGTTCAAAATGGCGGTAACCATTCTGGTATGGACGTCATAAGATTAAATTACCTGCCTGGAGAATTTTTAAATTCATTTTTTTAGTCACAAATACGTCTTTTTCTGCTGCAGAAGCGTCAACTTACCCGGAAAGAACCAGAGAAGCAGATTTTGCTGAGAACAATGAGTCAACGAAGAATTGTCCTCTATTTACGTTCAGGATCTGGTTTTGTGCATAGTGCCTGGCAGTGAAGGGAAACTAGACAATCTTGGGAGCTCCAAGTACACTATGTTTGCCGTCGGGATCCTTAAAAATAGCGCAGTGAATTTTTAAATTACTAGTGACTCGAGAGGCACAAAATCGCGTCAACTGAGCCACTGAGCCACCGCGGCGGCACCAAACCTGGAAATAGTGACGTAGGGAAGCGGAGATAGAAAAAAAAGATTGCGAAAATTTCAAGCTGTGTCTTTAATAGCAGCATATCAGGTATCGCCCTTTTCGCTTCATTCTTCATTTCTTGCTGCTTTTTCAGTTTTTTCAATTGGCTGCCGCGGTGGCTCGGGGGTTATGGCACTCGGCTGCTGACCCGAAAGACGCGGGTTCGATCCCGGCCGCGGCGGTCGAATTTCAATGGAGGTGAAATTCTCGAGGCCCGTGTGCTGTGCGATGTCAGCGCACGTTAAAGAACCCCAGGTGGTAGAAATTTCCGGAGCCCTTTACTACGGCATCCCTCATAGCCTGAGTCATTTTGGGATGTAAAACCCTTTAAAGGGGCTGCGAAACGCTGCCTGGGGGGATACCGACTATACTTCAGATGGATTCTTTATGTCACACAGATGCTGACCTAAAAAGAATTACAGCAATCGATGCATAGGAACGGGAGTTATTCAATGAAGAAATTTCACAATACAAGCAAACAAAACGCTGCCCTCAACTCGATTTTGGCGGGGCTTCCCAGTCCTATTTCGCTCTCCCAATGACGGCACCTGGCGCAACCAATCAAAACAGCCTGCCAGAGCACGTCGCGGAAGTTTGCACTCCATGGTTGCCTGCTCTCTGTAACTCGTTCTTGCTGAGCCTGACAGCGTCGTTTCCATGCCAGAGCTCCTGGTGGTATATTTTTATTTTACTTGCTTTGCAGGGCTTTTATCTAAGACGAACAAGTTGTTTTTGTTGATCTAATATAAAACCCCGACAGGTGACAAAATGTGTCTCTATTTATTCACACAATTTGCAGTATATTTACCGTTCGTCCAATCATCAGGCTCGCGCCAGGTGATGTCATATCCTTTGCTAAAACCCGGCACTGTGTGGGGACACCATCAGAGCCATTAATTTGTTTTTGGGAGGACATTAAAATATTAAAAAACGGAATATACGCGGTATTACCGACGCTAATAGCACCATTATAACCCACTGTATGCGATCAACAGGCAAACCAGTCAACTAAGATAGTGTTTCTGGGCCCCTTTAAACCAAACCAATCGGAGCCTGTAAAGCGCGCTTTCTTTCTTAAAGAGAGCTTGTGTGGTAAAGCAATCTAATCTACCGTTAGGAGTCTTGGGGCGACCGCAGTGCGAGGGATATTTTGTAGGAACGCTCGGCGTCCGAAAACAAGAGGACTTGGCAGCCACGAAGGGAAGCGCCATGCCTTGATCGGTGCCCGAGAGCGCACTGCTGCCGTCAGACAATCTCTCTTATCGCATCACTGCCTTGACTGCGGTTTTAGTTGCGGCTCTGTAATAACCGGCCAGTGTGTTCCGCGGAAACTACCATATACCGTTAAGAAAACGATACTGCTGGTACCAGAAAAGAAGCAATATGAAGAGCTGATTATGCTAAATTCAGTCTTCTACAATTACAGGCTCTTGTGATCGTAGTTAAAGGTTCCAAGAGTTGAAGAAGCGGAAAATGACACTAACGCTTTTTTTTTTGGCCTTTCGTTTTCTAAATACAGTTGTAAATTAAAATTTTGATGTTAATAATGCAAGTGCATAGCCCCAGTAGCAAGCACAAAGTAGGCACCCACCTGCCAGCTAGTCTGCAGCGACGCTCCATTCCTTTGTCGTAGTTTATTTACACGGAAGACATGCAACGATACCAGGTGTCTGAAGCACACTAAACGGACACAGGTGCGTACTCCCGCCAACGAGCGCATTTGCTTTCTTATCACCTTTGCAATATGCGCGCCTGCCTCGAAATAGGTGTTCAGTGCCACGCTTCAGGTGGGTAACACCTGCGCGAGACCGCACCCACTTGGCCAAGGTGACACTCGTTCAGCTCTCGTGCACCTGGTTGAGACGACGGGTTCATTTGCTCGTGGTGCACGCCCCCTTAGAAGCTCTTCATATTTCACAAGTTTCCGGCCGCCTAAGCAACTCGCAAACAATCTGTGCGTTCACATTGCTTAATTTTTATACCCAGCTGTGCAACTCTTTTCATTCGTAAAGCTGCAGTTTAAGGTTTATTTTTTAATGGCTTACATAAAAATTTTGACAGGAAAGGAAGCATTGCAATAAGACAATTTCTCTCCTTCATTTCTTTAAAATCAATACCCAGCTTTTCCCGGTTGAAAAGAATTAAAACAGGTTTAGCTTTAATGCAACTCAAATCCACGCATTGTTAATTAGTATTTCTCCTTTCTCTAAAGCACACAATTCTTATATTTTTCCTGGCTTCAGCACACTTATTATAATCATTGTCGCTATCATCATCGTCATAATCACAACTCTAGGTAGTTCTAGTGAAAGAAAATTGTTTCCCGCTTTAAATGCCTCTTTCTCGCAATCAAAGCTTTCATGCTAGTTCTCTAACCTCCGAACTTCACTCGATTCTCTGCTAATCGCGGCTACGTAATATTTGCCTTTATATCCACGTCCCCATTAAAATAAACTACGAGTTAATTACAGATGTGCTGGTCTTGATGTTGCACATTTCGGAAGCCTAAAGATTTGTGCGAACTTAACGACACACTTCATTAAAACTTCCTGTTGGGCGAGTTGGTAGTTCATATTGAATTAGAAATATTATAGCGCAAACAAAGACACGGACAAAAAGAGAGGAAACACACACGCAAGCGTGTGTGTGTGTTTCCTCTCTTTTTTGTCCGTGTCTTTGTTTGCGCTATAATATTTCTAATTAACGACACACATAAAAACAGGAAACGAGTGTAACTAAACTGATTTCTCCAGAGGTGGTCACCACGAAATGTAAAACGCAGTTAGGCTTTATATAACTTTTAGTCCTCGCTGAAAATCTGTCATGTTAATCTTGATTTCTAGTATTTTGTTTTTTATTTGGTCAAAGCGCAGTTGATGTTTCGAGAAGATGGCCGCGGAGGCTGCCACACAAGCCCACTTGTGACTTTGGCGCGCCCGTTCTTCAATTCTGTGGCTATTAATATTGTCCAATAAAGAATTCTATTCTATAACCACTGACGTGTTGTAATAGTTTCTGCGTAGAGTGTTAATTTCGTGCAATCGTGTCTCACGCATGCTAGCAGAACATGCACACATAATCCGCAACATTACTACTTTCAACCAATGGCATTATTCTTATACGTGGTCAACAATGCTCCCCACTCGAAGAAAGGGACAGAATCATAACCCCCCCCCCCCCCAAAAAAAAAAAAAATTAAATGTTTTGTCTTTTCATCTACAAGCATGAACATTACGTAAGCCTGGGTTAATCCGCTTGTACTGAAAGGAATCACTAACAAGCAGTTCTCCCGTAAGAATACAGCTGTCAAGAGCAAACACGTTGCAAGCAATATATCAACCTGCAAACTGCATTCACAAAAACAAGTTCGATATGCAAGCAGCTGATAACAGGGACATGATTTAGGATGGGCGAGTAAAATAAATAATAATAATATTGCCCGGCCCCCACCGCTTAGAGCACAACGGGCTTAGACCAATATAAAATATAACAACAACAATAAAAGAGAATTTTTCATTCGGGAAAGAGAAAAGAAAAAAGAAATAAAGGGGGGGAGAGGGGGTGCGGCTTAGCAGCATTTATTTAACACAAGTGCTACCCACAGAAGCCACAGAACTTATTTTTATGTGCACATGGCGGCTGAACGATGCAAACGGGAACACTTGAGGGACTGGCCGGCTGCTGCCGGCGCCGCCTCCCACCACCCGCGAACCAATCCAGACTCACTGAGCGCAAAGGCCACGGACTTCAATGCGTCGAATGCTGCGTGTAAGAGTAGTTTATCCGCGGCGAGGAAGCGCTTAACTGGAGAATTTCGCCTGTCGCGGGAAGGCGGTCTGATTGTAGTACCTAGCAGCAACTTCAAACAACGCCTTCGAGAGACGTGAGCGAGTAATATCAAGCCTGTAGGCAATTCGTGGCTTCTAGAAAAACATTTCAGGGACATCGCCTGCAGGTGAGCGGAAATTAGAAGAGCTTTCACAACTGCTACTTAGAATCTACAAGGCTGATCCAAGAGCCAGCCCTTTTATTGCTAGTGTATAACTGAGCAGCAATAAAGCGTGCATGTTGCAAGCGCGTTATAACCGTGTCGAAGAGTGAACGAAAAGAAATAAAGTCTCCGGGAATAGTTAAAACTTTTGCCGCTAGACCAAGATTGTTGACAGACTCCTCCAACCCGACCGAGTCTTTCAATACGTAGAGAAAAACTAAAAGAATGGAAGCACACACTGCACGACCTGTTTTGCCCCGCAGGAAGCGTTGTGTTGTGTTGTGTTGGGTTTTATGGCACATAGGCAGCTAAGGCCATCATGCGCCAAGCACAAGGTATGGAAAATGTTTTCTGCGGGATGTAATAAAAATGAGGAACGTGATCAGTGGTGTAAAGGGCCTAAAAAGTTTAACTGCCTAGTAATAACGGAGAAGACGAGATCTAGGAATGGCTAATGGTAAAAGCTTTAAAAAGGTCAGTAGCCTCAGCGGCCATCCTTGGCTGGGCAAGGATGCCGAGGATCCCGACCAGTTAAATAAAAGCCTCAGCCTTTTCCTCACGAATGAGGAAGTGGCTGAGGGACATCATGTGAAGCTATAGGTCATGATTTATATTTTGTCGAGAAAATCTGCCTCAGTTAAAAACTTAAAAACACAAGATATGTCCACAATTGCATTTTCGCCTATGAGTCACGCGGGATGAAAGGGGATGGATTGATTATAAAACAGTGAAAAGCACTTTTTCCTTAGTTTTTCGAGTTTGGAACATGAAAATAAAATGTGGTTAACTGTAAGTTCACCTCCACATGCACAAACTGGTTTATCTTGTTTCGTGAGCAGAAAGTTGTGTGTAAGGTGCGTGTGACCTATACGGAGACGGCAGATAATGACTTCTTTAAAACGTTCCTGGTGTACACACCACTTCCATTCTCCTAAAACTGGTTTTACCAAATGTAGTTTATTGTTTTTTTTTGCTGTTCCAAGCAGATTGCCATTTTTGCCTTGCTTTAAGATTTACTAAGTTTATGCAGTCTCGATACGGCACACTGACATTTTTAATTTGCTTGTCACGAACTTGCGCTGCGCATAAATCTGCTCTCTCGTTACCTTTTATCCCCACATGACTCGAAACCCAACATAGTTTTATGTTTTGTCCTTTAGCTGTGGATATCACTATGTTGTGTATAATGTCCCTAAGTAGAGGAGTGATTGCATTTTTAGAGTGGAGAGCTGTAAGTACGCTTAGGGAGTCTGTATAAATGATACTGTTCTTGAGGTTCTCGTTTACTATTTTTTCTATGGCAACACATACGGCGTAACATTCGGCAGTGAAAACAGATGCACACTGTGGAAGTCTTACTGTTTCCTCCCAATTCTCTTGTACTACTGCGCTTCCTACATAAACATCTGTTTTCGAACCATCAGTATAAAATTCTGAAAAGCTATTGTATTTTTCTTTTAGTGCAAGAAATTCTTGTATGATATGTTCTTGTGGAGTTTTCTTTTTACGGAACTGTGTCAGTGTGAAGTCGCAAACTTCAGGAAAATTGTACCATGGAGGTAGTGCATCCCGTCTTTGGGCAATGTCAGGCAACGTGTCCTGTGTATTGAGGTTCTGGCATATATCTTCGAAACGCAGGACCAGTGGCCGGATTGCATGAGGTTTGTTGGTGAATATTGTTCTAGAAAGACATCTCGTTACAACTGGATAGCAGATATGTTTTGGTTGAGATCTTACTTTAAAGACATATGCACACATTAAAGAAGTTCTTCTGATTTCTAGTGAGGGTTCATTTGTTTCTGCATATAGGCTTGCTATGGGAGATGTCCTGTATGCGCCACATGAGAGGCGTAGGCCTGAGTTATGTACTGGATCTAATTTTTTTTAAGTATGATGGTCTTGCTGAGCCGTATACGATGCACCCATAATCTAAGGAAGAACGTACCAACGAGCGATATATGTGCAGAAGACATGTTCTATCAGAGCCCCAATGTTTCCTAGAGAGCACCTTGAGTATGTTTAGAGATTTGGAGGCTTTCTTTTTCAGTGTGTTAACGTGCGGCAGGAATGTCAGTCTTTTATCAAATGTTACGCCTAAAAATTTATGTTCGTGCTTTATTGGTATCATTGTTTCATTTAGGTGTAGGATGGGGTCATTCTGCAAGCCTCTTCTGAGTGAGAAAAGCACTGCTACTGTTTTTTGTGGGGAGAACTTAAACCCGTTTCTGTATGCCCAAGTAGCTATTCTGTTTAATGTGAGTTGTATCTGTCTCTCACAGGTTGCTAAGCTGGATGAAATGCATGCAATTTGAAGGTCGTCAACATATACCGAGTACATCACGGTTGTAGGAATTATTTTTGCTATAGAATTCATTTTTGCTACAAAAAGCGTAGTACTTAAAATACACCCTTGTGGTACGCCATTCTCTTGAACAAATTTTTTGGAAAGTGTTGAACCCAGACGTACTTGAAATGAACGGTTAGATAGGAAATCTTTCAAGCAGTTAAGCATCCTTCCACGAATACCGAGGTCTGCTAGGTCGTGGAGAATCCCGAACCTCCAGGTAGTGTCGTAAGCCTTTTCCATGTCAAAGAAGACTGCCAGACAATGTTGTTTGTGTATGAATGCTTCGCGTACTGTATTTTCAAGACGGACGAGATGGTCAGTTGTTGAACATCCTTTTTTAAAGCCACATTGATGGACGTCAAGAAGTTCACGGGATTTGAGAATAAACATTAACCTAATATTCAATACACTTTCGAAAGATTTGGCGAGGCAACTTGTGATGGCTATGGGTCTGTAGCTACCAGCAGAGGTTGGGGGCTTTCCGGGTTTGAGGAATGGCACAATAACTGCTTCTTTCCAAGCATCTGGTATTTTTCCCAGTTTCCATATTTTGTTGAAGAATTGTAAAAGTGCTTCTACCGAGGCTTCGGAAAGGTGTGACAGCATCTCATAATGTATTTCATCAGGGCCGGGTGCTGTCTTTTTTCCGGCTGACAGTACTGCATGGATTTCTTCGAGTGTAATTAAGTTATTATACGGCTCATTCGAAGTGCCACTAGTTGGAAGTCTTTGTTTTTCAGCCATCTTTCTGTACTTCAGAAATGACTCCGTGTAATGCGCTGAACTAGAAATTGTAGAAAAATGTTCTGCTAGAACGTCTGCCTGCTCTTCAATACTTGTTTGTGTACCTGGGGAAGTGAGAAAAGGTATTGTGAAGGGGGAATAGCTGCCATTTATTTTGTGCACTTGCTCCCACATTTTCTTTGATGTGATAGAACTATTTATAGATGATACGTAGTCTTTCCATGATGCTTTTTCAGCGTTTCTACGGATATGCCTTGCTTTGGCTCTTGCCTTTTTGAAATTTACAAGGTTTTCGTATGTTGGGTATCTACGGAAAATTCCCCATGCTTTATTTTGTTCTTTTTTTGCTGTTTTATATTCTTGTGAGTACCATGTCTTATGATTCTGTCTCACTACGCCCGAGGACTGAGGAATAGATAACCGCGCTGCAGTAATTATACATGTTGTAAACATATTATTCAGTTCGTCAACGCCCAGATCATCCGAAAAAAGTTTTTCTAGACTGGCATTCTCTCTGAACAGTGCCCAGTCAGCCAAGTGTAACTTCCAACGGCGAGGTTTGCTCGGGATGATTGATGGTGGGGATGACAGGCTGATTTCAACAGGCAGATGATCGCTCCCATAGGGGTTGTCTAAAACATCCCATTTAAAATCGCTAAAAACAGATGGAGAACTAAAAGACAAATCTAAAACACTCATTTTTCCTGAGCTAGGACAGCAATAGGTGGGCTTACCGGTGTTTAGTAGGCAAATATTATTAGATAGTATAAAATCCTCAACGACATGACCCCTGCTATCGGTTTTATCACTGCCCCAAAAACAAGAGTGTGAGTTAAAATCTCCCGCTACCACGTATGGCTCTGGCAGCTGTTCTAAAAGGTTCTCTAATTCATGCTGTGTTACTGCGAGGTGCGGTTGAAGATATATGGAACATAATGTAATGGTTTTGTAAGCAACTACAGTGGCTGCTACGGCTTCGAACCTAGTTTTCAGTGTGAGCTCTCGAGCCGGAACTCCGGGTTGCACAATGATGGCTACGCCTCCTGAAAGTCTGCTCGCGCCCTCTCGGTCACGACGGAAGACAGTATATCTCTTTAGCAAATTAGTGTGACGAGGACCTAAATTGGTCTCTTGTAGACATAAGGCGATAGGAGCGTGTGCTGCTAGTATGTCTTTTATGTCACTGTAATTACTTAGAAGTCCTCTACAATTCCATTGTATTATGAAAGCCATCTTAGTTTTGTGTTTGTATTGATTGAAAAACTAGATCAAGTTGTTTATGGCCCCGTGACTCGGGGCCTGTCTTTTTTTTGACCGATCCAGGGAGCTCCGCCGACCATCCGACGTGGACGGCGAGGGGCTGCCCGGGGTCGTGTCCATCGCCTCTGTAGAGGCACTGGACGACCGTGCAGGAGGCACATTGATTTTTGAGTTAGACCTCGACCTGTGGGAAGAGGTCTTTGGGCCCGCCGACCCGGGGGTCTGCGTCCCCTCCTTTGGGGTAGGCGGAGCAGCCTGAGCTACTCCACCAGACGGCGCGGATGGCCCCGCCCCAGGCTCACTACGTGTGACCTGGACGGGTGCCGAAGCCTGGTGTGGTGCGCCGCGCCCACGCACCACATCGGCGAAGTTTGTTTTTGCAGTGAAGGAGAATTTGTTTGTCTGTGAGTATCGTCTTCTTGCTTCTTTGAAAGAAATGTTTTCTGTAGTCTTGAGAGTAATGATTTCTTTCTCTTTCTTCCAGGACGGACAAGCCCTGGAGTAGGCAGCATGGTCGCCTTCACAGTTTGCACACCGTGGGTTAGCAACACATTCTTCGGATTGGTGGTCCTTCGAAGAGCATTTTGCGCAAGTTTTGCGGCCGCGACAACTCTGTGAGCCGTGGCCAAATCTCTGGCAGTTAAAACATCTGCGTGGGTTGGGAATATACGGTCTTACATTTATCTTCAGGTAGCCTACTTCAATGGATTCAGGCAATGTGCTCATGTTGAATGTCAAGATCAGGAGTTTGGTGTCCATTTCTTTGCCATCCTTCCGGATCTTGATCCGGTGGACATCTATCACTTCTTGATCAGTAAGTCCTTCGAGCATTTTCTTTTCAGAAAGGTGGACAAAATCTATTTCTGAGATGACGCCTCGTACAGTATTGAGAGACCGATGTGGGGTCACAGAGACAGGGATGTCCCCAATGGATACAATTGTTGCAACTTTTGAGTGTTGTATGCTGTCGCGCAGTTCAAGAAGTAAGTCACCACTGGCCATTTTTGACACCTTGTAGCCAAGGCCTAAGGCATCCGTCAAGCGTTTTGAGACCTGGAATGGGGATATTATCCTTGCTTGCGTTTCTTCTGCTTTACTGTGAATGACATGAAATTTTGGAAAGGATACTTTTCTTTTCTGGAAAAAGTTATCTGCTTCGGTCCGCCCTCTCTTGAGAGAGCGGTCAAGTTTTGAAAGGGGGGGAGCCATAAAAAAATTTAGTTTTTCGGTCATGGTGCCAGCCACCCACCATGGAGTCCAACAAGGGGACGCGACAGGTACTTGAAAGAAAGTCCTGCCCACGCCAGCTGTACACTTTAACTATAACCTAATATGACTCAACTCAGGGTAGTTGGTCACACACGGTTAACCCTCGCCGCCAGGAAAAAGAGGAAAAAACGAAGAAGAGAGGAGGATACAGGAAAGTTGTAAGAAAGGGAATAGGAAAGTGAAAGATAGAGGGGAGGACAGGAAAAGGCGACTGCCGATTTCCCCCGGTCGGGTCAGGCCGGAGGTGCCGTCTGCAGGGAGCTGGGGCCAAAGTGGTGTGTTGCCTCCGCCGAGGGGCCTTAAAGGTCCAAACGCTCGGCATCGGCTCAACCACCAGGATCCCCTTTTCCCCGGACACGGCGATGCCACGCACGGCTAAGCGCGGATGCTCGGGTCCGTGGTGACGCATTGTTCACAATCATCCCCCTGCGGGGATGTCCCTGCGGATGCTCGGGTTAACCCCGTGGTGTCGCCACTCACCAACGTCTGCATGCTGCAGACGCCTCCCTGCGGGGGGGCCCCGCAGGAAGCATTACTTCCACTGGGCAGCTTTCCTGTAATGCACGATAGCCTGTCGAGTCACTGTGGAGCTGATGTATCGAATAGTAACCACTGCCTTTTTACTCTCCTCTATTTAGGCCTAGGACCTTCTCTAAACAATACAAGTACAGTCTTTGTCAAAAGCAACCAGGCTGCATGGTTTGCTTCTAGCTCGTACAGTGCAGCCCTTACAGCTTCCCTGAAGCTGAAAGGGTTGTTAAAAGTAAGGACTGAGGGTCTTCTTACCTTCCAACACATTTTGTACTTTAGGAAAGCCACAAGGGCTCCACTATACAAGCTAGAAGCAAACCATGCAGCCTGGTTACTTTTGACAAAGACGGTACGTTCACTCATGCGCCGTACATAGAGGCCAACACCACTGCTAGCTTGAAGGTGCAGGGTATTGGTTATGATGAGGTTATCGATGTAGCAGAAAGTTGATATGCCGAGACTACTGGCGCAAGAGTTCTTGCTTTCCTTGCTTTAGTTCTAATCGTGCCCACTGCATTCGTTTTGTAGCGAAAGATTATAAAGACCGAAATCTAAGAGAGCCCGCCAAGATTTCCCGAGAGCTCCGGGCTCCCTTAGTCCCGAGTGTCATCTCAGGTGGGGATTTTCTTACGTGGCCCAAAAATCTCGAGAAACCACCTAACAGTAGAATGACAGCTTCCGAACAGCGTTTCGAAAATACGGTTAGACCAAACTGGAGCAGAAAAGGTTTGGGGATGAGACAATATGACGAGCTTCAGAAGTCTCTAGGGGACAGAGGAAAGCTGATCAAAGTTTCGTGTCGCAGAATGAAGCTTTTCAGTCCAATGTGTGTGTGCGTGCGTGTGTTTTCTGTTTTTTTTTTAATGGAGAGTTTGCGGTAGACGGCTGTGTTGAGCTTTGCGATGGAGGACGCATCGTCATATCGGACTAGAAGTTCACGGCGATGCGAGTCTCGAGATTCCGGGATTTGATGGCTGAAACCAATGCCCCGAGTCACGGCAGCTTCAGTGTTCAGTGACTTTGCAGTGTAGGTATTTCTGCCAGTCAGCCACGAAAAGATTTCCTTTTTGCTTTGTCTCTTTCTAGAGATTTGGACATCGCGTGAATCGAGGCAATGCAACGACCGAGTTTCTTTTTTACTGAATCAGCTCAAGGTCTTTTCCCAGGCCTGGTCTCCCCTTTGTTTATGCAAAGTTAGCTTCACGATATCTTCTGGATGCAACAGAGCAGTCAAAGCAGCGCTACAGTTATAAAGCACTAGCTTTCCCGAAATATTACGATATCTGAACGTAACGCGCCTGAGAAATATGCATTTGTGACTTTGCTATCCTTTACCAAAATTCCTGCTGCGTTCTTCTCTGGAAGGCAGTGAGCACGCGGCCATTATTGATGGTGGATGCGCAGCCACTCTCTCCTCTGCCTGTCTCGGAAGAGAAACGGCACCGTGTCCATTTGTCAAATACGGCAGCGATTCTGCTTCCCTCCAATACCACCCGCAGCACTACACACATCGCTGTATCGAAACCCCGCCCATGACTGGTAACATGAAAACGGCTCGATCTATTTGTGCATATTTGCATATCGTGCGCAGTTCTCGTTACCTGTGCGCAATAAAAAGTAACCTGTACAACTTTCGCAACAGTTGCACGTCAAACTTTTTAACCGGGAAATATTCATGGTCGAAAGCTTACAGAGCACACACGTAGCTTCACCTCTGTTAAATCATCATCATCATCTGCTTGACTACGCCAACTGGAGGGCAAAAGCCTCTGCCATGTCTCTCCAGTTAACCATCCCCTTTGCCAGTTGCGGCCACCCTATACCCGCAAACTCCGTAATCTCATCCGCCCACCGAACTTTCTGCACCCCCCCCCCCCCCCCTTTCTACGCTTACCTTCTTTAGGGATCCACTGCGTTACCTCAAAGACCAACGGTTAACTTGCCTTCGTATTACATGCCCTGCCCAAGCCCACTTCTTCCTCTCGATTTCGACTAGGATTCCATTAGCCCGCGTTTGCTCTCTCTCCCACTCTGCCCGCTTCCAGTCTCTTAACGTTACACCTATCATTTTTCTTTCCATAGCTCGCTGCGTTGTCCTTAACTTAAGCTGAACCCTCTTTGTTAGCCTCCACGATTCTGCCCCATAGGTGAGTACCAGTAAGACACAGCTGTTGTGTACTTTTCTCTTGAGGGATATTGGTAAACTGCCATTCATGATCTGAGCGAACCTGCCATATGCTCTCCACGCCATTCTTATTCTTCTAGTTATTTCCCTCTCATGATCTGGATCAGCGGTCACTACCTGCCCTAAGTAGGCGTATTTCCTTACCACTTCAAGCATCTCCTTACTAAGGTTACCTTAATAAAGGAGTCTATAACTGAGGACAGCAGTCGCCAAACGGTTATTTGTTCGGCGAGAGTGCAAGCTGTCTTGCATGGGTCCACGTAAAGGATACAAGTGAAGCGGGTGAGTGCAAAAATAAAAAGAAAACTTCTGAAAGGTATATCTGGAACTGCTCGAAACCTGGAACTGCTCGAGACACGACGAAAAAAACAACGGTTGAAACTGTTTTTCCAAATCACCAGGAATCAACTAAAGATAAACAAAGAAACTTATATTCATCCCCCTCTTAAACAAAGTGCGCGTTTAAACCCCAGTGCCGCAATACGGCCGTACAGAGCCCACCTATGTGCTTTTCAAAACTCTTTTTCCCCTCATGTATTAATATGTGGAATGGTCTTGCGGAATTCATTGTCACAGCTCAAAATGTCAAAGAGTTTGAGAACCTTTTGGAATTATATTACAGGCAACAGGGGAATTGACAGTTGATCATGCTGTTATAATTTCCCTCATCCCTGTTTGTTAAGTTGTTAAGTATTCGTGTTCTGATTATGTTTTTTGTGTCTTCTCGGTGCCTGACGTTTTTGTTCCTCGATAATTAAAATAAAAACCTCTCCTTTTATGGCCCTCAAGTGAGGGCTACAGTAATCCCAAATAAAATAAAAATATCAACTTGGCGGTAATAAGAAAAATTGCACCTTGAAATTTTTCTTTCACTATAAAGCATTATTAGGTGCGAACCGCAGAAGGTGCGGAATATTATTCATGCTGGTTTTGCCGCATAGGTCCTCGCGATTTCAGTTGGCTAGGCCGTACTGGCTGTAGACAAAGTCTTTTGGAGGAAAGCGTGTCCGGTACAAAATATACGGCCTCCACATATATGTTCCTTTCTCCATATGAAAGCAAAGATGCGCAGTTCTGTTCTCGTTATTTACCCTGCATTAGTATCAGCACGATGATAAGTTCATTTTCTCTGTTTCTTTTACGCACACGGCACTACGTTAAAGTCATTTGTGAGTATTGTTGCTGAACACTGATATCTGAAAGTGCATACCAATGCCTCCTTTGGGAAAGACAAAGCGACCAGTGTCATTCTATTGAAAGGGGACGTTTGTACCTCTAATGCACCCCCGCTGCCTTAATCTCGGGGAAGATCCGCACCAGTAACAACTGCGCGTTCATCTGTGCGGGTTAATCAAGATTGTTGTATTTCAGTATGCGCTGCTGCAGAGTCCAAGCAGTTCATGCAATATATATTTTTGTGAGCTCCCATGTCCCGCCAAGATAAAATGCTAAAAAGAGTGCCGAGTTTTTTGGGGGCTAAATTTCCTTCAGCGAAAGCGTTCGCAAGGCCTGCCTTATCTCGCGTCAGGCGGAGGCTCTTTGCATGCTGGTTCCATTACTGCTCCCGAAAACCATGACCACAGCAGTCGACAACGATATGCCCCGCCGCTATGATTCCAGATACGCCGCTTGCAGCCAGCCCTGCTCAACCACGCCTCTGCCTTTATTCGCCGTTCTCGCTTCTACACTGCATCCGCGTATGCGTCAGTCCCCAAACCATTTAAAAAAGAAAAGTTTCGAAACTTCTCAAGCATGGCCCCATTCTGCATGCTTATCTCTTCCGCATTTTGACTTTCCATGTGCCTAATTTTCTCATCATTCTACGACGCACGACGTGTGCTACCCGTACTTGCTTCTTTTCTGGGCATCAAACGGCACGAGAATCATTGAAATATTCTCTGAAGGGGAGGGGCACGAACCTTAAGCAGAGTGTGAGTAGAACAACCTTTAAAAGCTCTGCAAGTGTAATTCAACATACACAGGAATGCAGACAGCGAAACAAATGTATTGCGCGGCTGCTCTAGGTGAAAAATTGTTCGTGTTTTCAATGGAAACATGGCCAGCTGCAGACCTCAGCGCCAAGTTTATACCCAGCAGCAGGCGAGGCTACGACAGGTGCTCTCCTTAACCAAAAAAAAATCGCGGAAGAAATCGGTGTCACTTCGTGCTTGCGGAACGTCTTTATTTTTTTTTTTCCTCGCATGACCATTTGTGACAGAAAGATGTGAGACAGCCCTTCCATTCCCGCTTATTTCTGATGTGGAAGGTTTCATTTTCTCTGTCCACTCATCAACTGAACAACTTTCGAAACGACGTTCTTCCGTAGCTTTGATTTCGCCAATTCTTGCTGAAATGAACTAAATTCGAGACTCCAGTAGTTCAGGGCAAATAAATTGTGAACAGGTATGTTAAGTAAGGAAGTTAAATAGTGTAGATAACGTGCATTTCATTGCTGCTCATCTTTAATACCTACAGCTGTTCAGTTTCATGTTTCTGAGCCACAGGTGCGAAGAAGTTGAAGCTTCCAGACATATTCTTACATTACAACCACCCTGCGTTGGATACTTAGTAATGCTGGGGTCGAGGGAAACGAAATGGCTAATCAACGGGCCCATGAAATTAACATCCGGGACCTTTCGATCTCCTGTACAAATCTAAGGTCGGCGGAAGACGCCGCAGCATGCAAAGAGCAAATAACTTAACACTATCAAAACAGCAGCGAAAGCCGCAGAATTTCGTCCCAACCTCAACCGTCACCCAACACGCAACAAGCGCACGTCCTTCAAAGTTTAAACGCTCTCCTCACGCCACTAATGCTTTAGAACTTCGGATGGCGCGACACAGCTGACTGTCCCAGCTGTCCACAGATCAAGGCAGACACAGCACCCATTCTGTACTCACATAACACTGCCATTACCTCTCCTTACTTCCCTTACCCTCACCCTTCTTCCTGGTGTGCTTGGCTTCGCTCGGTCTCGGCAGATGATCAGCGGGCCTTAGCGGAGCAGGAGCGTTCCTTCACTGGGCCCTAGCGCCGGCCTTAAATTAAGTATTTTCGATCCTCCTCCAGACATATATTGAGTTACCTTTTCAAAACAGTCATCAAGTGCGGCAACTCAAAGAAGCGAGTTAAGTCTCGAGCTCATGTGGACACTGGCTGCCCCAACCAGCGATCAAGCGTGTCGGCAGTTCAACCGCTGTTTTTAGTCTGGCGCGAGTTATCAAAGCCCGTTTCCAGTCTTTTTTCGGATATTCTGTTTTGATATCCGCTCTTCCTTCAGATATAACTGAGCAAACCTGAGTGCAAAGAATAACCTTATGTTCGCTGCATAGCAAGCGATTCTTTCCAACACGAACAATACCTTAGCTTACACAGCCACGCAGCACATTAAACAGGCGGCAATCAACGAGGTCAAATACGGGAATGTAGCAGCCCTTCAAACCGGGAGTCAGCATGGCGATAGCGATGGTTCGACCAAAACTGGAGGGTACAGTAAATCTCCGCCTTAAGGGTATGACGTGGTAACGTAATGGGTTAATTGCCATACATGCAGAATTGGTCCTTCTCTACTTTACATTCACAGATCCCTGGGAGTCCTCATACTCTTCCTAGAGCAGTGGTGCAGAGATTAAGCCATGCGCCTCTACTCTGCTATCAGCAGTGGGCGTTGTGCGGCCCAGGTTGCTCTTCGCGAGCGACCAATTATTAATTTAACTGCCACCTGCCACGGTTGGCAGTTTGCTCATTATCTGGTGGGCAGGTTGTGCTGACGCCGCCAGGTCGCCTGACCTAGATGGCCCAACTGCCTCCTAAACTGCTATCTGGGCATCACCAACTAGAGCCATGGTCGTGATTTTTCGCTCACAACGCCGACGCCGACAACGGCGACACCGGAGTTTCTGGAGAACACAGCCTTTAAGGTTGTCGCGTTAAAATAGAACAGAACACGACGACACTTACCTGGTCGACGCATGAAGAGTGAAATTCAAGGAACGGGCACCCGAAACTCCGATGTCGCATAGTGAGCAAACAGTGTTCACGGAAATGCCGAGCGAGCGTGGTCTCGTGGTGCCGCAGCGGTGAGCCCGTCGTGCTCGGTGGCGGGGGCTGATGAAGCGCCCGCGCAAATGATACGCACTAATACGCGCGAACACTTCTTGCTGCCCGTCGTAGAAGCCGTGTCCGACAAAGTGTTCCGACTTACCGGCGGAGAAGAAACATAGGGCGAATGGAAGAACACGGAGCGAGGTTCAGAGCGTGCGTTCACTCAAGCCGCCGCTGCTGCCTGATGTCTCCCTAGAGCCAAGTACTACCCTGCACGCACACGCTAGCGTCGAATCGCGGACGGCGAGAAACTGCGGCCTCGTGAAAATAAATGGACGGCATTGGTGGACGGCCTCCTTTGAGGGGCATTTCCTGTTTCGTTCTTTAGTTTTACGAGGCTAATAAAAAAGAAAGGTGCTGGCGGCATGTGGCGACAGGCGTCCCGCCGTCAGCCTCTCATGCTTTCTCCGTCGTGCTGCACAGTGTCGAGTCATGTACAACACGCAATGCTCGGTTTTTTCGCTTCGGTGATGCGACGCCTTTTGACGAGGCTCCTCAAACGCTTCGCGATAAAACTGAAATGAGCGCATTGCGCTGTCTAGCCGCCCATCCAGATCGCAATCAGATACAGCAAGGGAAGCCGAAAGCGGCATTAATGCTTACGTCACCGCTGTCACAGGCGGCGGCCGGCGGTCCCCGTGTGCCACGTTCTTTTCGCCGCGGTGGTCATTCGCCAAGGCAAGGGTGGCCGCGAATAAAAAATGCAAGCATAGAGAGCTGATTTGCCATCAACTTTATTTTGTTTCAAAATGGGGATCATGATTGCTTTCATGGTTTATACAGGTTTAACGTCCCAAAGCGAGTCATGCTCTGAGGGACGCCGTAGTGAAGGGCTGCGGAAATTTCGACCACCTGGGGTTCTTTAACGTGCACTGACATCACACAGTACACGGGCCTCTAGAATTTCGCCTCCATCGAAATTCGACCGCCGTGGCCGGGATCGAACCCGCGTCTTTCAGTCAGCAGCCGAGCGCCGTAGCCACTGAGCCTCCGCGAAGGCTACGCGATGCACTCTTATCAAGTGCCTATTTCTTATTTTGGTTTGCTCTTATGCTCGACAACGGAAAACGCTATCAACGGCTCACTCGCGCTCGATGCTACCGCTCCCAGAACTGCGCGGACCTGGAGCTTTAGCAGTATCATTTATCAATTCTAGACGGACGTAGGTGCTTCTGCATAAATAGGCCATTGAGCGGTACTGTATAGTGTAGTGTCGCAATTAATGGCAGGCAGAGCTAAACTGGGAAAAATAAATTACCTAACAAGTACCGTACTGAGAATAACATTTAGAGACTTGGATAATTCAACGTAACTACAAAATACTTGTGCCACGGGATTGAATGCATGTTAATTAACTAAGTACGCTTCTTTCTTGTTCTGCCTTCCAGCAGACAAAACGCAGAGACCACGGCAGTGCTATTCAACAGTCTCACTGCCCTTAAACGGGCGTGTAAAACAGGAAGAATAGCAGCAAAAGGCAGCGCTGTTATCACGGAGCAAGTTAGCATTGCGAAGCGCAAGCAGGTATTCGCTAATTAGACCGATGCAGTAAGTAGTTCCCTGTCCTCTAGCTCGGCCGAACGTATTTCTCTATTAAAAGGCCTGGTTTGTCTTGCTCAAGAAGTGAGTAGAGGCAATCAGAAGGAATGGAAAAGAGGACTGAAGAGGCTCTCAAAGACGTCGTTGTTCTTGGTTTGAGCTGTGTGCGTTTCTTGGCTTCGATGTGCGCCCGCAGATTGGTCTGCCTGTTGAGCATACATGGGCAGCTGATAAGACTATTGAAGCGTATTTCAAAGCGCGCACGTGCGTTGAATTTTAATTAAATTAAACTCCACTCGGGCGGCCGGGATGGGCTCTGGGAGCGCACTTCGGAAAGCACTGTGCCTCCACTTCGTAAGCGAGCCGTTTTGTGGGCCTCGAAGCGGGCTTGAATGTTTGATAACTGTGCCGATACAGCTACGCCGAAAAAACCATGGCTGTGTAAAGGCGCCTACTTGCGTTGCGGCGACCATTAAATTTTTGAAAGTGTTTGAAATGTTTATTCGGCTTTATTTCCAATATGCCCCCGGGGAGAGGCAAAAGGAGGCAGATAAAGCATGCCTCCTGACGAGGCCTACACCCCGGCTAATACATCAGGACACAGGTGACTAAACGGCAAATCATACATACAATAAAAAAATCACTTCTCAAGAAAAAAAAACAGCATACTTTAGGGTAGCAAGCCTAATCACAAAGACAAAAGATGGTTTGGTTTATGGGGTTTAACGTCCCAAAGCGACTAAGGCTATGAGAGACGCCGTAGTGGACGGCTCCGGAAATTTCGACCACCTGGGGTTCTTTAACGTGCACTGACATCGCACAGTACACGGGCCTCGAATTTCTCCTCCAAAGAAATTCAACCGCCGCGGCCGGGATCGAACCCGCGTCTTTCGGGCCAGCAGCCGAGCACCAAAAGAGAAAGACATTCCTAAAATCTTAACAAAAAACAGAAACATGACGCCGTTACGCCCGAACTGTCTAACGAGAAAAATACAGCACAACTAATAACAACTAATAGTTGAGATATGCTTAAAAGCAGAAAAAATATGCATGTTGGGAAAAGAAAACGAGAGAAAAAAAACGGGGTGACGGGCAGAACGGAGTTCGGCTGACTTCGGACGGTGCAGCAGACGCGACACACATTGAGAGATGAAAGCGTTTTCGGCCGACGCTACTGGCTGAAAAGGCTCCTCTGAGGAGCATCTGCCACTTCGTTCTTGAGTTTTATCCGACTGTTGCAATTAAGCCCGCAATCAGCGAAAAACCCGTGCGGCGTTCAGAAACGTCCGGAGCAACCCGGTGGTGACTGCCACAGTGGGCAGGTTGTAATGACGCCCCCTGTGTCACGTGACATAGGTGGCAGGAGGGATACCTGCTTTTACGCTACCAACACACGATTTTCTGCCCAACAGGAGCCTTAACTCTGTCGCGTTAAATTCTCCCATACTGGTCACCCTATTCATACACCCACCCTGCTAAAATCTCTTGTGGTATTGCAGTATTCATAAATAAATAAAATAACCCTCATTTGGAGCACTGAACTGACAATGACAACATCCGTAATCCCCGCCTTAAGAGCGATGGTAAAGGCTTCCTCCATTCCCCTAACGGGCATTCTTTCAGAATAGCATCCTGTTTGCCCAGCAAGGGGCACTTCTAATTCACAACATCGCCAGTGCCGGCAAGGAAACGCCCCGCGTCCAGTTGTGGCCGTAAAGGCCCGCATATGTGCACTAGCTCGGCAATCGATAGAAACTCACTGGCCATCCCGAGGGAATCCGCTGTGTTTCCCCAAGCAGGGATTGCCGATGTTTATGGCACTTGGAGCAACGATGTATCCAAATTGCTGCTCAGTGCTCAGAAGCGCCCTTTCTCGCTTAGGAGCCAGTCTGCAACAGCTCCCACACAATTCGTGTTCCTGGTGGCGCACATGCGAAAGCACTGCGCAGGCAAACTGGGTCTCGATAGAAAAGGTGAGAGCTGGAATAGGAAAACAACGCAACAAAGATCATTCGATTGGTTCCCACCGTAGTAAGCCTGCAGAAGGAAGAGCTAAGCGAAAGAAAGAAGTAAACAAGCAAGACTGGTGCAAGCCGCAAGAATGGAGATCAATAACACTGAAGCAGGGATCTCTCTTCAGAGACAGAGCTTTACTTTTCTAGCAGTGGTTCGCTTCTCTCCAGAACTTATAGCTTACGCTTGTCCAGATCTCGGAATGACGTCTACGAGCAGCTTGCCTTTTCTTGTTTTTTTTTTTTTGTGCTGCTACGTTCGACAATGCTAAGTAAACAGCACGCAACAAATATAGCCCAGATTTTCGAACCAGGGTTCCGAAACACGAAGCACGGCGCCTCTTAAATTAATTGAATATCCGAGAGTCCAGTCGAAGCGCCAAATTGTTGCCTTCGTACCAACTACCGACCGCCGCGGTGGATCAGTGGCTAAGGCGCTCGCCTGCTGACCTGAAAGACGCGGGTTCGATCCCGGCCGCTGCGGTCGCATATTCGATGAAGGCGAAATTCTAGAGGCCCGTGTACTGTGCGATGTCAGAGCACGTTAAAGAACCCCAGGTGGTCGAAATTATTCCGGAGCCCTTCACTACGGCGTCCCTCACAGCCTGAGTCGCTTTGGGACGTTAAACCACCATAAAACCAAAATCAAACCAACTACCCCTTTACTTTCACGCATTTGTTTCTCACTGCGGCTTCAACAGACACCGCTCACGTCGTCTCTTTCTTTGTTCGTTTCTTTCATTCCCACTAACTCTTTAGCTTTCGCTGCTAAAATCCTGACGTAAAGCGACGCCAGAAAACCGCGCCCATACATGCGCCTGTTCTAACACGTAAGCGTCGTTACCGTTACACATCGATCAAAATCCGGAAGTCTCGATGTGGTCTCCTTTGCGCTGTCGAGTATTTGCTGTTCAATGACACGGAAGCCCATGTATAGCGTAAGCTTTCTCTTCGCGTGTTCCTCTTTGTCCCTATACGTTTGCTTCCTTGCCCTTCAGCGCCGCGATCGGGAGGCCCGTTTCATTACAAGCTTTCAGCCGTCGTGGCACTCAGCCCGTTTCTAGTTTTCTTCGCATGGTGCAAAATATTTACGGCTGGGTGTTGGGGCGCAGTATTTGGCTCTCAGTTTATGGTGCACTGTAAATTTCTCAGAGTAAGTTAGTACCTGCCTCGGCCTGTGGATCGAACCTCTTTGCAGTGGAATATGTACGATTCAGGTTACGAGCATGACCTTCTCCCCTTTCTTTCTTCTTTGTATGCGCCCTCTTACGCACTTTGAACAACAAGCTGCCGCTACACTGTATAAGCATGAGCTTGAGAAAAGCCCGGCACTTGATGGGCCGTGCACATTTATGCCCCAATTTTGGCTGTCTTTCGACGATGCAGGTGATCTTTGCTGCTCTAAAAGCCGCAGCGTCTTCAGACCTCGTGCTTATGGTCATTGCTCCAATCGCTCGTATTTTGCTGCTCCGCACTTGAAGCCCTGTAGTGAAGTGCAGTACACTCTGGTGGTGAAGGACACACTTTCGTCCTCCGGTGTATATTTCAGTTTTTCCTTAAAGCGATGCGAAACCATGCGTTGTGCGTTTTACGACAGGACCTTGACATTTTTACCGGCTCCCCTTTTACAGCAGCTGGATATAATCCCTTCCAAACTGCCTCCCGCAAACTTTCAGGACAAAGAAGAAAACAATAAAGCTCTGTTTGAAACTGGTCGGAAGGCATTTCAGACCAGTACTTTTCCTGCCGTTGCGGTTACGTCTTGAAACCGTGGTTGTAAACCTCTCTGATCTTTAGCACTGGTGGAAAGAGAGCTGAGGTTTGTAGTCTTACGGGTCACCTGAAACTGGCGATATAAACTGAAGAGTTCTTTACACGCAGTTTTGTTGCAGGAAAGCAAGAATGTGGAGAGAAAAAAATTAAAATAATTTATTGTTCATGCCTTAGCATAGGATTTGCGCCTTCTGTCAAACGAAGCTCGAGAATGCGCCTCTTCGACCGTCTTATCAGAGTCTTTTCCGTCTTATCCCAGCGCCTTATCCGAGATGAACAAAGCGAAAAACATGGGTGATGCATACCTCCACTCAGCCCAGATCTTGAGGACTGAAAGGGCAACAAAAATGATTGGACACGTGCAAAAATAATCTGCAAAATTGTGGTGCAACCAATGACTGCAGAGTCGATGCTATGAGCCTGCGTATACGATTACAGTCTACGGCCGTTGTTCAACGATAGGTGTTACCATTGCGTACGTGGAGCGTCCCATGGTGTGCCGTTGTCCCCATTTTAGGCGTCCTTTGCCTTCTTCGCTTTCCGAACATAATTACGAATAAGCCGGAACTGCTGCAAGTCACCAATTTGCCAATTTCTCAAGTAGGTAACCCTCACCCTTTTCTCCCTTTAGCGTCACGGAGCTTTTTATCATTCCTCGAAGGCACTGAGTTACGGCTCCGTTTAGGGCTCCAACTTTTGATGCAGGTGCCATGGTTGCTTATTGCTCCTTGTGCATTATGCTGTGCTCTACTCCCCGCGCTGCATTCGCAATAAATCAAATAAGAGAAATAATTTCCGAACACGTTCGATCTTCTTCGTTACGCCAAACTACAGAAGTGTCAAGTGGAAAAAAAGTAAGACACAGTATCAAATTTTAAACTTTTCTCTGCTTAAAAATTTGGTACAAAACAGTTCCCACACGGACTCTCTCATCGCAAGCCCAGTCAATCGGAATGCTACACGCGTGGCACGACATTACATAATGTGTGCCGCCCTGGATTTCAGAAAAACAAAGGCGCGCACAACGAAAAAACTGCGCGTCACCCGCCCTCTGTGTGTCGGGGCAAAGTGAACTGGCATGCCGTTATTAATGGTCTTCCCGCGTCGCTTTGTGCTGCCATGTGTGTATGGCTCACAAACAAATTGCCCGGCGTCCATTTGCCTGATTTCTCTTTTCTGCCCCGCAACCATTTTTTGTTCCCTTTAATAGGCCTTTCTTCCCTCGGGTAGCAAGCTCATTTCTTGCCTATCGCCGGCGTTCGGCATAACATTCGATCTGCACAGAAGGAAAATGACTGAAAAACTTGAGCAAAATATGGACAACGCTTTTCAGAAGTATATGTGCAACATTTGCCGTTGACCGCGCATCTCTACCATAAGAGGTGCAGAAAAACATGGCCGAAATCGCCCAGTTCACTGCGGTGGCATCATCATCATCATCAGCCTGACTACGCCCACTGCAGTACAAAGGAGTCTCCCATGTCTCTCCAATTAACCCTGTCCTTTGTGGTGGTAACATTTAGTGTCAAAGTTCCGTATGAAATTACTGCCTTTTATTATAATTTCACAACACGCGATACATGGGTACGTGAGGTTGTAAATACTAAGAAATAAATTTCATTAGGAACGATTTAAATTTTGAGGATTGATCCTTTCTTTACTGACCCTTTGCTGTACTTCGTGTGTACCACATTTACTTGTGCCGTTCATCTGACTTTTTTTTTTGCTTTAAGGCAGGCGTAACCGGTGTAGCAGACAGATATGCTGAAAGAGACCTCGGAGAAGAGATTACCGGCAGCAAACAACTGACATTCGCTCTGCCCCATCTTGAGCGGAGAGTATCGCATATGGCTATAAGCTATGAACAAACACCCATCCCCTCCCTCTGTAAGCATAGCAAAGCGAGTATGTGACGAAACCTGCTCACAGCGTCATTACGGAAGCGAGGGATTAGCGTTAATCGCATGGCGTGCCTAATGCGCTCAACCCGGTGTTTCCCACGCAGCTCTTCCATAGTGCGCTCTGATAAGACGCTGCAAAGGAACTGTCGTCCTGTCTGTCTCTGGACGACGGATTTGTCTCCTCCGAGGAATTAGCTGGCGTCTCTCCAAGTGAGGCATTCTAGGACAAAGCTGGTTACTGCAATTCGAACCCAACAAAAACTCGAAGCCGCTTATGCGGCGCCACCTGGAAGCAGCAGCTGGATACCTCTAGCAGAGTCACACAGGCTCAATCAAGCCTTATCTGTACGACATGACACCAATAATAACCCAAGTAGTGTACGCCATCCGCGGTGGCTCAGTGGCTATGGTGCTCGGCTGCTGACCCAAAAGACGCGGGTTCGATCCCGGCCGCGGCGGCTAGAATTTCTTTGGAGGAGAAATTCTAGAGGCCCGTGTACTGTGCGATGTCAGTGCACGTTAAAGAACCCCAGGTGGTCTAAATTTCCGGAGCCCTTCACTACGGCGTCTCTCATAGCCTTAGTCGCTTTGAGACGTTAAACCCCACAAAACCAAACCAAACCAAGTAGTGTACACCCAAGTGGTCACAAATACGGGCTGAATAAAGATTTATTCAGTCAAGAACTTGCTTTTCATTCCAGCACAGTGTAGCGATAAAAACAACCTCAGATTATCTGGATATTAAGATGACGAGGTTACTATAAAATGGTGATCTACAGTCATTTCTCAAACAACACGATAAGCTTACTATAGACGAGTTTCAGGCAGCCATCTTAAACGATGAGTGGTGACTGGCTAAAAATAAGCTATCACGCATTGCATCAATGTTTATTAGGGCGCGATCCAAATTCGCGGTGACGCCCTTTCCACTCCTTGTCGTGCCAGCCGGAGATCCCCTTGGTGAAGGGGAACGCCTCACCGCACACACCACGAAAGTCATCGAGGGACACGTCCCAGATGCCGAGGCAGGAGGCCCTGTGCTTGTACAGTGCCATCCTTAGCAGGCGCTGCACGTTGCTGGCGTCCAGGTAGCCCACCCACTGGTCGTCGCGGGCCACGTACGACGCGAACGTTCCCTGCACCGCGGTGGGCCACGTCTGGTTGCAGACCTCGTAGTACGCCAGCAGGCCAGGCTGGCGGGTGTAAGGACCGGGCCGGCCCGGTCCCGACGTAGCACCATGTGCGTCGTGGCGACCCGAGCGGAGCAGTGTGTAGGTCCTGGCTCCAACCGACAGGACGAAGCAGAACTTGCGGAAGATCTGCACCTTGCCTGCTCCGACCAGAGCGTGGCGGGTGTGGAGGACGTCGTTGAGCGGATCTGCGAACGTCGTGACCTTGACCGTGCTGCTGCTTTCTGCCCTGGAGCCGTCTTCTGGCTGCAAAACCCAGTTTCCGATCACGAGGAACCGATCGATGTGACGGGACAGCTCGGCGAAGTTGAAGTACGCATGACGAAGCTCCTCGTTGTTGGGCACAGCGATGAACAGCTCGTTCTTGGGGCCTAAAGAGTCGCGGAGGGCGGCCGCAACACCGAGGAGCTTCTGTCGGTATCGCGACGCGTTGGCGCCGCTGTCATTTATACGGTTCACCGGCATCTTCCACTGGATGACGACACCGTCGAACCCGTACTGCTGGAGCCAGGAGGCGACGTTGCGAGCAAACGTAACAACGTCCTGCTTCTGCATAGACATGCGCTGGAAGGCGTTCGAGTCGCCGATGTCTTCACCAATGGCCACCATCACGGACACGTGCCGGTACCGCTTCTTTAGGCCAGCAAACTTCGCGAAGCCGCCACGTTCGATGTCAAACGCCGGGTCCTTGGCCACAAGCGCGTATTCCTCGTTCACTCCGACTGAGGCGTAGATTATGTGGCTGCAGTAGGGCACAGGAATGTGGCCGGTGTGGAACGACATGGGCTCTTTTCGCCTGTAGCTCGTGTGGTTGAAGTAGCACACGACGCTGTATGACGGACTGATGTCCACATCGAAATTGAGCACTTCCTCGGTAGTCGTCGTTGTAGACGAGGTTGTCGAGGTGGTGCTATTTGTAACAAGGAAAGTAGTCCTTGTGGTGATTTCTCTCGGTGAAGAGCTGGTAGTTGGTGTCGTCGCTGTGGAACTCGAAGTTGTCGTCGTCAGCGTTGTCGTACTTGACGTGGCCGTTTCAGAAGTCGTAGCTTTCGTTGTGCTGGATGTAGAGATCTCCGTCACGGTATTTGTTTCGCCTTCAGCTTCGGTGTTGATAAGTGTAGATCGAATGCTATTGTTATCACTGTCTACTTTGTCATTGTCCGGATGCACGGCGCTCTCAGGATTGTCACTGCAAAAGCAGAGGTAACAAGTCTGTGCTACAGCATGAAGCCTGAGTTCACTTCCAACCGCCAACATTGTTTTTTTTTTTCGCTTTAATAGCTGCACATTAATCACAATGACTCACATAAAAAAAATATCTTGAAGCCACTAATCGCTGAGCCGAGTCTAAAAGCCTCTGACGTCAGCTTCTTTGCAATGAGCTGCAGTCATCTGCTACGAATAAAATTGTTAATTTTGGTTATGAAAAAAAGTTGCCTCGGCTGACACTTTCACATATGTGCAATTTACAGGCACACAGTCTCTCTGGCATCGTGCCCATTAATCTTTATTAAGAATGCGCACTATTTTATAAGCCAGTGAAGTGTCACAGTGAATGAAGAAAACAGTGAACAGATGTTCTCGGGCAGCCGACAAACAATAAACTCGAGAGGATAATTTAAAGTACCCGAAGCGTTGAGCACGTCAACCTGGTTCAAGTGTCATGAATGATGCTTCCATTGCACTGGCTAAACCATGGGCACCTATTTTTGTCGACCTAAGTTACACCAGTCACGTTGCTCGCCTTGTTCGCTCTGCGTTAAGTGGCGTAATCTGCCCTCTCACCGACTCCCTGGGTTGCTACAACACACAGGCTATCGCTTCATCGCAGGTGCCCAACCATATTCACCGCATTGGCATTGGTTTCAAAATGCGCGACTTTTTAACTACGTTAGAAACGTCGGCCACCATCCGCAGCACACAACGCTATGCTGATCTCTTCGTCGGGCGACAAGCCAATCTAATGTAGGTACACTCAAGAATCTTCTCAATGGCGTGCGCTCCAGCCCTTCTTACAAAAGTTTGCCCTATCCCGAGTAGAAACCTTTCCCTTTCTTTGAATGTGTGGGAGGGACGATGACGGTGCAATGGACGAATCAAACTAAACGAGATTTGGAATGAAACTACGTACGGCGGTATCTCGTTTTCAGTCCATAACCACTGCGCCTGCTCCTGACACCTGTTGCACGTGCAGAGGTGTTGTGTTTAGGCGCCTGACAAGCACGACGATCATTTCTGCGTCTATTACAGAAGCAGCCAACAGCTCTCATTGTCATGCATCTCACACGATAGCGTCACTAACTCGTAGCTTTCTTCTTCGTTTCACTTTATACTTCTGACACCTCAAGTTGGTACAACATACTCGTGAATTAAAAAGACGTTATCACAATACTCAAACGGAGATGCACAGTGCGCGAAGCTTCGAAGGGCATTCGCAGTACTATCGGCCCTCTCGTCACGCGTTGGGGAGAAGCGTTTATAGCTCACCTTGTATCAAATTATTGCTGTTTCACAACGACAGCTGTTAATGTTACAGTCATAGCCTACGTCGTATCCGATGGCGCCAAACAAAATGGCGCCGCAGTGGCGCTGCAACATCCTCGCCCCCACCCTTGCGCTCGCAATCTTGCCTTTAAAATTAAATTATATTACTGAAGCAAAGTAGGTAAATAATCAGCCCTTCAAGCTCCCTATGAGTGCGTTGGCCAGTGACCAACCGTCCCAGCGTACGAACAGGCTTTGAAATGGTCAAATGTTAAGGGAATCCCCCAAGGTGGAGTAGAATTTCTTACTCCACCTTGGGGGATTCCCTTAACATTTGAACAACACTGTTCCCACTTCGAGTTATTGGTCAATTCGCTCTCGCCCTATTATAAGCTTGCCGTCCGGTTAGCTCAATTGGTAGAGCGACTGCTCCGGTGAAGCGATGGTCCCGGGTTCGAACCCCGGACCAGGACGCTTTTTCCTTTCACAGCGAAGTTTCTGAAAAAGCTGTATAGCTTTCCGTTGTAGCCGTACAGCTGCGCTTGGGTGGATGTCAATGAGGCTTTGAAATGCGCCCGTGATTAGGTTTTACCATCCGTAGCCTCCATGGCACTGCGTGCTTTTAGTGAGGTACACTGCACAGGACACCGGTGCACGATATCGTCCGGGAGCACGTAGTTATAAAGGGCATACTCCGGCCGTGCATACTCGAGAGGCCTGGGCGGTTCTCTCTCGTCCTCGCTATCCGAAAATGGTTCCGTGGCAGGCTGCCTCCGTCCTCTGGGCGGCAGCTTGTGAGCGGCGCCGTGTCTGTCACGACCGTTGGTTCTGCCAGAGTGCCCAGAGCCGGAGTCGCTCGCCGGGTCCAGAACCTTCGACGATAGGAGGCGCAAATTCGTGACTGCATGAACTTCAGCCCATACTGTCGACACAGGTACGCAGGTACCAATTACAGTGAACATTACTTATGAAAAATGCTTGGAGAAGTCTGCTGTTTGAGTGTGCTGTTCTGCCCCCAGAACGGCTGTCCTCAAAAAGGTTGGCCTGTCGAAGCCGCTGTCCTCTCTGCATCGTTCATATGGGTGGAAAATAAAACAACATTGCGTGTCTATAAGAGTCTTGTTCCTTGGGAACTCTCTTCCATGCATTTGACGCCATAAGTGTTCCCCATGCCTAAATGCAAGATCACAATGCACAGGAACTGTCGAGGCCGCAAGTGTGCACATTTCAGTCACTGTCTCTGTGTGCACTTTTCCTTTAGCACTTTCCTTTCCTTTAACACTTCTCTTTAACACACCGCTACGTCACAATATCTTATGGGACACCACTGCTGGCACTCGAATGTAGCCAACTCAGGAAAGAAGGCGATACATGAATGTCCGGAATAAGGTAGCTGGCGGAGTGGTTTTTTGGGAGTTGTTGAATTTCTTGTCATACATTCACTCTGACTCACTTCGGCCGAAGACTGCACTGTTGACCGTGTAAACAAGGTAGCTGATGTTTTTAAGTTCTATTTAGTGCGCCAGGAACGATGTTCGGCTAGTCACGATACACGCTGCTGTCTTAGACGACGCAAAACATAGCACAGAGATGACGCTGGCATTCGTAACTGTTTTTATAATACATCTATATTCACAGTGAAGATTAACAGTCTCTAGATTAGGATAACGGAGAATGAAATGCGCGTCAGCGCTAACTAGCACTGCGCACCTGCAGCCATAATCTATAAGCTGTTTATTTTCCATTGTCCATTTGCGTTCATTTGGTCCTCTCTCATTGGTCACTCAGATATACCCGCGGCTTTCAAGCGTCTATGGGAATCTTGACAAAGCGCTGCGATGCGCCTTACCATTGACTGCATGTCGCAGCCAATGATGCATATTTCAGCCAACTGGTGTTTTTAACTACATATACTCCGTTTCATACATAGCAGGCAACGCTGCCAAAGCTAGCGCGACTGTTCGCGCAGACTAACTGCATGCCTAAAAAGAAGTGGGCCAAAAACCAAAGCGAACACAAGCATATTTTGTTGTGACTAATCTTTCGTGCCGTGACTGGCACCTCCTGGACTTCTCTTTACCTCGTGCCACATTTTCGTAATGCGACTCGTCGAGACTTCGAAAAGAAAAACTACACGTGGCGGTACGATACGCGCTTGGTAGGGCGAATCGCTCCTACTCAATCTGCGCCCAAAAAGTAGTTCCCACTCCGTGAAAATTAAGGCCAGAGAGCCCGCACACTGAGCGCCTCACAGCTTCGACCGTGATTTTCAATGCTACCATATCGTTTCATACCGCTCTTTATTTTCGTCCAAACAGTGACCGGAGTTTCGAAAAGAACGAATGATACGTGGCGGAGTAATATGGCTTCCCGGACGCACTACTTCTGCAACCTCCGCAGCGTTGCCTGCTATGTATGAAACCGAGTAGTATGGAAAAGCCTCCTTTAAATGGTTTTCACTAATTCGCCACGGCGGCTCCGGGGCTACAGCGGTTTGCTACGTTGCGCAAGTTCAGGGCGCCCATCTAGGCCATGACTGCTGCATTTCGACAAATGAAACCACCCGTATACTCTCATTTTGCAGAGTGTCACGTGATGGACAGTTTGACTGCATTCCGAGACGTTACTCTCAACGGGAATGCTTGCGAGTGTCGGCATGTTTAGTGTGCATATCCATGCGCCTTTCGTCCACTAAGGTGTCCGGCGGGTCAGTTCAATGGAGGAGTCACCTTCTCCCTATAGTCCTCTGGCGGTGGCTCCCGACTGGCCAGCGTCCAGATCAGCGCTGCGATGATGGCTGCGTTGACACAGAAGGCGAGCGCGTAGACCACCTTGCCCGTGGACAAATGGGCGGCCTTGGTTCGCGGGGCGTCCTCCTTGACGAGACGGACGCGGCGGAGCCTTGCTGGGCGGTGCTGGCCCGTCGGCATCGCTTGCTGCATAGAAGGGCGCGCTGAAGCGGGGCCCACGAAAGTGGTTCCGACAGAACAGCGTTTGAATTCTCTCACATATGGCAAACAGCTACATCCCCCAAGAACCTCCCGGCGCCGCCACTGCTTCCACAGCCAATCGTGAGTCGCTCGGCGTAGTCATGCAGGCTGACAGTACGGCACTGGCAGCAAAAGTACGAGATTTATCATTCGAAAGCAGTGTTATACCACGAAGGCCTACCTGTCTTCAATGACGATGCGACTTTGAGGTACGCCCGCCGTTGTCGGCTCCGTCGACGGCAGCACACTTCTTTTACCTCCCGCACGAGCGAAGGGAGGTCACGTGCTGCTGGTGTTCTCATCTTTTTCTGTCTCTCCGTCGATATTGCTCGCGCACAAATGACAAATTCTCGTTGAAAAAACTGGCCACAATGCAAGAGCCATAAAAATCGTCTTGCTAGAAAGCGTCAGCCAAAGGAAAACAGGGAGAGGATGAAGATGCTCCCACGAGGCGGAGAGGAGAAAAGCGCGCTGTGCGCATTGTCTCCTCGCACAGGATCACGACACTTTCGTACACAAGTGCAACAGGAACAACCCAAGTGACTAAGTGCTAGCGAGAAACGCCGATCGACGGGAACACTACAGCGTGCTCTTTTCTTCTATAAGCACTTAGTAGTCTGGGGTTCCGATAGTCCCCACCTAAATTCTCTAAGCGCCCGGAAATTTACTACTCAAGTGATTAGGATCCTTGAAACTTGTTTCACCAATGTTCTGCACCAGCACCCCTCCCCCACACGTGTGCTCGCAACGTGCGATATCTCCGTCCTCGGACGACACTCTCGTTTCTAGCTTTTGATTTGGCCGCTGACTAATTACTGTCCCGATCCACCTCTGAACAAAGTGTCTGAAACTGTGAGCACACCCCTGAGAGGAAGATCGAAATCTGCTCGAGCGGACTCCGCCTGGAAAGGGCCGCACCACGCTGTGCGCAATTCGCGAAGCGTGTTACGTATCTCGCAATTAAAACTCCATTAGAGGAGAACGTTTCCACGGATGGACGAGGGTCATGTGCTTTGGGTATACGCAGTTTTTTCGAGGTCTTTCTTCTTCCGGAACGATTTTGTGAGAAGGTTTGTTCGCAAACATTGTCCTTTTCGGTACATCCCGATATGTGTTGCAACTTCTACCACCGCGGTGGATCATCGGCTATGGCTATTCGTCTGCTCAGGTGAGAGGTCTCTGCTTTGATACACTGCAACCAGAATCAAAGTGACCCAGTGTCAAACGTTGAGCAGAAAGCGCCAAGTCATACGGTGTGGGAACCACAACGGCATCTCAAAACAGGCAACAAGGAGAAAAAAAGGTAGCGCAATCCTTCCGCCACCGACGAGGAGCGACAACAGGCGACAGCCATATGCGACCAGTGACTTCGGGCCTTTGCAGTTCAGCATTCAGTGCTTAATAGCATTAATATTTAATGTCTTATGCAAAGGCTGAAGAAACTTGTGTTACTGCTCGTAGGTACGAACAGAAGTCACGAAAAAGAGATTATGAAAACGTCCGTAAAGTTTCCACCTTCTTATCTCCACCTTCCTGCCGGGGCAATATAACAGATGTAGCGGTAGTGTGGTGTCGTCTGCATGCGTCCAGAAGACACGTATAACTAATAAGATGTGCCACACAAAATCTGTATACTTGACCTCTTTCCCGTGACTATAGGTTCTGTAATAAAAGTCGCAATAATTTTTTTTCTTTTTCACACATAATGTGTTTGCCTGCGTTTCAGATATTTTTTTGTTTTTATTTCCCATACTGCCACTTATTACTGCCCCAATATGTTTGCCAGTAAGTGCAAGCCTATCTCCGTACTTATTTCCTCAACGGCTGCAGATATTATCGATCATCCAGATTATCGAAGTGCGTTCGTTCGTTGTCCCTACTGCAGTTTCTGGCTTCTCCCCCAGCGGGTTTCGGCGCGCATGTGGCCCGAGTTCAGCTCCAGAGCCTGGCTCTGTCGGATTGCAGCTGCCGAGGAAAGGAAAATGGGAAAGTACAATAAAGAACTGTCGGGCGAATGCAATAACTGTAGTGGTCTGCACACTGAAGCGGCTTCCGCTTTCACAGCAGGCGACGGCGTGCAGAGATCAGCGTGGGCTGGAGTAACGTACGAACTTCTTTGTTGCTGCTGACCTCCAAGCGTTCCTCCACTGACCCCTCCCTCGTTTCTCAGTAATGAGGCTATGTTGACTGGCAGGCTGCGACAAGCGTTTAAGGGGGGACGAGGGTCTTAAAACTAACTTTTTTATTTATGGCTAGAATCTCATGAAATTTTGCGCACAGATGTATTTTTCTCTTCTGATTCCAAATATGTAATCATAATTGAGCTGGTGGTCTTAGATATTACAAAGTCTAGAATGTAATTAGGTAATTTCTTACGCAGCTTTAATGAGCTTTCTCATTGCATTTTGTTGCTTTTATTTACATGAATTGATAGCCAGAGAGTTCCCATACCCGATGACATTCTTCGTTTCTCTCTAAAAGCTTGTCATCCTGATATGCTATGTCGAGAGTAAAAGGCTGCAGTAGTTTACACTGCAACTCATTAAGCTAATTGTAAATTGCTATTTATATGTGGCCTAATCAAAAAAAGTAAGAATGTCATCGGGTATGGGAGTTTGCTGGCTATCAATTCATGTAATTCAAAGCAACAAAATGCAATGAGAAAGTTCATTAAAGCTGCGTAAGAAATTACCTAATTACACTATAGAATTTAAGATAACTTTTGATCTAAGACCACCAGCTCAATTATTACTATATTTTTGAAATCAGAAGAGAAAAACACATCTGTGTGCAAAATTTCATCAGATTCTAGCCACAAATAAAAAGGTCAGTTTTAAGACCCTCGTCCCCCATAACGTGATCGAGGCGACCTTTCGATGTACCGAGGAAGACGCAGCTAGTGCAGTCGACGCGATATTCCGCTCGATACGAAATTGAACACGAGACAAAGTATACAAGAGGAGGACACGATATTAGAAAGCTGATGCCTTCGCCATGAGAGCGTCATTGTCCAATACTTGCCTCACCCTATCCCTACGGAAGATGTACTCGTCGCAGTGATATACTCGTCGCATTCGCAGGAGTTGACTGCAAGTAGTCTAAGCCAGCAGCGATACTTGCTGTAGGAAGTTTGAACCTAAAGGATCACCACCTCGGAGAAAGCAGAACGGCTAATTTCAGTTGGTGTGACTTTCTGTGCTGTCAGAATGAAACACCTACATGCCATAGATGGAAACGGGCCTCAAACTCGTTGGAATATAGACTGCCACAATGCGCGTCGACCTTTAGTGCTCAACCCGTGAATGAGCTGTCCTGTTTCGAAGATTCCATGCTCTCGAAGTACGGATTCTTTGAGCAGCTTTTGCTGCTCACTGGTGAGAAAACGTCGAAGAGCACGCCTCTAACACATGCGCGAGGCAGCAAAACATGGCCTGGCTTCTGCGGTTGGCTTAGGCTTGGTAGAAAATAACATCCAAGCAGCAAATCATAAGTCCTCAAGGGCCTGTTATGACTGTCCGCTTACCATGCATGAGAGAATTGTCTCAAAACAGACCTTCACAACTCATGTGTTTATTGAAAAAAACGGGTCTCGTAGGCCTTAAATGTAAAATTAGGGAGGAGGAATAATTTTAGAGTATGAGACAAGAACTGGGAGACATAAATCATGAGCAAATAGTGTATTATGCCAAAACAAAAACAATCGCGGTAATAAATTATCGTAAACAATAAATTAAACCTCAAATATAATCAATGCAAAGACACGGAACTCGTGCCCAACAGTGGAGGCATGAGCAAAACGTGTCCTGCTTTGCCCTACGTTCTGTTTTCATGTTGTTTCCCATCTTCATCACGCTGCAACGTTTACCTGCCATGTTAAAGCCCGTGTTTGACTGACTATTGAAGTTGGTGAGCCTCTTAGCTTTGGCACATACCTTAGCAACTGCAATGTGACTATAAAGCTGAAATATACATTTAAATATGTAGATGGAAGCTGGTCTTGAGCCCATACTGCTACAAAGCTAATTACACTAAGAATAGGCACGCAACTTTTGATCTTCCCTTGTCCACACTTCTTTCCCGCAGTTCCCCGCTGTTATTTTTCAAGCCCTGCGCGCACTGCTGGCCAGGACAGCGCTGCCATCTATGAGCTGCAATGTGTTTCTGGGGCGGACGACCACTATCACTGCTTTAATCTGGAGTTACGACGACGTGCGAAGAAAATGAGGCGCTCTGGAGCGGCGAGGCGCTAAAATATTTAGAGACAGGAAGCGCCCTAACCCGTGCTGCCGACCTTTCTCTTCATCTCTTTGGTTTCCCTCTCTCTCAGCAACAAGCTTGTGTAGCACTGTTTCTCTTCCCGAAGTGTATACTTCGCCTTCTTTCAATCTCAGCCCCTTCTCGTTTTCGGTGCCGTAAGAGATGCGACGTGTGCCGGTCCGGCCTATAACTGTCACCTGAGGCGTACAGGACGACGCCATCAGCGCTCGAGCATGTGCCTTCCTTCACAGAGAAAGACGCATCCAGAACGCGAAGAAGCCATTCTACGAGGTGAACAACAACAACAAAACACACCCCCTGTCTGAAGCAGAGCAGAAACAAGCGGCTGGGCCGTGTGATAGTTTTGACCACTGCCTATACCTCCGGGTCTAGCTTTCGTCGCTGGCCAGGTCAGCTGTAGTATACGCTCCATGGCTGTTTGTGCTCTCGGGGGCCGCAAGCACCGCGCCGCCGTGCTGTGACCTGGCCCGGAAGACAAACTGATAGCATTAGCTCCCCGGTCTCTTTCGCGAGTGTCACGGAGCCTTGTTTACGGCCTCGTTCCACAAAGATGTGGACTCTTGCCGGTACTGCACTTTTTTTTATTTTCTCGCTTTTTCTCCTTTTATTTCTTGAGACTCCTCTACACGAGGTTTGCGCTCGATTTTCTTCCACTGGCTTTTTCTACTGTGGCGTCTTCTACACTCTTATGTAGGGTGACCGTATTTATTTGAGCGTGGGCCAATTGAAGAACCGTATGCAGTATCTCCTTGTGGTACTCCTGATGGCAAAAATGCAAACAAATTCGCGAGGCAGTTATCACGGTGGATCGCGAGATTCGGCGACATCTGATTGCGGTGATTATAATGTTCGGCATTCAACTCTTATTAGTCTTCTCTTGTATAGGTCCCGTCACGTCACTAAGCACTCATTGATGACGTCACTGTGTTCGGGCCACTCGGTGTGGAGCGTTGATCGCAACAGTTGGCACCACCCAACGCACATAAGGGCTACTTCTCAATTAGCATGAAAAATGAGCGTGTAACACCGGATGTTTGATCGTGCTCGAACACCTCGTAGCAGATTGTTGAATTAGAGCCGAAAGTGCCCGTATGACAGGAGTACCATTTTGAAAACAGACTCACGCCTTTACTCAAAGCTTCAAGGAAGAGACTTCGCGGACGCTACCTCGCTCTCTTTTTGCCCTTTCCCATCTCCCCCATAATAACCTCTTCCCACGGGCAGTACTCGGACTATGAGTTCACTACTGCCTGTCCTTTTCCATCTGAGCAGCAGAAACGGGTCCAGCCGAACGGCGCGTATTCCTTCCTAGCAGACTTCACGCTCGGCTGACTTGAAGCGAGTGCTCAGTGATGCGCGAAGCAACGGAGAGAGCCGTCCAGCTGACTGTCGCCCTCCGTCCAATGTTGGCCTCTTAAGCCGCTTCAGTCGAAGTTCAGACATCCTTTTCCTTCTCCGTTCGGTATTCGCACTAGAGTTATTTCTTTTCCTTTCTTGAACCCTCCAGTGTCAAATCTGCGAACGCTATAAAATTTGAAATACCGTCTGCTTCAGCTAGGCACTTTTACACTTCTACCACACTATTTCTTTCTTTTCGTTTAAGAGCAATCGAAAGCAGTGCCTATTGTTACCTGCAAGAGTGGGTGGTTCTCTGGAACTCAGAAGCCGCTTATTCCCAGTTCACAGAGCAGTTCGCCGTACGAGGTTTGGAAAATTTGTTCTCAGAAATTCAGGTTTGAGCGGCTAGACAATTTAAGCTAACACGACTGATTACTGTGACATTATTTTCACAGTAGGAAAAAGAAAACAAGTGTGTACCGCCTTAAAAAGGAGTAGTTACCCTTTCAGGAGGTAGTTGAACTCGAGTTCAGGTCTTCCTCTTTTGTGGT
Source organism: Amblyomma mixtum (assembly GCF_055824585.1). NCBI lineage: Eukaryota > Metazoa > Arthropoda > Arachnida > Ixodida > Ixodidae > Amblyomma > Amblyomma mixtum. The sequence continues at coordinate 120,310,850 of NC_143020.1, read as the reverse complement.
GGTGGAGATGGGGGTCCGTTTGGGCGCGACACGTTGCAGGAGGGAGATGAGACGTAGACGAACTTCTTTGCGGAAATGTACAAGCTGGGTTTATTTACAACTACTTACACATATACACATCGACCAGGGTGGTCGCTAGCATTCAGGACGATCGGGAGCGCCAGGCCAGAGCTCGCCCCTACGAAACCCTGTCCTGCCTGGCCGACTGAACTCGCGCTACACGTAGCGGCTCCTCGTCCTTCGGAACGTGGCCAGCGCAAAGCTAGACCCTGTCCGTCCCGCGATTCCGACTCTCCACCAAGAGTCCCTGCCCAAGTCTCCCCCTTTGGCGCCAAAACGCCTCCTTAAATAAGTTTCCCCAGCATTCTGGGCACCAACTTAGTGACCAATGAGAGATGGGCTTCTTACAACCAATCAGAGCGTTTTCTCTGCAACTCAATAGACCAAAGACACGCCGGTACCCACGAGCTTGTTTGCTCGCTAGGGCCGCATGCCTTTGAAGAAGCCGATAGCGCTTTTGCGCTTTTCCACACACAGTGAAAACACTTTGACAACACCACAAAAGCACGCAAGCACCACTTCCATCAGCTGTGGCTCCAAACACTACAGGATGGCATCTGAGCCCTCCGGCCAGAGGCAGAGTAATCACAACTCGTTACCCGAATGACCACTTCCATCAGCCTCACGACCATTCGTAATTGCACTCAGCTGCCTCCCACACGAGCTTCCCCCTCAAGTGTCCCTGACGCTTTCTTTCGCACTGTTCGACGCCGCGGTCGAAGGGTCATTGAACTTAACCCCGACAATAGCCGGAGTACGCGACTCGTACGCACTGTCCGCGGAACGGATCCCCTTCCGGCACCCCTCGCTGCCATTGCTGCTTTTACCTTTTGGGGCGGCAGCCCTTTGACCCCAGCGTTTCCTCTGTCTGCTTAAGAGCTATGCCGCTTAAAACATCTTAAGATAAGGATCAAGTCGGCGGCGCCCGGGGGGATACGGAGATGGCCCGCTGCCCGGCGGCCCGCAAACTCAACTGAGGTTAGCCGAGGTAACTAATGAATACAGTATAATATAAACAGTACGTAAGAGGATACAACAAGAGGCTAAATGATAACATAAAGCAGATGCCAAAAGTTTTTTCGCACAAGTTGGGAGATCAGATACAGGACCAGATACTAGTGAAATAAACGAAATTCTTCGCAACCATCAAGTTCTTTCTAACGAAATGGCTAAGGCAACGTTATTTTATGAGCAATTTTTATTCTGTCTCTCTGCTGAAACAAAGCTCCAGAGTTTCATATAGAGTGAGTATTGTATTGTCACTGTAACATGTTAAATCATGTGTCGGGACGACTGAAACATTTCTGAAGTATATTAACGAAACCAGGACAAATGATCCAAGTCACAATGTGTATTCTGCCATAGTGAAGCGCTATTCAGGACCGATTTCACTGTACCTTTATCTGAGGTAAGCAAAGCCACTCTGTTTAGGCGGTGGATTGGAAATTCGGAAAATGTAGTTCCTTTTTGTAATGGCGGTGAAAAAAAACTAATAGTTAGCGACCTACTTCGGTAACAACCGTCATGTGCGAAATATTACATCATATTTTATAACAGTGTTCGTTAACGGCTACATGCGGCACAAAAAAAAAATTAATGAACCGAATGTTATTCAATTCAAGGCTGATTTATGAAACAATGTTACGTGGAGCGAGAAATCGAAAATAAATTTAATCTCAGGAGAAATGTATTACTCTTTTTTTTTCGCAAAATGAAAGGAAAAAAATAGTCAGATTATTACCTGCAGAACTGCTTTATAAATCACCGATCCACTTAAACATTTGGCTGTGTGGTTTACAATTGATTGTTCATGGAAAATCTAAGTAAATTGCGCAGTTAAAAAGGCACAGTGCGATTTTTTTTTTTCATCTGAACCTCCGATCTTCACCTGTAAATATAAAAAAGCTGCTTATTGAACCTGCTTTCGACCAGTAATTGAGTATGCATGTCCTAGTTGGGGCTTTCTAAAATTTCTGTGACCAATGTAGTCGAGATCATTTGAAACTGACTTTCTTCAACCATACGTTTTCTCTATCGATGCACCAGGAGTCAGCGATCTGTAAAGTGAGGCAATGCGGCGAGTGAGTGCGACAGCTCCGCAGGGCAACCTTCGGGGAAAATAGAAAAACTATCCTCTCCACAGCATTTACGACGTCGTTAAGTTTTATCGCTACGGCAACCGGGCAGTGTACGCAGCGTCCTGTCACGGCGAATGCATGGTCGTAAAGTGCTGCGAAATGAAACGAATCTCCCCTGGCTGTGCGGCTGAGGCAATACCTCCGAAAACATTGCATTTTTTGCTGAGGTGCTGGCCACGGCTAGCATTTCTTCCCGAATTAGTTTCAGTCAGTCAGATTTGTTAGTGTTTCCCCGTCATCGCACTCGCTTTGCGCTCGATATTACTACACTTTGCTGGTTGACGGCACAGTTTTAAACAGACTGTTTTTTTTTAATATATGTGAACACAAAATCGAGCACTATTACGCAATATACTCTGTAGTGGTAGAAGCTAGGAAACTCACCAGTTGATAAAAATTTGTTACAAATGCTCATTGTACAGTATTTAAACGCGATATCGTTAAAGGCCGCGTTACGCAGAAAATCCGGCGCTGGCGTTGTAGGCGTTGGCGTTGTGAGCGACGAATAGGGTGGCGTAGGGTGGCCCAGGCAGCCATCCCCAAACAAGCGACCTAGGTGGGCAACCTTGTAGAGTGGCAAGTTGGGCTAGTTGGTGGAAGTTCAACTTGTTTGTTAGCGGAGTACCCGCTTTACAAGATGGGCAGCTGTTCCCACAATTTGATTTACATTAGAAGCCCGCCTGCAGTGTCTACGTGTGAGGTAGGCGTTTAAGCAACTAACGGCAAACAAGTATCAAAGAAGGAGGCTGGTATACAAGTCGTTTTTTCAAAAGAACTTTTCTCCTGTCTACAACCCACGTTGTGCTCGTGTTTTAATCTTCAGGCCAGCTTAGCGCACTGAAAAATAAGAAAGACGGCGGGCAAAGTATTAAGCGCTTCTTGATGCATTCGTTTGTTTTGTTCTACTGACCTAAATGCAATCAAACACTTCCATGCCTTAACATCCCAGTTCTCCCCCTCAGCGCTGGCCCGTGCCATTTTGTTCACCACGCGTGGGCAGTTTCCGTACCTCTTGTATACTCTTTCGCCCCACATGTCCAGAGTACTACGTACTGTAGTACACTAAATAGCATTTTTTGAGCAATTTCTTTTCTTGTACTGCGCAGCTCAATCCTTTTGCCACCCGTCTGATTCTGAGAGCAGCATATCCAACAGGCAAACACTGTACTCTGAAGGAGGGCGCGAAAACTGCCTCATGGGTCACCGGACACTGGCCTTACGGGTCAGTGGTAGGGACGCAACCTCTGAAATCAGTGACTCAGGCGGAGCAATTGTCGACAGGCCTCTATTAGGCTAATGCCGCCTGTATATTTACACCACCACCACCACCGCGAAAACATAGCACCCCAGTCAGGCCGAAGGATGGCAGTTATAAAGCCAGCGAGTGGCTCCTCTTAAGTAAGAACACGGTTCAGTACGCCCAGTTCTTGCGGCGCGGCGTACGACCCAGCATCGGGCCTAGCACTCATTGTGCGGCGTCTCACATGCAGGGAAGTGTGCTCAAGCGCTGACAAGAAACACGCCATGTATACAGCACCGACACAGCCGGTTGGGCTGCGGGGTTGTAAATTCTTGAGGGTTCAGCAGGCACGGCAGCGATCGAAATGCGCGAGAAAGCGGGACAGAAGATGACAGAATAGTAGGCGTCCTCTGAACGGAAGACCCTGAGTGAAGGCTGAGGAGTTCCACCATCCCCGTTATCGCAAGGAGGGAAACTGACCGGTTACGACACGCCGCGTGCTTCATGAAACGAGCAGCCCAGAAACAACCCGTTCGTGGCCATTCCGAACGTGTCGTTCCGTCCGGTAAGAAAAATGCCCGAGATACGACGGTCGCGCGGATGGGGGAAAAACAGGGGGACCACGCCTCCAAGGCGAGACAATAAAAGCGATCGAGGAGAACAAACTCAGCGGGACTGTGCTCCTTCCTTTCGGTCTTCGGGTGGTTCGATAATCTTCCTCGTTATCTTAACGTCCCCTTGCACCAGCATACAGTACGCTCTGTGCTTTTACAGCGCAAGCTCGTTTGGCAACAGACCCTGGCTCCGGGTAAGCAGACGACGCGAAAGCGTTGCCTAACCTGGGCGGGGCAAGCACAGCACACGGCTCCGTCCCCTCTCGTTGGGCTCTCTCGCCGACTTGTGGACACCCACGCAGACTGACCTCCAGCAGAAAAAAAACCTTCGAGGCTCGAAACAAGGCCGGCACAAACGGGTAGCCTTGTTTCCCGACGTGTCTTTGCCACTCGACCATCATAACTGCGGCTAGATTTCATGACGGACGGGGTTATGAAAACTAGCGAAAATGAAGCCAGCCGCTTCGGTAGCAATCGGTGTTCTCGGTCGAAGTGAAATGCAACGCGTACGCACGTAAATAGCTCGGTGGCTTCTGGCAGCGAACAGAATAGGAACGACGCTTTCAGATTAAGTAAGACAGGGATGAAAAGGCGTAGCAGTTAGGCACTCGATGCAGAGACAGAGAACGTGCTCGAAAAGAAAGGAACGCTGCTAGTCCTATTGGCTTGTGTTGGCGTAGCAACGCAAGTCGCCGAAAGGGGAGCCGAATAATGCTGACGGAGGCACGCGAGGTAGACAAAGGGCCGAAGCAGTGACTCACAAAGTTCCGCGACTGCGTCACTGCGTGGGGCACAATGAAAGCGCCATTATTAATCACTGTTATCGCCGACGAGTTCTCTTACAAAGGAGCCCAGTTGCGCTTCCACTGCTACAACGCGAAGAATGAATTCTCTCTCTAGCTGTGAATGTCACGACAGTTTTGTGAGGGCTATGGCCACGGACGACGAGCCGGTTTTCAGCAACGCAAACAACGTTTTCCCTGCAACACCAACTCCAGAGTTACCACCTCGGAAAGCGCATAGCGCCACTATCTGGGCCACAATTTCACTACTTCTGCTCTCTAGACCAATGGGTGCTGACGAGAAGACAAATGCGGATCTTTCCTGCACTGTACCACGAGCATATACGCGTACAATAAATTTGCGGGAACCGCTCCTGGACTTCGCCGAAAACATCCAGAGCGTGAATGAACACTAATAAAGAAGAGTACACCGACTGCTCCATTCCCTTTAAAAGGTGCTTACTCTGCCCGGAGTAAGCACCTTCCAGAGGAGTGAAATGCCGGAGGAGTGAAATGCCGAGTTCACTCCTTTTTCGGAAGAGAGTAAAACGGCCTTCGCACTCCCCCTACGGGGAAAAGGAGGTGGAAGATAGTTCTGCTTTTTCGCCTGTATAATGCTGCACAGCTTTGCGGTCACCTGCAACCTACAACTTTCGCAAAATTCGTACATCTTTGTTTATGCTGACTGCAAATGAATGGACCTCCTTGTGTGATGCAGGACGACAGCTATATACAAATAACTAAAACAAGTTTCCGGCACACCAAAACAATTAAAAAAACGGAATATCTTGGCTGCCTTGAGGCACGACAAGGAATTGAGGACCGCAATTTGCAGGTAGCCCAGAGAGCTGAAAAACACCATTCATTTTGTAATTGCATGTTTAGATCAACAAGTAATTAAGTTTTGTGTAACTTCTTCGGTGTTCGGAAATCTTTGGAGGGCACGCAGCCCGAACAAAGTCTGGATAAGTGTCTATAACTAAAAAACGCGCTTGCAAGCGTAAATTTGTAAAGACTGCCTACTAATTGCACTACTCCCTAAAAAAATCACACCTATATCGCTTATTGTAAAAATTATATGCGTTTCGAGAGTCGCATTCCTATTCCATATGCTTGTTTCAAAGCAAAGACCTTTCGCGGAAACTTGCCTCCCACAAACGATGAACCGAAATTTCTGCTTCATCAAAACACTTCCTCTAAAGCCAAAAATATTCGGTGTTCACCTCTGAGTGTCACTGTAAAAACTTTATATATCAGGGCTATTACTGTGTGAACAATAGACGTGAGCGTAAGTTATTCTGCACTTGCTGTTTAATGTAAGGAATTTTATAATAAGCATATCAATTCTCCTCGAAGGGCAGACCTAATGCTGTACGCGGCGAAAACGCGTCCGAATATATATATTTTTTTTCTGCGGCACGTGCATCTATTACCTGGATTGTTTCGTCACTAAATGAGGTCGGGAAGTTTTAACACGACAGCCATGGGCAGCCATTTGGAGCTCTCGAGCCCGTCAAACTTGCAAATGAACCCCGAGTTATTAAAAGTAGAAGCCCTGTTGCTAGTGCGTCCGTTACCTGACTGAGAGCTGCGGTGTTTTGTTCTCCTCTTGGTCTCTGTTTCTTTTTCTTTAGTTGGGCAGTACAGTAATGTCCCATGGCGTAACCAAAAAATCCCTCATTAGACACAAAATTCCTCTTCTGGTTCTTTCCTTCTTCAGCAGCTTGCAAATTCCGTCAATCTGGAAAAAGTAGCACGTTGTCAGTTCTTATCATTCGGCGAGACTCCGTGAAAATTCCCTTTTCACCAAATCTTGCTCCTCAAATTCTCTGCAAAACGGAATATTCTCGAATTAACCATTCACTGGAGGAGTATATCAACCCTTGCAGACGGTGTGCACTGTACTCTGGCTAGAGGGAGTGAAGCGATTTTCGACAAAGGAGTGAAATATACGATGAGTGTTTACTCCACCGAAAAGTATTCTTGGCGAACCTTTAGTTTTGTGGGTGAAACTGACGTTTTGATTCACTTTTCTAAGGTTTGTGAAACTGAACGCTGCTTCAACAGACGTCTTGCACCACCTGCTCCCATGGCAGGCAATTTTTCGTGTCCCGCTTCACCCGCTTACAACTTAATGGAGCCTTCGTCCGAAGTGTTTATCTCCTGGCTGTTTACATTTGTGTTTTCTAGAAACCTTTGGAAGCTATTATTGGTTACCGCAAGAGGCCATCACAAGCTTAGCCATTTTTCAGAGCTTGGTCATAACATCACCTGCTTACGCACCACAAAACCAAACACAATGTATAAAACCTAAATCAATTAAAGTGCGGTTCGTACCGTCCCGGGTCACGAGCCGGAAATAGCTACAGCGAATAGGGTGTGCCATTTAGCCAGCGCTGTCTTCGAGGCACCCTAGCTCCGACGATAGGGACGGAAAGCAAGCGCCATCTTGGAGACGGCTCAGGAGTCAGCAAACAAAAAAAAAATGCGCGCGCACTATAAACTTGAACTGGCGGGATTTCAGGCCACGCGTCTCGCTCAAGCTCGCATTCGTCGTAGCCAGGCGTATAATACGTCCCGTACGTCCTTCTACATCCGATATCTAGTTTTCCCTCGTAGGTGCAGTTTACCGCTGGCCTAGAAGTTCTGAATCATTGCGATGTTCATAGGCAGATGCTAGAGAGACAACTTTTCTTCACGTATGTTCAGGTGGGACGATATCTTAGAAGACTGTTCTTAGAAAATCTGCTGATTGATAATCGTTACCATAAGTTAAAATGTCCCCTCTACGGCTGCGCCAGTTGAAATCCTATCCTGACTTAAGATCTCGTAGAGGGAAATTACACAAATGATGATTGTTGTAGGATGCTTGACGTCTTGCAGATTCGAATTGCTCAATCACATTGCAAGAGGACACTTGTTCTGGAGAGGTTAACTTTTTATAACAATTAAAAGCACAAAGGAAGATACAAGCAAGGAGAAAACATATTTACTCTTGACTGACTCGATGTGACGAAACCAGCCCTCGGTCCTGCCGAAACAGCTGGTTTTAAACCCTATGTCCCCGCCCTCGGTGGGGAGAATAACCAATCAGGTACTGTACAAACATCCACCCAATAACTTATTGGGGAAGGGAAAACATCACCTATCAGCAATTTGGAAAGGATAATACAACCAATGAATGATTGGGGAAAGAAGGTAACCCATCGTGACAAACACTGTACACATATGTACACTTTCTACCATCACGATTTTGGAAACTGATGCTTTCCTGCTGCGAGCTTCGCGAACACTCACTTTCCCAACGTCCGGTTGCCCCAAGTTCAAGGAAAGCCACTTCAACCCATCTGTTCCTCATCGTCGCTCCTCATGCCTGCAGCTAGCGTGGCAATATCCTGTTGACCGCGCTTCAAGCTGTCAAAGCATGCCGCTGCAGACATGGCACAAAAGCCACGCACTGTGACGCGGGTCCGCCTCGCCGTACACACGTGCACACAGGATGCGACCTAATGACTTCGTCCATGAGGGGAGTTTGACGTTTCCCGTAATCCTCCGCTATCCGGCGCCCCCCGTATCCCGCTGGCTTGAGCTCACCCCCCTTCTGTGCGGTTGTGCGGAGGGCCCAAGAGAAAGACATAATGGGCATTCCACTAACGCGACCGGATGCGGCAAACAAAATACAGCGCCGCGAACTTAACTCCATATTCAAAACTTTGACGCAACGAGATAACGGCAGTGGAGCGGCAAAGCGACATTCAGTGACGTCTCTCTCTGTCGAGGTAAGCCGAAAATACTCCCCCGGTCAAACGCCAAGTCTTTCCCCTTCCACTCAACGTGTTACTCTGCTGTCCATTGTTTCGTTTGTTTTTTTTTTGTTCCATCCCGCAGTGTCGGCCCGCTTGAATCGCCCTATCGGCGCATGCATACTGCCGTATTCAAGGTTACTTTAATGCTGGAACATACGTATAAGTACGCATCGAAGCGAAACATGAAATGTATCACGACAAAGAAAAGAAGCCGCCTCAATTTTTTTCGCTTTTTTTGCTTCCGCCGTTCACTGGGGAAGAGTTTTAACGAGGGGACGGTGCGAGAAGGGTAATCCGTTTATCTCCGACTGCCACTCGCGGCGGGATCGCATAAAGCGCCCCGGAGCGCGAAGAATAAAACTGATTGCCCGAAACGAGCTCTACTCTCGCGGGAGTCACCTCGGCTCGTCCTGGCCGCTCTTCGTTCTTAATCATTTCGCGAGCCTCCCATCTGTGAGTTTTACGAGCTCTTTTCTTGGATACCCACTCCTATACTTCTTACGAACGGCGAACTCTGACCCGATGAAATTTCTTCAACCCGACTGTCAATGAGTCATTTCGTGACAAAAGGTGGCTCTGTTGACACCGGGAACGCCCCGTCAAAATATAAACCGAATCAAGCAACCGTTAAAAAAAAAAGTGTTTATTATAGCTTGCCATTTCGCCAGTGTTCTGTGCGGTCGTTCACCCAGTCTTTGCCTGGAGTGTAAAGGTTTGTCCGTCTGTGCACCCTGCGGTCTCACGACACCTGAGCCCCGCCGCGGTGGCTCAGTGGTTACGGCGCTCGGCTGCTGACCCGAAAGACGCGGGTTCGATCCCGGCCACGGCGGATGAATTGCGAGGGAGGCGAAATTCTAGAGGCCCGTGGGCTGTGCGATGTCAGTGCACGTTAAAGAACCCCAAGTGGTCCAAATTTCCGGAGCCCTTCACAAAGGCGTCTCTCATAGCCTGAGTTGCTTTCGGACGTTAAACCCCAACAAACCAAACCAATCACGACACCTGAGAAACTGAGGCTGCATCCAGAAGCTAATATTCGAATCTATCAAAATCGAACAATGACGTCGTCTTTTGTATTGATTGTAAAACATTTTATTCGCCCGAAAGAGCTTGGTAAGAGGTCGCGTTAAGTGGTCGAGAGTACGCAGCCCTCGACGACTTTGTCAGTCCACTCCACCGCCAAAACTTGCGTTCTGGGGTAGCCATGAGCGTCGCCTCAAATTCCAAGGTTATGATATGCCATCTAGGACAAAGACAACCCCCTCACGGAAAGCGTTGTCTTTTTCTTGTGCTTGCCAGTGAGCTTGCTCAGTTATTGGACGCTCAGCGTCGCTTCGGTGCGACGTCAGGAGAGTAAAAACACAAAAAATGAACACCAAATGCCCCCGACCCTAGCATATGACACGGGACCTTAACGTCTCATGAAAAGAAAACAACACAGGTCTTCGGCAGCGAGACCTCGTCCTCCCTCGGCGAATTTCTCCAATGTGCATGTCTGAGTGGCCGTCTGGGACACTCCTGGGAAACAGCGTTGTTGCTTCGCACAGCACCCGGCAGAACGCCCGCGAAGCAGAAGGAGTCAAACCATTAAAATTTCATTCGCCAGAGCCGCCGCTTCAGGATCGCCCTGCCTTACCTCCTTCCTTCTCTGTTCATCTCTCCATTCGCCTCATTATAGTGCGAAAGCAGACCCTCGGATTATAGAGCAGTTAGCTTCATTTTTTAATCTCTCATCCTCTCTTTATCTCCTTCAGACTTCCTCCAGCAGCAACCACACATTAGGCTTAGAAGTCAGGTCAGTGACCTCGCCACAGTCGCAGGAGTTTAGGAAGGAAGAAAGACTAAGAGCTGAACGGAAATGAAAATATTCCCTTTTCTTCATGGCTTCCTGCTGCTCAAACTTTTGCCTGAAGTATTATCTTTACCTGGAGTATCATTATTTGCTTGACGTAGAGATTAGCGCATTTGGAATTTCTTTTCTACATTGATTCAGTTATGGTTTGTACATAGGACTGCGTATTTGAGGGAGCGACAATTTGAGTCTACTTCCCGTCTAACAGAACCGACTTGAGCACCATTCTTTTCTTTTCCAGAACTTAAGTAGCAAAAAAAAAAAGAACGCCACGGGTAAGCTCATTGAACCAGCAAGTAATGACTGCTGTAAAATTGCGAAAGTGGGCTAAACTCACGTGGTACGACTGTCTTATTCACCAACTTCGTCGCGAAGGAACTGGTTGAATTTTAGCTCTTTTCCACAGCACAGTAAGTGTTAGCGTAAAAAAGAAGTAATACAGAAGTAATATATATATATATATAATGATGAGTGACAGATAAGCATTCATGAATGTTTAGGTATTTGGTCGGCACCGGGAAACGGCATTTACCTCCAGAGTTTGCGAATTCGCTGACGCGTTCTTTGAAGCGAGAGAACAAGCAACAGTAGCCCGAAGCTGCTGATAGCGAACGTTTTGAAAGCGCCGGACACAGAAGACGCCATGGTTATTTTGATGTTCGCTGCTCGAAGGGGCCCAAAACAACAGAAAGCGTAGACAGGCTCTTTCATAAAGGGTGTCGCCATGAAGCCATTAGGCCCCGGAATGGTTGCGAAAAGTAAGCAACGGGCGAGAAAAAAACCCAGAGCTGAGGTCGGCCAAAAGCTGTACAAAGAGGCCACCCCTTCCTCGGTCACCTCGTATATAATGGTTCTCGCCTGCCGGGGCTCGAGCGAGAGCGACCGCGAGGCGCGACAAAGGCCGACAGCAAGACCGAGTGCGCTCCACGAGTGAACTCGGACCTAACCTGTGAGGCTTTTGCCTCTGAGAACAAAAGCGGTGGTACTCCGAACGGCACTGCCTGGTCGGGCTTGAAGACGCTCTCAGCCGAGCGAAAAGGAATTCTAGCGCTGAGTTTAGGCCAGACCAATTCCAGCTCTCCATCTTGCAAAACTAAAGAACAAAAAACAAAGCACGCCAAGATGCTTTCAAAACATTTTAAGAGCAAAACATTGCCCAGGTGCTGTTCGTCTCTCTTTTTGCTGTTCTATAATCCTACCTTTTTCTATCAATTTTCCCAACAAGAATTACTGTTTCAAGAAAGAACGCCCTCGCAAAATTTACCCAGCATAAGTGATTGCAACACTTGAAAAAGTGAGCTCAGTGGGGCACTATACACTCACGTCAGCGTCTTCAAAATAACCACTGCGAATTGGGAGGTGGGCTGCAAGAGCAAAATGAAATAAAACAAAAGCCTACCGCAAAGAAAGTGACGCGCAGATCCCCATACTTGCGAGCTTTCTCTCTTGTGCCGAGGCATTGTTTAAAAGCATGTAGTGGAAGAGTGCATTACTGCGACCAGCCCGGAAAGAAGCATAACCGTCTATGCCGGCAGCCAGTACACGCGACCATTACAGACTGGGAAATAAAAAACGGCCCCAAAGCAATGTAGGGCGCTAGGCCGATGAGCCACCAGACGTTTGTCCGAGCTGAATATGCCATCGCCTTCACTTCCAAGGAGCGCAGTGCGTCCGCTGACTACCATGTTCGCCGCTGCTGATAACAGCGTGCGTATTTTCCTTGGCAGCCGTGAAAAAGCTGGACCCACGCCCGCACTTATTCCCCGAGCACAGTGCACCCTAAAAGGCGATAAAAAATGTTTTTTCCTTAATGAGAAAGCCTACACCACCCCCTATTCTCTTACATTAGCAAGTGGCAGCATTGGACCGACGTACAGAAGCCGATGGGGCCCGGGCTATGGGCGACACCCTGCAGACGACATGGCAGCATTTATTGTGACCGAATTGATGTCTCCGACAGCCAATGTGTCAGGGCAATGTTATCCTCGCCGGTTAACTAACCTGGAACACACCAGAACCAAGCTGCCGCTGCTATTTGGCAGAGTCAGAATCTCCTTCTCGCTCGCGCCTTTACGAACGCTTGGTCCGCTCACATGGGCATAGTAAGAACGGACTCACCGACCGTTCCTGCGTGTGGGAGACATGTCGCACAGGCCTCGCTCTTGAAACCCCATTGCCTTGCCAGCAACGAAAGCAGCAGCGAAGCCCACTGTCAGAGGGAGAAACAGCGTTGCGCCTCTTCAACAAATGCACCGAGTCACGTTGCGCTTCGCTACAGATGACCGGCGCTGTCAAGCCGATGGCGTCTGCGTATGGCTCTGCGTGACACGGCGCAGCACGTGTACGGTCTTCAAATTCAGTTTCGGGCTTGAGCAAGCAAAAAAAAAAATGGCTGGAGCTTAGCTAAGGTTAAGCCTGGATATCTCGAAGCGAAAAGATGCGGTGATCCGCGATAAACACGCGCTTGCGGCGAACGTCAAACGATGACGCATGGCGCGCGGCAGCGTGCGCCTGTTCTAGCTATGGGCAAGCGCGCCTTATATACCCCTCCTTTCAAATGCGCACTGCTGCGGCGAAAGGTCAAAAGGTGGCGAGGAGGAGAAGCGGCGGCGCACATGCGCAGTAGCCTGCGCCGTGCGTGACTTCACTCGAGCTCCGACATACGCCGGCTCACGCGAAGCGCGGTGTTGACTAGCGTAGTGAAGCTTTTCGCTTCAAAAATGTGTGTGGTGAAAACAGACAGCGAGTAAACCTGGCGACGGGACCAGGCCATACTACGGCATCTCGATCGCATGGCTTCTTGAACACTTAGATTTTTTCCGCACATTCCTGGATAACCTGCAGCTTTCGCTGATAATCAGCGCCTTCATCCGGTCGCTCAAATAACCGGCACAGGAGAGGACCTTTCCACAATGAATAGAAGGCAACTGGGACGCGCGGATGGCTACTCCGCATATTCGGCTCCCGTCAAGATCAGAATACACGGGGCTGTCAGCCGCGAACTATTTAAAGACGAATGGAAAGTTTGCTAGCGGTATGCTGCGCTAGCAGTTACGCGAACATTCCTGAGCGCCGCGGAATCGGCCGCGCGCGACGGTGATATTTCTCGATAGATGTACTACAGATAGAACAAAAGACGGGCAGCTCCACAAGCGTAGAAAACAAAAAAAAATGGTAAGGCTGTGTGCCAGAGGTGATAAAAAAAAACATCAATAAACGTCACACAAGATTGCGGCGAAAGTGATTCTTGGAAAAGTCTTTGTCACACTCAAGCAAAATAAACGTTGTTGTGAGGGAAATATAAATATTACAGCGCTAACTAACGGTAGTATATAATGAATCTTCATCACTGATCACGCCAAAAAAATGTTAGTTGTTTAAAAACCCACAGCTCGTTCTTGACCTATTCGGTCTGCGGATGGGCTGTTTAAGGCCGATTCACACGACGGACCGTTCGCCCGCGGCCCGCGCACTACGTGTGCATACGTCAGCACTTTGAGAGGCGCGCTGTCGGCCGCCATCCATCCATGCATCTAGCGCGCCTCTCAAAGTGCTGACGTATGCACACGTACTGCGCGGGCCGCGGACGAACGGTCCGTCGTGTGAATCGGCCTTGAGAGGGCTTCTAGGACTCCGAGCGATTTGCTCAACGGGCAAGGCGTCGCGCTGAACGGACGATGGCGTTCCGTGGACTCCCTGGCAGCGCTGCAACGCATGCACTGTCGCGTTCCACTGTTAAAGGTGAAGCTTACGCATCCTCCAATTTTTTCTTTCGGCAGCAACGACTTCCAAGTCATCCGAAGCCACTTCATGCCTTGCCTTTAAGCGTATTCTGCCACAGCAGTTGCGGTTGTCGGATTCTTGTCGATATCGCTAAGGTGCTCTTTTAGGCACCTTGGTAGGCTTCATGTCTCCTCGATGCAGACTGAGTCACAAACGCCGCAAGGGGTAATGTAAACGATACCTAGGGACTTCAGATAAGGCGAGCACCTTTGACGTTCACAAGATTCCCGCGCAACTTAGTAGTCAGTATACGACGGCAATACGCACCCTGTGTGCAAGCAGACTACCACTGTAAATCCGGTATTACTATAGCGTAAAGTATGGCCAGCAAAGCACATGCATGTAGAACATTTTTGAAGGGCAGTTGACGAGTAAATAGACGTGGTAGTGGAAACCAACTTTCGCTGCTTTGCAACAATGTAAGAGAGACTGACAAACAGCGAGCCGTACACGATTTATTTCTAGCTTCCCCATCGTGATATTAATGAAGTTGTAGCCACCATGGGGACTCAGTGGTTATGGCGCTCGGCTGCTGACCCGAAAGACACGGGTTCGCTCCCGGCCGCGGCGGTCGCGTTTCAATGGAGGCTAAATGCTAGATGTTCTTGAACTGTATACAATTATAGAGAGGGATTCTAGAAGCACATTACAAACAAGGAAATATATGAGTAAGCACTTAGGTCGTTCGTATTAAGGCTTTTTCACACTTTGCGAGACGTGTGGTACCTATTGGAGGCATGAATGCAATGTAACGCAAACCATGTATACCCCCAAGGAATATGTCATCCGCGGTGTTCCAGCATGAGAGTTCCGTGTTAGCAATGAAACTGTGTAAAGAAATCAGATAACGGCGCCTGTTCGTGACAAGTGCGAAAACAAATGCCCGAAAAATCGCCAAGAATGCAATCACGGATGCGCTCTTCATTCCTGTTCACTACCACTTGAAAACAATGAGCCGGAGGTGCACACTGAAAATTGCAGTGAAACTCCGTGTGTTATTTTAGAAGATGAGATTTTCAAATAGCTTTTAAATTAATTCCAAGGTATCCAAGGAATCCAAGGAAGGTTAAGCCCTGTTTAGGACGTTAAGTGGATCGCTGTAGGGTTTTTAAAATAGACCAATTAGGGCTCCTTTTGGTTGGAAGGACATACTGCGATTCTGGAGTAGCGCAGTGGGAGTCCTTGCAGATGCCACTTCCATCTTAGCTCGTCATCCTCGTAGGGTGCCGCCCCCGCCGTCCGCGTACCACATCCTGATGGCTCGTGCTGGCCGCCGAATGCGCGACTGCGCCCCAGCAACGCTCCAGCAGGAACCCACCCACGCGCCGCTCCGCTGCCCTTATCAAGCCTTCACCGCAGCCATCGCCACATCAGCCGCTCATTCCAACCGCGTTGAAAGCACGACGTCATCCGTCACTGGCTCCGCTAGCGAGCAACAGTTCGGCCATGCGCAGTTGCGCTGCCTGGGCGTGCACCTAGACGACTGGAAGAGAGCGCGCGCAGTTTAAATGACCAAAAGGGGCCCGTAGAGCCGCACAACCTTCAAATACCACTGGGAGTCCGCGTACCAGGCCGGTGCAGTGGTTCGGCGGTTAAGAGATGCGCCACCCCCCTGAGATTGCAGGTGTTCCCACTGGTGAGGCCTGTGCGGCCCAGGTTGCGCATCCCGAGCAACTAATAATTTAACTGCCACCAGCCACGGCGGTCAGTTTCTCACTATCTGGTGGATAGGTCGTGCTGGCCTCGCAAGGTCATGTGTCCTAAGTGACCCGCTTAGGTTGCATCTCACTGTTTCGGAAAACCGGACACTTGATCATTATGCTTTGGCTAACAGCTGTGGACCACTTTACTTGCTATGCAGAAATACGATATTTTCTTATGTCATAGGACATCTGGGCTGGACATTCTTACATCTTCGTTACAGATAAATAAGCTTACGTATTGCTTCTTTCTATATATCGAATCATCGCTATATCGAACTATTTCGCGATCCCCTTCGAGTTTGATATACTCAGTTCCTTAGTCGCAAAATTAAAACCTATGGTTTCGTTCTTCCATGTTCACTCTTGATTCCTTTGCAGCGAGTGATGGCTTACGTTCACCTTCTGTCGTGTATCTTTATTCGACTTAAAGCATTTCGGTGTGAGGAGAGTAACCTCAAAGTGCTGGCTTGTTTTTTCTCGCGGGAAGCAGCAAGTCTTAAATCTTGCTGTCGTCCACGGAGAGCTCTGCCAGGCGTAGTCTCCATGTTTGGGACTTTCCGCTCATGCGACGGTGACGTTGGTGCACTGTTCGAGAGATCCTCTGAGGTAGCTCTCGTTCGTCTGAACCAAGACGACCGTATACGTGATGACAGCACCCATTATCTGAAAGAGTGAAAAGCATAACATGTTATCAGAGGAGCTACGAATTATCATTTACAGCTGCAAATGCAGGCAACACCTCCAGTAACTCTCCAAAGCCGATGCAATATCCTCAACACCGTTTTCGTGCACAAGACTGTCTGGCGCACTCTCCGATCGCCATAATCAACAACAACAACAGCGCGGTGCTATCCCAGGTGCATTATACAGGCGCGATCACTTTGAGAACCTGTCACTAGGCTCTAAAGCTTGATACTTTCGCAGAAGCCAATAGAGTAAATCTCCACTGTCTCACCCGAAATCAGAAAGAAATTATGCAGCTGGAATTGATTTTGAGCAAAGATAAGGTTAAGAAAAGCCTCGCGCAGAGGTTCGCTGTGTGCATGAAATGCTTTTAGAATCCGTTGTCAGCGCGCCGTGGATGCCCTTGGCGCCAGAACGGAGGGAGCAAAATCGGAGCCGAACCTGAATGACCTTTGACGAAACTTTCAGTTTCCCCCTGGTGCCCATGTGACAAAAGCTCTACCCTGCATCCTGAACTCGTTCCTAGCGGAGGTGCTGGCACTGAGGTCTTGTAAATAGCCAAGGCGTCATCCATCGGCGCAGCAAGTAACCAGTTGTACATAATGAGGGCGGCGGACGGTATAGTCCTGGACACTGCACTCTGCCAGCCTAGAGGCGCTGCGCACGGGTAGCTGTGTTTGGCTGAGACGATATATTTACCTGTAACAAGGTTCAGTCTATAACGCGCTACGCCAGTACTTCAAAGCATTTCACGCTTACGTCAACTCTCTACCACGAGAGAGAGTGTATTTTTTTTTATGTATGCGTAATAAGAGATCACTCATACAGTCCACGGGAAAACTTACTGAAGGATAAATGGCGCGAGTGTAGTGTCCTCGAATCGAAATCCACATTGATTCATTCTCTGTACTTGCAAGAACACGCGTGCTCACAAATCAGATAGGTTAAGAAACAAACTGTGCCAGAAACAGCAATTTAAGCCGCCGCGGTGGCTCAGTGGCTATGGTGCTCGGCTGCTGGCCCGAAAGACGCGGGTTCGATCCCGGCCGCGACGGCTGAATTTCTTTGGAGGAGAAATTCGAGGCCCGTGTACTGTGCGATGTCAGTGCACGTTAAAGAACCCCAGGTGGTCGAAATTTCCGGAGCCCTCCACTACGGCGTCTCTCATAGCCTTAGTCGCTTTGGGACGTTAAACCCCATAAACAAACAAACCAGAAACAGCAATTTGCTGCCTCCCCTTCCTGGGCTCCGTGCCATGTCGGACCTCCGTCTTGTGGGAAGTAGGTTCATTCGACCAATTCGCCAGTTCACCAGGGTGTCGATAAGAGTAAACTAAATCGAGTATGATTGAAAACGTCACGTCTACTGCCCTATGAGGCTGCGAATTCAGGTGGATAGTGTGAGCGTTCAGGTGTTCGACACTGTGACATGAGCAAAGGAAACGGTCAAAGCTCTTCTCGCAATAGTTATCCATTCAGTCACGAACGCTCTGCAAATCTACGAGCCCCAAAAATCCAAGCCAACTTGATATAGGCCTTCCAGCTTCTTAGGTCTCTACTTCTCCTGGAGCATACTTCCAAGTGTATTAGGAAGCGCAAGCAACCACATGCGGCACTTACGTCAGCGAAAGTGGACAGGTCGACCACGAAGAAGCCACAACCAGTGAACTTGAGGTCGTCGTGCTTGATGCTGTTCAGCATCATCCGTAGCTGTGAATGATAATGAAATAAATTGTGCGCAGTAACTAAGAATGGCCAATACGCAATACCACCGAACGCGGGCTGCACTGAATGCCGCTGCGAAAACTGTTTCGACGAAGCGGCTCATGCGCTACCTCTTTATTTGTCACCGTGCCCAAGCAACGGATTTCTCCTGCACCGAAACGAAAAGCAAAAGCAACCACCAACGACACACAACATTTGAGCTACGTTCATTTGCCAAGAGCTTCAACTGAAAGAAAATAACCAAACTGCAGCGAAAAATTGCGAACAAAATGGAAGTGGAAGCTAGAGTATATGTTAGACACTACGCGATGCATAGCATATTTTAATATGCATGGAACTTTTGTTTCACAACACCGTGCCAAGTCAGTACGCGAATGCTTACGGAGGAAATACGCCGTTCTGCCGAAGACATACCTCAATGTGATGGCACTTGCTTTGTTAACCCTATCTATGGAGGAAGGAAAGAAATCAGGAGAAGCCGTTGCGTCACATTTTTTGAAGCCGGACATGAAGGCTTCCTCTTTCACCCCCCCCCCCCCCCTCCCCCCCTTGGTCCAAGACCTACTGAGCTACAGACCTGCACATATGGTGGGGTCCTATGGAGCAGCGTGCGCCAACTTTCGTTAGCCTATTGCCCGTTGAGGGCGCTCGGTTGACCTGTTCGTCTGCTGTCATCATCATCATCGTTTGCCAATTTGAGCAAGATATTTAATACATTTGTTTCGTCTTCCTCTGCTATCTTAACATCAACGATAAAAATATCCACAATAACCACTTTTTTCGCTCTGGATATTTTTATCCGCTTTCTTTTCGTCAGCACCACTGTGCCTAGCATAGATAAATGGATGTTAATGATTACGTGGACAAACGACAAAACTGCCTTGTTTGAAGTAAAATGATGGAGGAGGCCATTTTCTCAACAGGTATATATTAGCGCCACGCTGCCCGTAGTGTTTCTATCCTAGCGGCAAAAGGCATGAACTAGAACATGCGCGCAGGAGCACTGCCAAATGTGCAGGTCTGTAGTTCAGTAGGTCTTGCTTTGTTCCCCCACTGCTTGGCCGCTGTCTCAGCGCGCTTGCGCATGCGCAGCAGACAATGCAGCAGACGACGCCGCTGCGCCCAGAGTTAGTATTGGCTGCGCCGTCGGTCAATGACTCGCAGTAGTCCATGTGAAAGCGCGTGACTTACGGCACACTTTTTGGCGTGCGAGGACCTCTCCTAATCTTTCCTTCCTCTATGGCCCTACCGATAAAACTTCAGGGCTTCAACATCACCTGAACTATGGGACAGTCCGGTTGGTACCACGGCCTCCACTTCTCTTCTGATTACGTCATGGAGGTTGGCGTAAGCTCTTGATAACCACTCTTTTGCGTTGACCAATCAGGCACAGCTAGTGACTGAACGATGCCAGAGAGATCGTCTTCGCATTCCCTAACGGCACGACACACAGGCGAGGGACGTTTGTCCGCCTTCTGGAGAAACCAAAGAGTGCTTAACCCTTTCGTTTTGGTTCCACCACTTCAAACTGCCCCATTTAAACGGGAACATAACAGTCACTTCAGCAGTATTTCTTCATTTTTACTCCTTGCTAGTGCGGCCGTAGCAAAGCTTTTCTCTTTAGTTTTTAACCTGTCCGTGCGAAAGCTGTGCGCCCATAAGTTTTGGGATAACTTTCAAGGTTAAATGTGCGGATATACCCTTCTCCATCCTCTAAAAACGTGTTACAAGGCTTCCCCATGCGAAGACAGCACAAATTATCTACAAGGAACGGTAGATCCACCTGTGCCAAGAGGTCGTCAGAGTAGTCTGCCATTGAGACCGCTTGAACAGCACTCCGGAGCTCGATTACCTGAAACAAAATTGACAACATGACTGCTTCGCGAATATCCCTCAAATATGTGATTGGGGGTGCAGCTGGCATCAGTGCCTGAGGAACAAAACGTTCGTACCTGAGTGCATTAGTTTCGCTACATTCTCCACGAGGATGCAATGAAAATTTTGCCACTGGTTACCACCGTGTAACCCAAGATGCAGCGAAGACTGTTTGCGACGGTGAATAAAGTGTTGTTTATTTAACATTATTTGCCTCCTCGGATATAGTGTGTGTGATAGTGTTCCGTCACTCGTGATGTACCTGCATTCGGACCACTCATCAAGGCGCCTTGCAGTGACATCATGCGTGACGTCACTGCATGCTGACCAATCAGCGTGGCGCGCTGCACCTTCTCTTTCCCTCCGCTCCCCTTTCCTCCTCGCGTTTCGTCGTTTTACGCCAAAGCCGACGCCGCAGGACAGTGAAAGGTACCCCAGCAGTTGTCGCTGTAGAACCAATCTCTGTCACCAGATGTCGCAAATGTGCCGCTTTCGCCTAAGGTTCTCAAGGGCAGAGCTCGCAGTGACAGCGGCCTGCATGTAGTACTAATGCGAAGCTTATGTGATGTGCCGCATGTATAGCTATACTCACGGCTCCCTTGATTCGGTGCGCCGTCACGGTGGGCAGCAGGATGCTGAGCCAGTGCAGCGATCCGAAGAAGAAGAAGAAGAGACGGACGCGGAACTGCAGCTCCGGGATGATGGTGTAGTAGGCGGCCGCGCACAGGATGGCCACGCTGTAGGCGTACGCGAACAGCAGGCTGGGCCCCAGAAGCGAACTGGCCAGGTCCACGCAGCTCTTGAGCAACGCCAGCTGGACCCGCATGTTGTCCACCAGCAGAACCTTCCTGCCCAAAGACATATGCCCTTACACCTCTGCATTTTCCGATTTCACATTTTTCGTCTCTTCCCTTTCGGCTTTGTTGAAGCATCCCAGAGTGTCCCAGCACTTACCTTCCTTTCACATTCTCTCGCCCGGCCGCATTAACGCGGTGATATTGCTCTAATAAATAACTTTTGTTCATAAATGTGGCACAGAAGCCTTGGCAAGTTTTTGTTTGTTTGTTTCTTTCTTTCTTTCTTTCTTCACCTGTAGTTCTTAAATACAGAACATATACAAAAGCCTGCTTGAATCCTCGAGAACAAGCTTTTTAGATTAGAGAAAGTTTGACCTGTTCTTGGTGGTCAAACCCCGTACAAACCACCTCAGTGAGGCAGTCAGTCGCTTTGCCAGCTGAGGCGTTAAGATACAGCATAACACAGCAACAGGGTAATTAAATTGAAGCACTCCAAGCTTGGAAAAATACTTGTTCCGACCGACCGACCGACCGACCGACCGACCGACCAACCGACCGACGGACGGACGGACGGACGGACGGATGGACGGACGGACGGACGGACGGACGGACGGACGGACGGACGGACGGACGGACAGACAGACAGACAGACAGATTGATTAATTGTCATTATAATGCTGTGGGCACTTGTGCGTGGTAAACTGCAGTACGTGCCCTTTAAATTCCATGAAGGAGAGCCGAAAAAAAATAGCTTTCTTTGAAGGCTTCGCTGAAAGAAACCATCGCAATGATGCGCACCACCGCATCGCTGAAGAAAAAGTAACGCACAGGGGCGTAAAATTATACGACGAGTGACAGACTTGTCCAACCAACGGCGCCAAGTACGAATTCCGAGTTTCTATACTGCCTCGACAGTTACACATGTGCACCGCTGTGGGATCTGTTGAATCATCTATGTTGTATAACAGAAATACGGCGGCGCCCGTGCCCTTTGTGTCTCCCTTTCCTTCGTCCTCTTGTTTTACCGGCTTCTTCGCTAGACTTCCTTCCCAAGCGCTACCGTAACTTGCTATGAGTGCGACTGCTTGCTAGAAAACATCGCGGTTATTGTCGAACAGGCGACAGGGCTCGGATCCAAACGCCTTACCTGATCACAGTAGTTGTGCTGATAAGGCAGGGAGAGTAAATGAGAACAAGTGGCAAATAGCATGGAGCGGAGAGATCGCTGAGAACAACAACACTGATCCTTCTGTTAAAATCACAAGTGTTCATTTCGACACCATTGTACTCACTTTAGCACGCGTGCATAGCTATCTACAAGGACATGTGTTCTCAGACCCATGAAGTCGCGCACCTTCGGATGCTAGCTCAGCCGCGAATACCAGCGGCGCGGTTTCTTCAACACCTTTCAAGGCATTTCGATCCAAGATTAAGTCGTGTTCTCTCAAAAAGGCGACACTTTATACTTGATGCATCGCTTATTTTGACGATAAAAACATTTCCGTTCCAAAATACTGCGTAGCTCGTCGGTCACGGCGGCCATTATGCCGGCGGCAGGTGCAAGCCATCAAACCGGAAAAGCGGGCTTTCGGCGCTGCCATTGGCAGCGTCAGCCGCCACTTCCGGTCTCGCCGGACGCCGCGCGTGAAATATTTGGTGGTCCAGATCGGCGGCGGTGGGTGTTTTTCTCCGGGCGTCGAGTGCGCGACGTCGAACGCCTGCCACCGTACGGGCGCCCCATGTATCCCGGCCTATAGAGCGCTTTCCTGGATTCATCCACTATGTCATGAAATACCAGCGCACGACAGAACAGCACAAAACAGCGTAAGCCTGTTGTATGCAGACAAAATCGCTTACGAGTGTATGGCAAAATCCAAACCCATGTTTTTTGTTACTCTTTCTCAATAGGGCTACCGGTATATTTTTTTCTCTGCGCAGTTCTATTCCACACACTTGTACACGCGTCCCGTAGAACTGTAGCGGTCAACGCAGTATTTGGCCGCTGTGCAGTTTTCTCCATGTGTTGTTATGAAACGAGCTGTTTTATTGCGAAAGCAATACTACGCTCATGAACGGCCTTTCGCGTAGCGGCGGCCGGTAGCTACGTTTGACCTTTAGAATGACTTCTGACGTCATAACATGCCTAGTGACGTCATATCGTGACGTCATACCAGGGTGAGAGATGAGCTACCAATTCGAATCATCGCGCAGCGGCGGCCGATAGCCACGCGTGAACAAGCTGTCGTCGTACCTGCTCTCCGGGGTGCTCCGCGAACGAAGGCACTGGTCCAGGTTCCTGTAGATGCAGCCCAGGTAAAGCACGATGGCCCTCGAGACGTACATGAGCAGCAGCCGCGTGCTCAGGCACATGAACGACAGGTACGCCACTCCCAGGAGGCCGTTGCTGATGGCCAGCTTCATCAGGGGCGGCTCCATCTCGCCCCCTTCTTCCAGCAGCAGCGCTGTGCCGAAGGCCGAGTAGACGTTGAGCCCCACGTTCAGGATGATCACGGCAGCCTGGCACCGGAATAGAAGGTTGCGATATTGGCCTGCTGATGTACACACCAACAGAAGGTAAGGTCAAAGGCGCAAGACAAGTAAAGGTTATGGTGTATACAGATAGAACCATGCCTCTATCGTTACTTAGTGTGCCTCTCTGTTCACGTTATCTTTACCCAAAGAATCAATGGCCCAATCAGCTCAGCAGCGGAGACTAACGAAGTAGCATCGAGCTCATAGGATTTTATGATCCTGATCAAGCTTTGATCAGTTTTTAGTTATCTTGACCAACTTGTTTGCGGTGCAAAAACGCAAAACACCAAGCTAGCCCACCCCTGCAAAAACCCCGATTGGGGTTGACAGTATACCGAAATAAATAAATAAATAAATAAGAGCAGGTGACCTCAGCCCAACCGTAAGCTACACGACAGCGATAGTTCGAAGCTCTTAGCCACGTTGTTCGCGGCCGTTCAGAATGGCGACGAAATACAGTGAGGGATGTTTGAGACTAACGAAGCAGCATGGAGCTTGCTACCCTGCACCTGCAGAAGCGGAGACGTCAGGCATAACAAAAACGAAACACGGCTCAACGGTCGCACAAGAAGGCATGCCTCACACACATCCGATTGGGCCTTAAAAGCGCAGCGGTGCCTGCAGTGCCGTAAATAACTAGTAGGAACCTACAGACCTACTTGAGATACTCTTAGTGAAAGTGGTTACGGTTAGTGCATAATTTTAGCGTTTCCTTCTCATTTCATGGGACCGACTCCAACGGTTCTGTTCAAATAGACGTTCTTCCGCCTCTATCTCTCTTGCTCTACTTTGTGGTTATTTCCCAAACGATTTCCATCGGTGCAGGCGACGCCACCATCGCATGCCGTAAACAAAAATTTACGCGTTCGCCTGCCAACAGATCATCTCTGCTTCTCTGCACGGCCCAGATCCCAGAATAGAAAGCACAGCGCAAATGTGAATCGCCCGTTCCTAGGATTGAGCGCCGGTGTCGTCGGTGTGACTGGCGTAACTTGACTTCGTGCACCAACTAGCCCGCCAAAAAACCCCAATGGATCCCAATATTGTACCTGCCTAAATCTCTGCCTTAACTCAGTGCTTGTCTTTTTTTTTTTCAGTGTCGATGAGGAAGGAAGTAGGGACGCCAGTGGAGGTAGTACCTGGAAGGCCAACAAGGTCCAGGCGAAGCGAACCGTCTGCTGCTGCACGTAGGGCGGCACGGCGGTGTGCAGCTCGATGAGGCCGCAGATGCGCAGCAGCTCGACGAACTTGGGCGCCTGCAGCAGCAGCAGCACGTTGTTGAGGCCAGCCTCCACGTTCAGGGCCGACAGGAACGCCACGAAGATGGTCTTGTTGAGGCGGTCCGAGTCCTTCATGTTTTGCTTGTGCCGCTCCGAGTGCACGAACATTGCCACTCCGATCGCTGCGCTCCGCGAACACCCCACTCATGTATAGGTCACAGAAAAATTGGAGGGGACACTTAAGGCCCGCCTTAAGTGTATGAAGCGATAGCGTAGGGAGTTATTTCCCGTATATGCAGACGGTTCAACGAGTTCTACAAAACAGGGCAATACAGGGCTTAGAAAGACAGTGGGGACTACTCTATTGAACTTTCGCGGTTAGCAAACATCTATTCTAATTCTATGCTTTAGCATAGGCTCTGGGATCAGCACCCGAAAACTTTCGACCCTCTACAGTTCACTTGCCAAACGGGCCCGCATAGTGGCAACACCTGGATTTCGATTTTCGCCCTTTTCTACTTATAAAATCTCCGTTTTCAGTGAAAGTAGCGTCTTAATCAATGCCGTCGGGTTAGTCCTTTTTCACAAAGGCTGCAGCGTGCACGCAATAACTGGCTCAAACAAAGCAACACCTCCTCACTCAAATGGTAGCACCAGATGCAGACCGGGTACAGCAGGTAGAGGCTGACCCTCCTGGCGCGTACGTGCTCGTGGTTGGCGGAGGCGAGGTTCTCCAGGAAGCAGCAGCCCACCAGCCGGTGCATGCGGCCCACTATGCGGAAGCCCGCGTAGAACGGGTGGCACTCGTTCCGTAGCAGTGCCCGGTGCCTGAGCGTCTTGCTGGGGACCGCTGCCGGCGGCGCGGGGCTCCTCTGGGCGACTGGCACCACGCGGGACTTGTCACTCCAGAACATCGCTCCCTCCTGCGTGGTCTACACACGGGCGTCCGATTGGCTTCCGGGGCTTCTTGGTCTTTCACGATGAACCCAGCCATACAGAATGCCGCCAGTTAGAACAAACTACGGAAGACAAGCATTATCTTTTCAAATAACGAATGCTTTGAACAGAACAGATATGATGCAGATAGACTTTAATAAAGGTGCACAATTTTTTAAGAAATACTGTAAGAAGTTTCTTGTGAACAGCGGTACTAAATTCTCATTACTGTAACTATTCCGAAAAGTGTGACCTTTGTTCTATCTTATATTCCTCTTGTCATGTCTTACCAACTGTAATATGATCTAATGTCTTCACTTGGCGACGACTCTCACGGTTGCGCCTACTGGGTATAAAGTGCTAATGTGTAAATCATGTATTGGTTTGATGCTCTATTCAGTATACTCCCGATGTACCACTCAATTACTGTTTTTTTTTTTTGTATCGCCACTCTGTTGTATAGAAAATGAAACTGTTTCTAATGCCGTGTAATTCTGACAGGAAATAATAGCCACCTTTTGTTTTCCCATTGATCCTAGGACGACTGCTTGACCGAACTTTGTTATGCTAGTTTCGTTTTATGTACATTGTACAAGGGGGCCGGGGCCCTTGTCAGGCGCTCCGTCGCCTTTAGCCTCGGCCCCCTCTTGGACTGTGTCTGAGGAAACAAGAAAGAAAGAAAGAAAGAAAGAAAGAAAGAAAGAAAGAAAGAAAGAAAGAAAGAAAGAAAGAAAGAAAGAAAGAAAGAAAGAAAGAAAGAAAGAAAGAAAGAAAGAAAGAAAGAAAGAAAGAAAGAAAGAAAGAAAAAAAAAACTAATACAGCGCAAACGAACGTGGACACAGAAGAGGAACAGACACCGCGAGCTCCGCCGCCGGACTAAACTACTCATAAAGAGTAAATCTTTTCCGAAATCTTATTCAAGCGACAGGCGGTTGATATAAGTTACTGGCAGGTAGAGCCAGGATGCCAATATTATGAGCTGATTCCACGCGGCAGGAAACATGCGTTCGACCCTTCCTACTCCGGTAAAGGTGTGTAATGCGATGCGCTCACTGGTATCTGGAAGGAAGCATGTAGCTGTCCATTGAAGTTCGCTACATCTCCGCTCTACCTAGGGTATATAAATACGAAAGGCGCGTAATAATTGCAACTCCAAATTTCCGCTACATTTATGCCCGTTTTTGTGCCCATAAACGTGGTCCCTTGAAGCGAGAAACGCCAAAATGTGCGGAAAAGGCCACTTGCTGTAATCACCCAAAAACTGCGAAATAAATATTCTTTACCGCGCACTCAAATTCAAAGTACGTTATTTTGCGCATAAGAAAGCCGTTACACTGATACGGATGTAAGAGCTATACGACGAGGAAATTCTAGGTCAGCAAATCTGCAGGAAAGTAGACCACCTCAATAGCGGCACAGTCACCTAGCAACACACTCACGTCTTACCAGCTGTTCCGCGAGTCTTTTCAGGCAAAGCTCCAAAATTTTGAAGGCTTCTCCTACGCCATAAACAACTTCATATCTGCTCTCGTTACTTACCAGTCTTACCTGTACGCAAAATCAGATGCCTGCAGTCTGCTCCATTCTGCAGGCACTCTGCCGCCGCAGGAAACACCGTCGCGGAAATATTGAGGAATACGCAGTCGCTGCGTAAACCAAGGTTCATGGTTCGACACACCCCTCCCCTTTCCATTGGGGGCGGGGGGATATCGAACGGGTTTCGCATTCCCGACAGCAGAGGCGTGCCTGAATGTAGCCCAACTCTATCGATCACTGCAGGCACGATTATTCCACTTGACGCACGGCACTCTTCGTGTTGGTGCAGCATGGTGCAGCACGCCCGTTTCTTATTCATTTCCATCTGTCCTTGGGTATTGTTCTCGGTGCAATGATGAGAAAGACAGCTCCTTCGTCCTAGAAGAGAAAGACAAGAGCAGAAACGACTCCATTGCGCCCATTCTAGCTCCATATTAATGAGGGCCGTGTCTTTGCGTGCGGGAGGAAAAAAAAGAAGTAAACCGTGGAGGAAGACAGTCAATTAATCACAGCTGCCAGGAAAAGGTGCCACCATTGCTGTGAAGCCGTTGCGTCGATAATATAGAAGCCTTCAGCTATATCCCCACATTCTAATCCAGTTCACACCAGCAGTGCTCGGGATACTCACACAGAAGTACAAAAAGCCAATAATTTATGTCGTCACTAGCAAATGCACCCATAAAAGAATAAGTCGACGGAAAAGGTTTTGGTACGCCGAAACAAATTATACAAAAAGCCTCAGAGCTCGTTTACTGTATTCTAAGTCCCAAAAGACCATTCAGAGTCATTTGAAAGACTGAACAAAAAACAAGCCTGACGACGTTTTTTGCCCCCAATTGTAATTTTTGGCTAACGTCGATTCTCTATGACCAGGCTTGCAACGGGAAAAATTTTCGGCGCAAATGCAACGCGCACCACCTGAAGCAGCGTAACGATCGAATCGAACGCCGGCCGCCCAGGCCATACAAAACTTGACAAGCCAACCTCGACAACAGTAGCCTAATTGACAACTGAAAGCCTACAGGATCCGATACGCCATTCATAAGAAGTGACAGAAGTCCAGAAAGGAAGGTAGCGTGCAGCAAATTTGACTTTCTTGAGCGACCAGGCCGGGCCTATTTCGCACAGACCCAGCGCGCCAAAAAGCAAGTACAGAACGAACGGAGAAAAGACAACGGTTCGAACAAGTCGATAGACTCCGGCACCCTCTCTCTTCTCGGCCTCCATTCACTCGCGTGTGTCGATTCATTCCCCACAATGCCGTGTCTCCGCGTATAGGCACGAACCGCCATAATCCTAGCGACCCGAAAGCCCGACAGATTTGGAAAGAGCCTGACCTGCGCTCTCTCTCCATGGACTTTTTTTGCTTGTCTGCAGCGGCAATTCCTCATCACAAGGCAAAGGTCTTGTCTCCCCGCAAATTTCTCCTGTGCATTTAGTGGGCTTGTAAAGCCTCGTTCTCGCGCTTACCGTTCCCGAACAACACGATAATTATTCCTGAAAAAGAGGCGTGCTATGCTTAGAACATCCGAAACATTTGTTTTTGCGAAATGTTTCGTAAATTAAAGGTGCCCTCGCTTCTCCATAATTCTGCAAACACGGCGTCGTACGGTAGAAAAGGCGTGGATATGAGAGCTTCTGCAGTTTACCATGGGCTCCGAGTCATGATATTTACTTGCAAAATATCCGGTTGTCCGTTCACCGACGTCACTGTCCACGAAACAAGAGGCTCGCAAAACGAGTCGAAGCCGGCGCCCATTCGAAGATTGCTTCACGTCATCTATTTCATAGCCTGCGCTACGGTCTTCTCCTGCATCGGGTCAAGTTACGTTATGATACGGCTTTGGCTCAGCAAACCGGTTGACCAGATCACCTTCGTAATCCAGTCCGGTATCTACCTCATAGTCTACATCCAGGCTGTCCTCAACTTCCTGAACCTACTGCTCAGGCGCAAACAGTTGGCGGACATCGTCCTTTCGGCAGCCAAGCTCGAACCGAAACTCCGCCTGGACTCACGCTTCGCGCGTCGACGGCTCTGGAAGGTCTCCCTCCTCTGCCTCCTGTACACCCTGGTCGACGCCCTCAAGCACGTCGTCGGCCTCAGGGCGCACATAGCGGCCTCCTTCTTCTTAATGCGCGACCAGAGCGAGCACGTCAGGCGTCTGTTCGTGCCCGCGTACATCGGGAGCTGCTTCCTCATCTCGGCCTGGTACAACCTGGTCTTCTGGCAGATCGTGTACTTCTCGAGCCTCATCCGCGAGTACTTGGCCGCCGCGGGACGCTGCCTGGAAGACGCGCTGTCTCCGGGCGCCGACGCCAGGGGCCTCGCCGCGGAGTCCGTGCGCCTGAACCTGGTCGAACTCCAGCGGCTGCTGCGCAAGGTCAACTCCTTCGTGGGGCCGCAGGCGCTGTGGTACTACGCGGGCAGCGTGTTCTACCTGTGCGGCATGCTGTACAGCGCGGCCATGTCCAAGGCGAGCGCCACACAGCAGGCGATCCGCTGGATTTACGTGGCGGCCATGGCTGCGGGAGTTGTGCTGACCACAGCAGCGGCCAGTCGTATGAGTGCCGAGGTAAGCAAAAAAACAAAAAGAAAAACTGAACGTGAAATCATTGAAGCCTTCAAGCTCAGGACTTGCGGAACAGAAAACTGCGTCAGCACACCGTCAATAGCTCTCGAAGATAAAGAATTAGACTGGTTAAGGTCACTGGCCAGATTATAGACAGGAAGGTGAAGGCAGCTTTTCAGAAATACGCGCTTCGTCCGTTTGTGTTTTCGTGTGTCTGTGCCTTGTAGCGCGATTTGATCAGTATGAAGCACCAACTAGCCCCCGCTCTTGCATTGTTAAGAGGTAAGCAAGCCTTGTTGACCACTCGATTCTGAAAAGTTGTGGCAGTAAGTATATCTTTGCAACTCAATGGTCACTCCCCTTGTGTGCATGTGCGTGTGCGTCATTCCCCTCTTTAATAATATGGAATAGCATCGCAGGCTGCTCAGCAATATTGCTTCAGCGTCCTGAGAGTGCACGTGGGAAATGAGGGACGCCGTAGTGAAGGCCTACGGACTGATTCCGGTCACCTTGGGGTTCTTTTAACGTGCGCTAATGGTGGAATCCCCAGTGCATGGTCGTTTTTGCATTTCGTTCCACTGGAATGCGCAAAGCCACGGCCGGGATTTTATCCCGCAGCCTTGCGCTCATGCGCGCGCACACACACGCATATGTGCATGTGTGTGAGAATTTCGAAATAGAATTTTGCTCGTCAGGGTGGGGAATTCCACTTCCACAACTGTTCACATATAAACGTTTGTTTTGCGGGCAAGGGAATCATTATTTTTTTCAATAATGAAGGGCTTGAATTGTTTTTTTTTTCTGATGATATAATGTGTGTTTGTACTATCGTGGACAAAAGTTTGCGGAACGCGAGTTCTTGGAGAAACATTTATTGTAGCTCCACCAAGCCACGCAGTCGCCTGATATTTTTATCCGAGGAAGGAGCATTTAGGCCTTTAAAGGGTCCCTGAAACGGTGTCCATGTAGGCAAAGAGAAGTCGAAGTATTGATAGACATTGAACGATCCATCATCCTACCGCAAAAATTTGTGATCTACCTTGTGCGGAACCAGAGATAATGGCTATCAAAAATGACCACCAGCCTTTTCCCTCTCAACTCGTACACCGGAGCGAACCATAAAAAAATAAAGATTACAGGCCGGGACCATGCTCCGCCCACAAATACGTCATCGACGAGATCGGTTTGTTTACTTCCGGTTGACGCGCTCTTTCGCTCGCTCGCTCGCTTTCCCGCTGTCTGCTATGTTCACCTGTGTCTCGCAACCGTCGCTGCGGCTTCTCTCGTACTATAGACCCCGAGCTGAAGGAACGACTTTTGCGGATGAGTGCCGAAATGGGATTTCAGCCTTAAGGCGGGGACACATGTGCGAAAAGTGTGCGCGATTCGCTGCGGCGCGCCGTTGTGAACGACGTCGTAACAACCGATCGCAGCTCGTCGCCTGCGTCCAACCTGCTGGATGTCTACGACAAGCCGCGCGCGGAAAACGCAACGACGGGAAGCGGGAGCCAATACGAGTGCGGAGAGCGGCAGCGTCATGATGCCGTACAGCGCGCTGCTCAGGGCGCTCGGGGCCGAGCCACGCCGGACCGGCCTGCCAGCCTTGATGCCGGCCACCGGCGACTGAAAAACGCGCTAGTATTGTTTGTTCTCGTCCATAGCAAGCCCTTGGATAGATGCATGTCAAAAATGCATAATTTCTGACGATCGTTGGCCAATACCGAGTTGCTGGTAAAAGTGATGACTGCGATACAAGCAAATTTCATCCAACAGCCGATTTGGTGCTGCTGCTGTGCGGTTCGCCTACCGTCTGCTAGCTCCGTTGCTGAAGGCATCGTGGAAATCGAACGTATCTTTTATTATGGGACGACTTCGCAGTAAAGCGATGTGAATAGTAGGCCTTTAATTATAGCGCAGGCAACTTCCGAAGCGCCGTCAGCTGCGGTTTCAATGCGAAACCAGATAGTCCTAGCGACGACTAGGGCAGCCTGGGACCAGCGCGCAGTTCGTCGCGCGGCGTTGCCGCAGGCGGTGTCGTTGCCGAAAGATCCACTTTTGCACAGACATATTTTCGTTGCTCGAATCTAGGAAGCATCCTCGCTGGTATCATGGCTGTTTTGCATTTTCTTGTGCGAACGTGATGTACGCCGAGCATGCCGGCCGGCCGGCCAGCCTGGATCCCGTCTGCCGGCGACATAAAAACGAGCTAAAGTGTGTTCTTGACGTAAATAATAAACCCTGGGATAAGAAATGTGAAAAATGTGTCATTTTTGAGGATCGCTGACCAATACTGAGCTGCTGGTAAAGGTAACGACTGTGATACGAGCAAATTTCTTGCCACAACCGTCTCGCAGCTGCCGCTGGCCCGACGTGGGGTCCGGCTCGCCTGGCGCCCGCTCGCTTCGCTGCAGAAGGAGTCGCGGAAAGTGACCATACTATTATTTTATTGTGAGATGATGCTGTTGACTGCAAAGCGATGTGTAGAGTAAGCCTTGTATTATAGCTCAGGCGACTTCCGAAGCGCCTGCCGCTGCAGCTTCGGTGCCAAAGAGGCAATAGGCCTAGCGACGACCACGGCAGCCAGGCAGCAGCAGAGCTCGTCGCCCTGAGCGCCCGCGAGCGGTGCCGTTGCCGAAAGCTCGCAACATAAGCAGGCGTGCTTTGTCGCTGCTCGAGAAGTATTTCTGATAACAAGGCGATCTTGCCTTGTGTTATTTGTACACCATCCCAAGCAGCGCTCAGGCATTGCTGCACGGCGGCGAAGTGCGACACCGGTTGTGAGCGGAGCTTGGGTAGGGCGGCGCAGCGATGCTCACCGCTCCGTGTCTCCCTGCTTGTAGTGGGGCGGCAGTTCGCAAGCGACGATCGGTGCAGCGCGTCGGCCAAGCTTTTAAGGACACGCCGTTCAGAAATCGAGCGCTGAATCCTGACGACGACGACGGCTCGCTCACTTCCATCTTTCGGCAGACAGTGCCGAAGGGCAACATCTTGCCGAACCCTGGCTTTGCAACCAACGACACAGCACGGCCGGTCCATTTTGATTGCGCATGCGACGGAGGTCGCGACAGAAATCAGTAGTGCGGTGACTCCAAATCGCACCTCGATTCTCGATTCGGTTCGACGGCGGCGCCGGCGGAGTGACACAAGCGGCACGAGCAGACGAAAACATTGTAAACCGGAAGTGCAGTACTAATTTCTGACACCGAACACACAATAACTGCGTAAACATGCATATAAACGACAACTCTGCTTGCTGAAATGCGAAATGTTTCCGAAAAGAGTAAGAGTGTGAAGTATCTAGAGCTTCTAGTTTGTTAAATGCGTGATTTCACGTTGGCACCGCGAACCAATCATAGCCCAGCACTTGTGACGTAAAGAGTACAAACTGACGTAATGAGTACGGATTCGGGCGGAAGTTCACCGCCGCTGGTCGCCGCGAGGCTCGGGAGAGGTAGTTTTTGAAAATGTATTGTAAATTATCTACTCGCCTTTGATGTATTGTACGCGGCATGAACGTTCAGTGGCCTACGCTCTACATAATGCAAGTGTTTGTTTGCCAACCTCAGACACCCCTTTCAGGGACCCTTTAATAGCTTCATACAATATCAGGCGACTGGGTAGCGAGTACGTACACGCATGCAATATTATGTATTTGTTTTCCCGTGAATAGAGCAGCCAAAATTCAGCATAAATTTGTGGCAGCAGCTTCAGCCTGCAGAGTAATACAGGCGTACAAAATTACAAACATTTGGTTATTTATTTATTAAGCGAAAGCCTTTCTTGGCTATGTCGACGATTTCGTGTTCGTAAAACTGTCAGCAGTAGTTTCGGGGAACTATACACAGATATCGTCTAAAAAGGTTATAATCGAAGGGGGGTGATGTGAGGATGCCGGGCAAAAAATTTGGTGCCAATTGGTCATTAGTTAATTAATTAGAGCCAAAAAAGCGACCAAAAGTGGGCGTAGTCGGGGCTCGAGTGGCGCGAAATTTGAATCGCCGGAAGTGTCGTACCACTTGTCGCCCCCACGTGACCCACCACGTGACTGGCCCACGTGACCGGTAAGATTGGCGGAGCTAACGCGCGGCGCGAAATTTCAATGTCCGAAATGAATGCCGAGGTGAAACGAGGTGCCGCAGTGCCCTCTAACGTTTTTATTAATTTATTTATTTATTTATTTCAGTAGCACAACAGCAAACTACCTGTTCTATTCCTCTCGCGTCCAGGCATCAAGAATCCAGAGCATCATTCAAGCTTCGAAGTTTGAAGTTCTTTCTGATGCGGCCACGCACAGGGTAGGTCCACAGAAGCCGATCTTTTGTAGCTTCCACGCCAGATGGCAGTGTATTAGAGAAGACTTCCTTTTCCTTGAATATGGGATATTTACACACTAATTCAAACTGACGCTCTGCTTCTCTTTATTTTTCCACAGTTGCACATATTGTTATTAGCCGTGGAAGACTTGCAAGGCTGCCTCACCGGCTGCGGAATGTTCGTCATCAATCTCCCCCTGATTGTCGTCGTAAGTGACCGGGCAGTTACCCCGCACTTGACAAAACATTTCGCTGAAATTTCGTATGCTGCACCGAAAGCAATATTAACCCATCGTGGGAATGCTATCTCGCATCCTGCTTCAATATCTTCAGTGTCCAAAAGTTTTGGAAAAGAGAGCTGTCCGCTTGTGATCAAACTTCTTGAATGCTTGTATGGCACACCACCTTAGATGTTGAGGCAGTCACTCAGCCAACATATCAATGTGAACAGTAACTGAGAAGAATCAGTGAACGCCTAAGTCGAGTCGACTGGACGACGAGCCTCAGTGTGACCTCGACGATGTTTCAGTAGGCTCAAAGTACTTACACCTAGAAACAAATAGGATATGCACTCGAGTCAGTGTACCAAACCCAACACACAACAAAGCCTACCAGTGAAAATCAGAGCCGCCGACCAGCGTCCTCAAATGCGGCAGCATTATCTAGCATCGCTGTAGCAGAAACTGGAAAATGTGTGCTAACGGCCATAAGGTGTGTACCTATTTATGTTGTATTGTTTATAACATGTAAGTTCATCATGAATGTCCCATTCATCTAGGTGATAATACACAGGGTGCTTCATATTATTCAATACAGATTTTTCTTTTAAAAGCCGTGCAAGATACTTCGGTGCGGTGCTTGTAGTTTGGTTTTACACAAAGACTGACATTATGAGATAGAGTGCAATAAAATGACTAATAACTAACTAAAATTAAATTATCAACACTTAAATTTTTCGTTTTAGAGCGCTAGGTTATGTTGCGAAATTGAAGGCCACCGAAATCAAAGGCGAACGCCTATGAGACATCGAACTTGAAGAAACGCTTTTGAGATCTCATGTTCGCTTTCCCAAGTTGCACATTGATAAAATGGGCGCTCCTTAAATCAAATGAAGACCCAGTTTACGTGTTTTAGGACGTAGAAGATGTTGACGTTATTCCCATGATGATAACATGGGGAACGACGCCATTTTGTCAACATATGTAACGCGGGAAAGCCAAATTGGCGAGCTACCAAACGTATATTTTCCATGCACCGTTCTCGAAGCACGATGCTGATTCGAAAATTTCATAAACTGGGAGTGCCTTCTATGTCGTAGGTCTTTAATTTCTCAATATATTATTGTGCCCGTAAACAAAGAATTACACTCTCTCACGTAAATAATGTCCGCCATGTGGTATAATCAAATCTGCACAGACGTAACTTTCACGGCTTTGCAAAAAAAAAGAAATCTTTATTGAAAAGTTTGAAACACCTTGTGCTCTGGTACCTGATTCATTCTAGG